>NC_039489.1:13441793-13793292 GCF_003590095.1 Trichoplusia ni | reverse complement strand
CTCCACTTTCCCATCCCCCTGTCGTAGAGCCGAAGCCTAAGGAGCGCAGCCGCGCGGGCGGGGCAGGCGGGCGGGCGGGCTGAAGCGGTGATCATCACGCGCGACGCGCTGCAGAAGGCGGTGTTCGGCGCGGGCTACCCGGCCATCCCCGCGCTCACCGTCGAGGAGTTCTACGACCAACGCGTGCGGGAGGGACTGTGCGATATTACTACTCATTGATACCATAACACTGTAGTTCGATTGCTATTGAGGGGGACCAAGTGGGAACGCTTATGTAGATGCTCTGTACTCGCATTTGATCATATTACTTTTGCAGTACAAAATGCTTAATATTTCATGACGGACATGAATAAAAATATAGTCGTCCCTCGGTAGCTAGTACTTTTTGTCTGCTTTGTTGACTGTTGTTTGCTTAGGTCAATTCGAGACTGCGTCTATAGAAACTAAATACACACTAAATTTCCTGATCGTAGTGGCCGTAGTAATCTCAAAGATAAGAAGTAAACCCCTACATGTCGACGCATCTTGGATGATAATAATTACAAATAATAATTAATATCTGGTTTACAGTTTCCCAGGCGCGTGCACGAGTATACCTCACACCACCATACAGAACACAGAGGAAGACGCCGATGAGGCTGACAGGATACGAAAGGTAACATTTAATGATACATCAACAATTTTGATGGCAATCAAATATGAACTGTATTGCTAGCATGCAAGAATACATTTTGCGATAAAAAAAATGTGATGGTAAAAAATCATAGCGCAAGAATCACCTTCAAGCGTCTTGCTGTCTTTGCCTCTGTTAAGTGGAATTTATAGACATTTAAGAAAGTCTTTATTTTTTTTTTTCGTTTTGTCATACGGCTGTCTGGCCTCAAAAAGATAATATGTATGTATGTATTACAAAGAGATTTTTACCATAATAATAATTTTATTCTAGGAACGATTGGTGGAAGACGATGACCCAGAAGAGTTGGCTCGTCAGCGCAACATGGACGAGTACAAAGATGACCACCGCCGCGGCTGGGGCAACCGGTACAACAGAAGCTAGTGTGTGACGGTAATACCTACAAGTAACACCTGCGAGTTTTAGCGATTTTAAACCTTATTATAATGCGCGTAAGACAAGAAGATAAACACCGCCGCGGCTGAAGCAGTCGGTACAATGGAAATTGATATGGTATGCCATGACCTGAAGAATAACTCTAAAGAATGAGCGAATTTGAACCTTAATATCACGGGCAGGAAAGATCAAATTAAACACCGCAACTGCTACGACAGGACATTACCCATTTTCTAATACCAGCGAGTTTAAGCGATTTTGTACCTTTAGTTGTGACCATAGGACATCAAGTTGAATACCTCAGCTGTTTCAGAAGGAGCTGGGTGTCTGACGGCATGTATACCAACAGCAGCTTCACAGAATAACTCTGAGTTTGAGCGATTTTGGTCCTTAATTTAACGTGAATAAGACATTAAGCTGAACATCACCAAGACTCGAATATCGATTTAATGTGTGTTCTAACTAACTTTTTTTCTTAAGCTTCGTTAAAGGTACGGAATATAAAAAGCTAGTCATATTCAGGAAATTTAAATATGGACGGCAATTGAAATCATGACTTTAGACAAACTGGTCCCACGTATGCAACAAATATATTATGATGTGTGCATACTTCATTTGGTGTTTTAGACGATTTGTAAGTCTGCAGTACTAGCCTTACTCCTGTTAGAACTGAGTTCTGTTTTTGTTATTTGGAAATCCGCCACTAGCGCCAATTTGTGCAGTGTCACCAGGCGGAACTACGCTCGACTGACAGCTTTCGATGCCGATAACACTAGATCGCTACTCAATCTCGGTTTATGATCGACAATTGAACCAAAATAAAAATAAACTGGACTAACTGAGTTTCAAGGGTATGGAAATTTGTCTTCAATTTTACAAACAACAACTTACCGTCAGATATAAAAATAACTTTGACGAATGTGATCTCTTGTGTGTAACTTACGCTTCCACGTAATTAAATGGTTGCTTTAATTTTATAACATGTTGCAGAGTTGTAAATGTATACGTAGCTTGGTTTACGAATGAAATGATGTTTTTATGCTCTTTTAGGAAGTGATCCTTTGTTGATACAAAATAATGATGTACTAACATAAGTCCAGGAAAGTAATGTTATTGTGTTAAACAATAAAATGAAATTTACATATTGTAGTGGTGTGTTTCACTGTATGTACCTACACTACCTACTGAATCTTTGGTGATTTTAATTCGTGTTTTTTGTATATGATCGAGATATGAAAACCCAAATTATACATTCTGAAAATGGCAATTCGAAATCGTGTGGCTTGGCAAATTGTTCCGTAAAAACAACTTTAAGACCTGCACATACAGACGAGTTTGCAAAAACGAAATATTTTCCTATATAAAAGCAGACTCGAAGAGAAATGGCCTGCCTCAACATTTCTGAACGCATTAGATCGCGAAGACCAACATTTTACGTCCATCTGTCGTTGTAATTACTCTCAGCTAGTCAACTTCCAATCTAGCGAGACAATAGAACTTGTCACTATTCAAACATTTAATATGTTACTTTCGATTTCGTTTGGTGAAAGTAACAGGTGCTGTTGACCTTTGGCAAGCCCATCTGTGGCCCATTGATGACCGATCGTTGCGACATTACGCCACACTACAGATAACCGCCGAAGGTTAGTTCAGATAAGATATAGAAAGCGAAAGGTTTGTGTGCTGTGAAAACACTTATGTTTGATGACGCGTCTTTGATTGCAAGTATACATGAGATAAAGAACCGTAATTCTTTATAAATAGGAGCCAAATATAATGTATATCGTAAGTTAAGTCGTTTATGAGATATCTAATGCTCTCGCACTCTAGCATAATAAAGTTCGCGGTACAATACTGCCGTGGTATAACTAAAATGACCTTATCCAACATCTGGTAAATTTACAACTTTTGATGCTACATCAATGAGAAAACAAAAATCTATCGATCTGTGTTTGCGAATTTTCAATAAGGAAAATTGATGTAGCATCAAAAGTTGTCGTAGATGTTGGATAACATTTTAGTTATACCACGACAGAATATAGAATTATCTGAAACAATAAGTAAATTACAAGGAACTCAAGCGTTGACATAAAAACAGTAAGTAGGCCCTCATTAAAGAGTAGAAAAGGGAAGGGGCTTGCATACCAAATATCAAAGTTTCCCTTTTTCTGCTTTGCAGCATAAGCTACCGCATATATCATGAGGTCTAAAACCGTAGAGATTTAAAAAAATGACCCTTTTGCTTCATCTTTTGTTGTGGTTCGGGCTGCAGTATTGCAACACTACATTATCGGAGCCTTATAGTGGGTCGGTGCGATTGAATAATAATTATAGGGTTGCTTTCAAACCTTCAATTTGGTTGTCGTGTAATATCATTACTCGCCCCATATTGGGAGCAGTAAATTACGTAGGCAGGTAAAGGTCCCAACGAAGTATTGTTATTATCTTTAACCTGATCGCAACTCACCTGTGGATCAACAAATTGAGGTTTAAATGTCCATCTGTCATGAACAAATGTCTTCAAAGTTCAGTAAGCTGCATTTAGGAAATAGATAATACAATAAAAAAGAAGTTGGGAATTCACAGGTTTGTCGCTCAGTATAGCGTATTCAAAACCGTTCTTAAATTAAACGAAGTAATATAATTTTAAGTAAATATTTCGATCTAAAACTAAGTAACAAGTTGCCCATTTCACAAGCAGAAACCAAACACAAAATAGCTACAACACTCCGAGCCAATTACGAAAACAAAATTAATAATTCGCTCCCCTTTACGGCTAAAACAACCGTTGGTGCAGTCAATACGAGTGAGTGTATAAGGACCGGGGTCCTTTCTACTGCCTCGGTACGTACCCGTAGGAATGGTATGGAGAGCGCGGCGCGAACCCATCCATCAGTGGAACGACTTCCGCGCCTCCTTTTTATGGGAAGTGGCGCGTGCGCCGACGCGGAAGCGACCGCGAACGTTCATGTGACTGGCTTTAGATGTGGTAGCTTTGTATGAAGTTTTAAACGGTGCTTTTTAAAAGTGGGCTTTGAGTATCAGAACTGGCCTATGTTCGAAAAGAGTTAGGTATTGTATTATGAACTTGTTATTGAATTTTTTAATGAATGATTGCATATTTTTGGTAGGCTTTACCGAAAAGTCGATATAGAAATACTACTTCATAAGGATCTTATCACCTTTTCTAGTGGTAAATTGAGGTTTTCCTACTGAAAAGTTTTTATTAACTCAATAGTCAAGACCATTACGGTTTTCCTCTGTTCCCTTTGTGAAATATTCCTAACTAAAATTCTAACATAGTATACCTATATCCATTCTTCTTAGTGCGTGGCTTACAACAAGGTCGTTGAAGCCGGTTCGACGGCAGTTCAGTGTAGGGATACTAATCGTGAAGGCATTAGCGTTGTAACATCACTGGGTAGTAGGCATTTAGTCGACACTGCGAGACGTGCTGCCTTTCCTGCTTCCTCATCGACGCAATGGCGGCAGGCGTTATCAATAGATACACGTCAACCGTCATTAAGCTAATGTACAGCAATACCGATTAAACAGATGTAAACGATTATATATGAAAGAGTTTCTATCTGGCTATATTGAAGTGGCTTATTTGGCAGCTTGAATCTTGTTTTCCCTTTGACAGTGATTAAGATTAAATTTACTTCATAGTACGCTTTTGTTATAGACAATCTATTCGAGAGCTTTAAGAGTAAGTAGCTACATTAACAAATACATCTGCACCTAGAATGCTGCAGTAGACATAATTAATTAAGAAACTTCTTCTGACTTCGGCAGGTGGCAGGTCCCCGGATCCGCGGCCCTAGTCTCGCTCGTGACAGCTGTTTGTGACACAAATGCACCGGGCATTCATAGCACGTGTCTTTTCAATATGCACGAATTGCAATTAGCGTCGATATAAGGACTCGTTAAGAAATATTGCAAATATTGTGAGTTGCAACGACCGCCGGGAGTTGTATATTATTATAGAGTCGATTATTTAATTTATTACGTAAAATACACGATTGATTGTTATTCATCTACCGTACCTATCGAATAAATACGTAAGTACGTAAAGATTAGATGCGGACGACAACGTCGTAGGTACTGTTTCTAAAATCCGAAACCTGGTGATCATCCGATAGCGATCTGCTGAAGACGTTCTTTATTAATTTCATCTCACCTTTTAACCCATCTAATGAGGCGTTCCTGTAAATTTCTGCAGTTAATTTACAGTTACCTCACAATCGTCGGGTCTATTAAACAGCTTATCTTTGAACTCGCTTACAGTCGAAGCGTCTTAGAAATAACATGAAAGGGTAATTCCTATTCCTTGAATATGGTAATCACAGCGTTTGTAAGTTAAGCGTCAATATTTCGAAACTGGTCCTTTGGTAATTGCGTGTGTGCCGTTACAGTGGTGTTGGCATGCAGGCGGCGCGCGCCTTCTCTGGGATTTGCATTTCAAGTGGCCGCGAAGTGTGTCGCGCGGCCAGCCGGGCAGCCATTGTAATTAATAGGACTTCTTTTGATATGCTGTTATGTGCAATTGGTTCGAAAGACTAGCACTTCTTAAAGTAGCATTGCGGCTGTGGAAGCGTGACAGCGCTCTACCCAGCGTATAGCCGTGTCTCTCTTTTACAACTGCTTTAATATTACTTCAGGCGGTAGTAGCAGGCCCTTAGCTTTTAATAGTGTCGCCGTTGTCGTTTGTTTACTATCAAACCAAGCACTTTAAAGGATTGAGAATATATAGTTGTGCTGCTTTACGATAACAACCGATGGTAATCTCTTTTACAGAGAGCGGATTTTACAGTTGTTTTAGCATAAACTTAGTATTAGTTGCATGTGTGCGTTGTATGTATATACTTACTAACTTTGACCGTTAATTTATAAATTAATAGTAAGAAAATAAGGAATTTATTAAATACAGTATGATGATGGACAGGAAGACAGCGGATCCTTAACAATCCCCTATTACTGACCATGTGCAAAATGCTTTGGGTAAGCAAAGCTAAAAACTGCAGATTTTTCCTACGAGTTCATTGTACCTGTTGTGTTACAAATAAATAAATATAAAAAAAACGCATTGATTTGAATCGGTGGCTTTAAATCCCTCGTTTATAAAACATTTTTAACTCCAGCTTCACTTCAATCTCCGCGAACGTCAATCAACAGCTGTCAGCATAAGAAACGCATCTGAAGCAAGATAATTTCTCACAGGTACCTAATTACAACCAGTCTGTACCGGTACCCGGTGGCTCTCACTTACCGGTTGTCCGTTTGGAAATGGTAACATAACCGATACCTGCTGCAAACGGAACTCGCCTGATAGCAGGAAGTGTCGCCGCGTTGATGTGTTCAATGGGAAAAACAATTAGTCGCAGCATTAGCAACGAGGAACTGACGCCTATCGCAATCTTCAAGTGATGTTGCGGTTGGGGAAGTGTGACAGCAATACACGGCGTAGAGTGGCGTCTCTTTTGGAATTGCAGATCTAACTGTAATAGGTTAGGAGTTGGTATTGTTCGTATGGAAGGGAACGTAACTTGAATATCAAAAGATTTCAGAGTCGGCGAGTTTGCCGCCATGTAAAACTCATAGATGTTCATAGTGACACGATTTAAGGACTTCTTGGTGAATTCTGGAACTGAAAACATTTTTTAAACATTAATATTCACAAAAGGTTAATAAGAAGACGGTGCATCCTCAATAACATTTGGTTAATAAAGCCTAACTTTCCGTTGTTGTGATTCACTGCACTTACTGATGACTAATTTTACTCTGAACTTCCTCTTAACTTTAATCTTTTCCGATCATCAATAGTAAGCAACATCCACGAAGATACAGTTAAATTACTCACAAGAGAACGTAAAAACCCAAGCTGAATGTTAAGATTACATATCTATTTATCTTATACATATTATCTCTCTTAAGTCATGACATTGAGAGGTTGCCTGTACTATGAGCTTGTGAGAAAGTTCTGTCGCTTTTATGGGAGGGGGATGCCGCTATGCGTAGTATAATGCGCCGTCTCGCTTCCATACTCGTAACTATTATGCATAATGGTTTCATAGTGGGGGAATTGAACATTTTTCAGCGTCTGATATCTTTATCTGATAGAAATTCATCTGTTCTTTCATGTTTTAGTGTGCGACTGTTTGTTTGGTGAAACAGATATTTTTTGACGAAAATACAAGAAGTGTTTTGTGAAAAATGTTGAATTGTGAACTTGATTCTTTAAAGGTAAACTGTTGATTGTTTCTGAATGCTTCATGTCTTGTGTATGGTTGTGTCTTCCTGTTTTTTTGTGGGACTCGATTGTTTTGGAGTTTTTTACGTACGTTTGTACGGCGAGATTCAGGGCGTTTTGAGAGTTAAGCGTTGTTAGCGGCCTGTCATGAAGTATATTCATTTATCTAGATAACAGTAGTTACAAGCAGTAATCACTTAGGTATATACGTTAACATGATGATTGTAAATTAAAAATACATGTAATAGACCCCTGTTCCTTAACTTCCTTATCGCCGCACGACATTTTCCACTTCAGAAATGTATTCCATGATATATTTGTCTAAGTAGGTACTAACTACTCGTACGAATTAGGCTTAGCTTAATTGTATTGCTGTAAATGGCAAGTATGAATACATTTAAGGTGACCAACACAATCTATTGATCATGACGAGCTACACGGACGTTTATTGCAGTCATTAGGATGGGCCATGTTTGGCATTGCCTTTTACTTCTTAATATAATGTCAGACTTCTAAATTATCGGTATTATATTATTGTTATTCGAGACAGCCTCACAGATGACAAAACTTACTGAACCTACTTTACAACAAAATATAATTGCTGTTAGTTGTAGTTGTTATATGTAGTTGGTTATATTTGCAGGATGGTGGTGCTGATGTGCTTTGTGGTGATGTTGCTGATCTCGCACATGTACCACTTGCTCATTGATGCCTACGAGCAGTCCGCCACACTCAGTGATATTGAATATTCATGGTGAGTGGTGTTTATTACCTTTATGTTATATTCATGCTATGTTTCAGCTTCTGATATAATATGTGTTACACTTTTATCTTTGTATTTTATGTTCAGAATATTTATTAGACAGAATGTCAGGAAATATTTTACCACATTAATATTAAATTTCAATAGATGTGTATTCAACAAGTTATATTGGTATCACAAATCAGTGATGCCTAAATAAAACACTCCAATAACGAAAGTAGTTGCATCCTGCTCCAACACACGCGGAGGAGCCCACTCTATAGAGCAGTGTTAGTCAGTTCACTGTTATGATTTATGTTATGTTATAAATAGAACACAGGAACTCATGTATTTAGTTTCCATTGCTGATTTACATAGCCGATTTGCTAGCTCATATTTTATCTTATTGGGACAACAAACAGTAGCATATTAAGGTTTACATTTCAAGTACTAATTTGCTAAAATAATAAACATACTACCCACAAAACTGGTAATATTAACGGGTATGCAAAAATATGGTTAAATTTCATTAATTTACCCACGTTTTTATAAACTCACTTTTCTTGTTTGAATACATACTTGTCAAGTTTGATTTGTTAATTATTATATTGTGAAAAGTTAAGTAAATTGCAGATAGTCTTAAATTTGAATTAAAAGTAGTTACAGGCACTTGGCATGGGTTAAATTACCGATGTAAAAATAATTTCCGTAAGCGAACGCGTCGTTGTTGTCTGTGGACATAAGCTGATTAGAGCTGTATTAATGCGAGTACTCCCATAAAGATATGTTTTAGTTTCCATGAAAACTGTAGCTAGGTATGCACACGTTACGGAAACTCCTTTATTTTTTTTTATTTTAAATAATACATGTGGGCAGTCTGCTAGTTAACCTATGAGTATGAACGTACCAAAACCCCATCGAAATATTTGTAGAAAAGGCGCCGATAATTCTGTTTACACTTAGAACGACTATTACACGTGTGTGTTGTTGTTTAACTCGTCGATTGAATTACAGTAGGCATGTATTTAGTGCGCGCATATTGAGTAACAGATTTAATCGTTGTGATAAGTATTAGTAATGATTCCTGTTATCGACGATACCGGGATCCGGAACAACAAAATTCGCAATTCACGAGTCTTGTCGATATTATGAGAACAGCTTCATATTACGCTGAAATGCCATATCTTATCTGTTGGCCAATGCGGGTCAGTTGGAGAAAAGATCTATATCGTTTACGGTATTGGGCTACTTAGCTCGTCACAGGATGGATACAATAAAGATCAATGATTAAATGTTAATTATGTTCATAATTGTGTATACTTTTTTAAACGTGCCTACAATTGAAGTAAAATTGGGCAGAAGAGATTTAAACTCAATTCATTGATTGAGGCTATTGCTTTTTAATCGTGCCAAAAATATTGAAATTTACGTTGTCAAATATTGTTAAAGTGGTCGAAATAAATTTGTACTATGTTACAGCAGGAGCTTACAATAATATTGGCTGCGTCTTTATTTCAAACCACTCAGGAATACTTTTCAAACTTGGCATAGTTTTCGCTCTGCGAGTGATATCATCACGTGTGGTTGCAGGTTCTTCCGGCTGCTGCTGAACCTGGTGGGCTACTCCACGGTGCTGCTGCCCATGTTCCTCCTCTACAAGTACCTCGAGAAAATCAACTACTTCGACAAGTTATGTGAGTTCATAATATGTATGTTCAGTAGTGTGTATGTTATCACGTTTTATACTTTTGTTAATTAGGTAATTAGTGTTGTTTATCTGGTTGTTTTTGTGTTCTACTCATTATATTGATTAATTTATTATAAAACTATTTTGACACTGCGTGCTTATAACAACTATGATTTCACTAAACTTCACATCGGTGTGATCTACAGAATTTGAAATATTTGAAAGATCAGACAGCTCCCGCTGTTATTTTATACAATATGTATAAAAAACTTTCTTCCCCAGTAATCATTGTTGTTAAAACAAACACATACATATACGAACGAAAGAAATGAGTGGGATGAAAATTTAATGTTTTCCGCTTCTTAAACCTACCCAATATGCACCCAAAATTTCGTGTCAATCGGTCAAGCAGTTTCTGCAGACGAGTTTAACTACAAACAGTACGACACGAGAATTATATCTATTACATATTTACTATTATTTACCATTATGTGGTCTGCTTTTTAATAGGAATAGGTAAATAGTAACAGAGACACAGGAAGCAGCAGTAATTCGAGACAAGCCGTGTGCCGCGCTCCAGCAAAATATCTAGTTACAAAAAAATACATCGAAATCAGTGCATGACGTCATGTTACCAACATGACACTGTGTTACTTGAAATATGTGAACACAAATAAATAAATAATATTTGAAATTATGAGAGGCTTAAAAAAAATTAAAGCGATCGATAAAATCAGTTTGTATATTACATATCACAAAATATGGATTGGAAAATTTTAGTTAAGAACAAATATTTAAGATCTGTGACTAACTGACTTTGCAACACTCCATGATACGATATTCTCTAAATTTAGTCAAATAGAAATAATCTAGAAGAAATATATATATAACCACAGAAGTAATTACTACTACTAATGTGCTATAACAGAGGGCTTGTAAACCCCAGCTAACTTTGTAAGCCCATATAAATATTATTGTTGGTCTTTCTGAATACTTTATTGTATATTTTAAGTCGTAATCGTATCGGAACGATATCCTCAAGGTGTGTTTTGTGACTATCCAGCTAACACGAGTTACACCGGTCGCGTGCTGTTCGCGTGTTTCGGCGACCCGGGCGAGCGCCTGCCGGAGGCGAGCAAGGCGCGCAAGGAGGAGGGCTCCGCGCGGGAGGGCGCAGAGCTGGCCTTCTGCTTCACCGGGCTCATGGCCGCCTACCTGGTGTGGGGGCTGCTGCAGGAGAAGATCATGACGCAGGTCTCATTCAACATCGTACTTTGTTATGACTTCTAGTCATATGTCGAAGTGTTGTGTAATGTTATTGCGTGTGTGTGGCAGAACTACGTGATGTCGGACGGCAGCACGCAGCGCTTCAGCGACTCGCAGTTCCTGGTGTTCGTGAACCGGCTGACGGCGCTGTGCGTGGCGGGCGCGCGCCTGCTGTGCTCGCGCGCTCCGCTGGCGCCGGCGCCGCTCTACAAGTTCTCCTACTGCGCGCTCACCAACGTGCTCAGCGCCTGGTGCCAGTACGAGGCGCTCAAGTACGTCAGCTTCCCCACGCAGGTACCCTACCCCAGCCTCGCACCTCCACCTCCCCTTGCCGACTCACGTGACGAGAGGTAACCCGCTGCCTTGCAGGTGCTGTCGAAGTCGTGCAAGGTGATCCCGGTGATGCTGATGGGCAAGCTCATATCGCGCAACAAGTACGAGCTGTACGAGTACGTGACCGCCGTGCTCATCTCCGTGGGCATGGTGCTGTTCATGTTCGGCAGCCACGACGACCAGGCGGGTGAGTGGCGAGCCGCGTTGTGCAGCCCCGCTAGCAGTGCGAGTGTGAGCGCCGCGTTGTGTCCGCAGTGTCGAGCGCCGTGACGCTGTCGGGCGCGGCGCTGCTGTCGCTGTACATGGTGTGCGACAGCTTCACGTCGTCGTGGCAGGGCGCGGTGTTCGCGCGCTACCAGTGCGGCGCGCTGCACATGCTGTGCGCGGTCAACGCCTTCTCGTGCGCGCTCACGGCCGCCGCGCACGCGCACCACGCGCCGCCGCTCAGCCTGCTGCACGTCAGTACCTCTTTCACCTAAATTGTGCACTATGCACATTCTGTGCAAACTGCAGTACCGGTCTCCTTGTTTGATATCGACCGCCCCCTCTGTCCTCAGCACCCGGTGTTCGCGGCAGATTGCATCGTGTTGTCGGTGAGCTCTGCTGTGGGACAGCTGCTCATCTACCGCACCATCGCGCGGTTCGGAGCGGTCGTCTTCACTATCATAATGACGCTCAGACAGGTATACTAAACTTTGTCATCGCAGCAGAGACGTCAATCTGTTCTGTTTAGATAGAAAGGTTTTATAAAACGTCGTGTCCTGAAATGAATGGCAATGGTATCAGTTGTGTACATAAAGCTACTGAGTATGTTGCAGGCGGTGTCGATCCTGCTGTCGTGCGCCGTGTACGGGCACGCGGTGTCGGCGGGCGGCGCGCTGGGCGTGCTGCTGGTGTTCGCGGCCGTGTCGCTGCGCATCTACTGCCGCCAGCGCCTGCGCCGCCGCCGCCCCGCCCCCGCCTAGCGCGCGCGCCCCGCCCCCGCCCGCCCACAGCCCGGCCCCGCCCCCGCCCAGCCGCGGCCCGTCTGACAACAGCTCGAGTCATTCTCTACTCTGCTCTATTTAACTACAGCCCTGTTTGTTCCTTTGTTTTCTCACAGTTGACACATGCGCGTCGACTGTGTGTGTTTCTAAAATGCTAAACACATCGCACTGCACATATTGTACATACACTACTCCAGACGTACACTTGCTGCCATTGGTATTTTGTCTCGATTCCTTAAAGTTTATGCGAACTCCTTCACTAAGACATTGCATCCTCTGCGTTCAGCTGGCTTGTGTACGATCCTATACCTAGTAATGGAAGACTCAACACATGATCCACTCGAGACCGTCAAATACTCTTCTCAAAGTTTCTCATTCCTTCAAATACGTGAACGTATTGCCCGATCGTCCGTTAGACGTAAGTAGTACTTAAGTAACTAGATAATGTAATACCTGAATGAACGCACAATTCAGCTAACAATCATAATCATATCATTGTATTCGCTGAGTTCTGAAAACTACTACTAGTGTTTGAGACTGTCTCGAAACCCTTTTGTTTTGTTAATCAGTTGACGTTGTATAGACACATAATTAATATGTAGTTCCTGATGAACTCAATGATATTGTAGAGGCTTGATTACATATCCCGACCGATATATACAGTTATATGTAAGATTTATTATGTATTTATGTATCTGCTCAACCTCTGAAGCGGTATATAATTTTGTGTTAGTGCTTTTCGATTCTCAGTGAAATATTATTTCTTTTATGACCTCAATAATGTAAGATTTATTTCCAGTATTGATATTTTTCCAATTTAACCTTATTTAAAAATAGTCATACAATGCTTTCAAGGAAATCTTTTGAACCCTTCATTTTACAACATAAATATGTAGCCAACTACATCAAATTAATTATTTTCTGATTTTTTGAGTCCAAAGTTTGAAGTCTGTCAAACTAAGACATAAAAGCAAGCAGGCTGATGTTAAACAGACCGGTGAGTTATCTTCGAATGCTGACGCGACATCGATAGTAATGTTAGCGATATCGGTGTGGCGCCATCTGTTGTGATCTTTGTATGGTGATCGATGCTTTTACATCAAGCACGCCGGGGAAAATATGAGAATATCGATAGTGTTGTGATAAACTGAATTTATACCATTATGTAAGCAGATAATCAACAAAAATAAATGGTCGAGATTCTTCTCCACAAAAATTTACATTGAAATCTCCAGCAAGAATTAATGGTGTGTCATACTATAATTTTTAAAATAAAAAGAAAATCCTTTTCTTTTAAACTATCTTTTGACAAAACCGCATTGTACAGAAACGTAACGCAATACTGCTGTAACGGACATTCGTTGCATTGTCGTCAAGTCCCTCCTAATCACGCTTAAAGAAGTTTTACTTCAGAAATATCTGGTATAGGAGCGCAGTTAGTCCTGGTATCAGCTTGATATTAAAGCATCTCATACAAGTGTATGACAGGCTATTGATTGTAAATAGTGATATGTAGAGTAAGTAGGTAGACAGTGAACATGTCCAGACAAGGATAATAAACCTAGACGATATAAATGATGTGAACTATTCAAACTGTATAGTTGTGATAAAGGCACCCAACCCCAGTCCCGACTGTGTAAGGCCTATGTATTATGTTCCTGTCAAATATGTGCTAATTTAAATATGTTATTATATTTGTAGCATATCACCAGGGCAAGATGGCTGCCATTGTAAGAAATGTTATATTTATTTATCATTATATATAAAATATATTAGATAGCGCACTGGAAATGACCCCAAACACATGTTGTGTGATAATGAAGTAAATAATAATAAAGTTAATGATGAGCCAACCTCTTGTTTTATTCTACTTGTGTGAGCTGAACGTCAAGAGTTATATATTTCTAGCTACGAATGCTACGAATTTAAAGTGTTGCGAACTTCAGGTTGTTACGAATATCAGGCACGTTACGAATCTCCAGAAAAGTGGAATTTGAAGTTTACTGCGATGGTCACGTCAACGATATACTTCGAATTCGGAGCCAACATCGGCCCTTTTCCCAACTATGTTGGGATAGACTAGAAGTCAACCCCGATAACGTTGACGTGGCTTTCGCATTCCACGAATTCGGAGTGTGCTGCGAATATCAAGTATCCTACAAGCGTTGCTGCCTTTCGGGACTTGCAACAAATGTCAAGAGTTATTTAATTTTCCTCTATACTAGGAAAATTGTGTTGCTATTTTCATGAGAGCTACAAGATTTTAAGTTACCAATTTAAAGATCGCTACGAATTTCATGAATGCTACGAACTATAGGTGTGCCTTTATCTCAAAATACTATTTAAATCTGTTTAATGCCTTAGCCTCCACGGACTTAAAGTTTTGTCTTTACTTCCTAACACTGGCGGCCAAAAATAAAGAGACAACCGAAAACATAAGACGATTCGGTTGTCAAACAGATAAAATTGTTGTGACCGGTGTAGCTGTGTGTGAAGTGCGAGCAACTCCGTGGAGGGCCGCATTCCCGAGCGAAGCATGTTTTGGCTGGCCAACCCCATCAGTATCAACAACTACTATGAGTTCAAGCAGTTCGAAAGCACGTTGTTCGAAAAATAAGTGTTAATAGAGTAAGTTCGGAAGGCTCATTCCTCCTCACTCGTCAACAGTCTGTTGGCATCTACCAGTTTAGTTTTGACTACACTTAGAGAAACTGCAAACACCTTTGATGATTGCTGGTTTCCTAAAGTGGTTCTATCAATAATTATTCAAACCTCCACCTTGTGCATTTGTAGGAGGTAGACCTACAAAGCATTAGAAGAAACAAAACATCCAGCCGTAAGTTTCCTGACTACTACTGCTGGTTTATTGACAAGGACTGATTTCGTATGTTACTTGCCAAGTACTCAGTGCTCAGTTTAGGGACTCTGTAACTGATGATATCAGAGGCAGTCCTGTACATGTATTGATGCGTTGTGGTGTGGCAGTGTGGGTCGGCGATGTTGATGCAGCTAGTGGTGACGGTGGTGCTGGCGGCGGGGCTGGCGCCGTGCGTGCTGCAGCGCGCCTGCCCCGCGCGCCGCCCGCGCCCGCCCTCCACCGTCTGCATGCATCGCATCCCCTCCGCAAGAAACGACAGGTAACAGACAACAACCTACTCCCACATCCAAAGCTGATCGACAAATTACCTCTGGACAGTTATCCAATCGTTGCGGCGAAAGGGGATTCAGAAAATATTTGTACCATATACATAGTAACATAATAATGGCCCAGAATTGAAACTAATGTTGCAATATGTAGATGTAGACATACCTACTGAAATGCTTGCCCCATGTGAAGATCCGTTCGGTAGCCCGTCTCGCAGAAGAAGCCGGTTTCATTGACCTCTGAAACATTGGACACTAATAGGAACTCTTGTGCAGTCATATCTAAATTAGTAAGTATTCACACAGTACTTATGACCTTAATAGAAGCTTACCAGTTTGGCTAAAAATGTATGTTGAACTTATTTATTTTTAGAAACAATCGCAGCTCAACGAGTTACGTAAAAAGAAAGAGAATTGCTATATAAATTTCTTCCACCTCCCTGAATCCTATGAACAGTTACGCAGAACAATACTGAATCAGCAGAATTTAAATACTCCTGAAGAGTCTTCTTCCTCACGGTATTTATTTATTTAAATATTGTACCTAAGTAGTTAGATTTTCCTCCTTCCAATGTTAAGCTTTAGTAAATTATTCGCGGTCTCATTTAAATCATTAAATGTTATATTTTGAAACGTAGAAGAAGGTTATCTCGTCAAAAATGTAATATCGATAAAACTTCATCAAATTTAGGTGTATTAGAATAGATAAAAATACTAGAATATAACAGAAAAAATCCAATGTGCGGCTCTCACAACAGACGTTGCGATAGTGATGGTGGTTGATTGTTATAAAATGATGATCAGATATTTGCGAAATAAATATGCGTGGAAACAATGGCTGGAATATTTGGCGAGTGATCGGCCGTGTTGTGAGACTGCGTCCGTCCTCTGTTTACCAAACAAACTGCCGTATTGTCTCATTTCATAATAATTCGACCCTGTACTGCGAGATCATACCGACCGCTGAACTATATTTCTGCAAAAAACGACGGCTTTCTATTTTTTGATCTACTCGGGTCATTATTTTCAAACTAAGATAAAAATGCCTGTGTCACACTTAGTTATAAGGTGCCTTAAATTCTAATGCAACTAAAAGATGGATCCTAAAATTTACGACTAAAATAAAAAATAATTTCTGAAAAAAAAAGTATAACAAAGCCAAGGCACATAGCTGTAAGTACCTACTTAGCTTTTACCATGTAAAAATAAATCTTAAAGCGTTTGATAATTTTCTTGTGTTAAGAAGAAATCAGGAACGACCGTGATATCTGGTAGGAGTGCGGTGGTAGCGGGCGCGTGGGATGCCGGTGCACACATATAGCGAGGGCGGGTCGAGCACGCGCGAGTACGTCTGCAAGCGCTGCATCGGCTGCCGCTGGTTGATGTGCTGCTGTATGTGCCGCTGCGCCTGCCACCGGACCATCTCATGACTTGCTGCCGCGCGCTGGCGCTGCTGGCGCTTGTGGCGCTCACACAACAGGTACGCACTTACCTCCAAGTCTAACGAATACGGTAACCTAGAACCTACTAGACACCTTGGACCTGATGTGGCTGTAATCGAAGAAAGTATTTTAGAAAAACATGAGTTTCGTATTCTCCGGCAGTGCAAACGAAGACTTTTCGTAATTTGAAGATCTTAAAGAGTGTTTAATTTTTAAATTCAGATTGATTAAAAAAAAATGTTGATTTAAATAAAATGATTTTGACAGTACTCACTTACCACATTTAGCTAACGGTTCTTTCATTTTTATTGTTTCAGGCGACGACAGGATGCAAGAACTGTATCGTAAGTTTTCTATTTATCAAGTTTTATAAAATCAAGCTGAGTTTCCTATATTTTAAAATCAGTGTTTGCAATGTGTTTTAATCAGCTAACACCAAACGTTTAGACCATTTTCTTTTATGGCGGGGGAATCCTCATGGACACTCACTCCCTCGGGTTAGGAAATGGGTAGTGTCAGACTCTTACTGACTGAACCGCCGTGCACGTCATCCGCGTTTTTGTGTCTGTGTATGGCAATGCGTTGCAATCCTTCATACAACCAAACGTCTAGACCATGCCTGCATAAATGTTTCTGCGTGGACTTGCAGATCCTGGGTAAGGAGGAGAAGGCGATGTTCCGCATGCACTCTGACGCGTGCCTGTCGGCGTCGCACGTGGACCCGCGCCTCGTTGACGCCATGCTGGCGGGCGAGCTGCTGGACGAGCCCGCGCTACGCAAGCACGTCTACTGCGTGCTGCTCAAGTGCAAGCTCGTCAGCAAGGACGGCAAGCTGCAGAAGACGGCCGTGCTCGGCAAGATGGCCGCAAGACCCGATGCCAAGAACGCTACCAAGGTTGGGTGACGTTCTTCTATCTATCATATCCTGGTCGTGGATATTGGGGCGTGTATTTTCCTTTTGTTTATAAATTTATTTTATCGCAGCAGATATTTATTATATAGGCTGTTGATGAACAAGTCCAAGCAACCGGTGTTCAGCGGGGATGATACACAGTTTCGTCCTCAATCAAACGTGGTTCAATAATAATTACTATACCAAATGCTGCGTTGCTCCAGGTCCTGGAAAGCTGCGCGGAACAGACAGGCGACACGCCGGAGGACCTGGCGTGGAACCTGTTCCGCTGCGGCTATGACAAGAAGGCTCTACTCTTCGACTACATGCCGACGAGCGCGGCCACAGAACACAATGACAACAACTCCTAATTCGTTCGTCATGTCCTCCACAGATGGCGCTGTTGACAAATTCTTTTTAGTCCCATGTGTAGTTAACAGATGTCGCTTTACTAACCATTCATTTAACATCAAATTCTAGCTTATCCTAACATGTTACCTTTTCCAGATCATAATTACTCTTATATAAATGCATTTGTAATGTTTCATATCGAATATATTTATATACTTACATAAACAATAATTTTATTGCAATGTCGACCCTCAATCGCCCTTTTAAGCGTCAATAACTAAAAACAATTATCGGTTAACTGTGTAAAACAGAAGCAAATTAACACTATATAAGAAGCATTATTATATTACGACTTATTAGTCATTACTACTCCGATACCATAGTTACGAATCACATTAGCTTTACGGATCTTAAACTAAGTTCGAGGAAATTGATGGAATTCCTCATAACGATCACATGCCGCATTGCCTTAATATTCTCGGAAGGTCAACAGGATCGCATCATTGTAGAGTTCACAAAAAATAAAAATACCTAGTAACAGAACGATTTTTTTCCATACGAACAATGAGCATACCCACCTACTTAGTTTGACAGTTCCATCAAGGAGTTGAGTTGTACATGTCAGGCCTCAGAGATCTCCTCTTAGAGATAATTTAAGGTGTTATAACTGGATATGCCTTCTGACTATCATCTATACTCTATACTAATATATTAAGCTGAAGAGTTTGTTTGTTTGTTTGAACGCGCTAATCTCAGGAACTACTGGTCCAAATTGAAAAATTATTTTTGTGTTGAATAGACCATTCATCGAGGAAGGCTTTAGGCTAAACCATCACGCTGCGACTAATAGGAGCGAAGATACAATGGAAAAAGGCAGGCATAAATCATAAGTTATATCATCTACCCACGGGGACGAAGTCGCGGGCAACAGCTAGTAACTACATATTTGTAACGAGGCTGAGAGTTATTGAACTTCGAATCATCTTATTAGGTACCTACCTAGTGATTCGTCAGTGAGTGATGGTCATTGCGCACGCGCAGGTGAAGTCATCGCAAATCGACAATACCATTGAATAGTTTACTCAAGAGCTGACATTGGTCGATAATGTTTTGACAAGGCGCGTCTTTTGCGCGTTTCTCCGAGAATATGTTTTTCAATGCCGCTAATTCTTGTTTATTTCTCATTCGTCAAAATTCTTGAGGTAAATCACCTACTTATTTATACTAACTAACATCGATATCGGCGTTTAATTAGTTTCATAAAATGTATGAAACATACATATAACTATTATTAGCGCTAATTTTGTATGGGTATAACCTAACATAACATAAACAGTTAAAACAAAAATAGTTATAATATACGTTAGTTAAGCCGAAATTGTCTTCTCGCGTATTCGCAAACCGGGTCAAAAGTCAAGATTGTTAAACATAACATTCAGTTACATACAAGCTATGAAACAAGTGAATTGTCCAATTATAATATGAGTTGTGCGCGCGGCGTAATGAGCGCCGACCGTCATGACGGAGTGCGGGCATAATGAGGTGACATCCAAGGCTGTGGCTGTCATTAAATTAGCAAATTAAACAATTCAACTAAAACAGCTAGCTATTTTACATACCTTCTGAATTTATAGATGAAATAACTAAAGTTACCAACTGTACTTCATTTTTGCAAAACGAAACCCGCAAAACTAATTTAAAAATCGATCAAAAACTTTCTTAAAAAATACATGGTCTGTGCCGCAGAGCTTGTTCCGTACGAGAATCGAACTCACATCTCATCGCTCCAGCTATTTGTTATTGTGACCACTCGACGCGTGTACTATACTTAGTTGAGAGTTTGTTAGTATCTAATTTAAGGCCATAGTATATTATTATTTCTCTTTTCTTAATTACCGAAATTAAATCTGCCTGTATTAGGTACGAGTCGGATACCAAAAATGTTCTACAAGCTAAGACGTCCATCATTATGTAAAGTTCATGCTTATATTTCTTCATTAGCCAATTGAAACCTACTTACTGAGTTAAAAGTGTTTGCGTATTGGTATAATTATGTAAATACTTCGCGAGGGAGGCAAGACGTGTTACTTGCACCGAGTTAAGTGTAAATGATATTCGAAACAGCTTTATGATCTCATTGCGGTTGTGGGCGGTGACCCACAAGCGACACAGCCTCTGCAGGCAGTATGAGTGCGTGCCTTTGCCTGCCCTGTGCTTTTCTCGTTGTCTCTGACAGTATTACATTGGCGCGCTTTATTTAAATGTGTTTTAATTTCGTGACATTTTATTTTGTTTGTTTTTAATAAAAAACATATAGTTATAAAGTTTATATGACATGTATGTTCCGTGGTGAATAGTTTGTTGAGCATTGTTTAAGTGTTAGTGTGAATATTTATTCATGGAAATTGGATTTAGTGTTGGAATCTAATGTGCGGACTAAGGAGTGTTGAGGAAAACTTCATCAAACGTGAGTAGTCGGCAATAAGATAACGAAGCTTAAATTAATTTGTAACCATTTATAGCGTAAGTATATAGGACTTTATTAAGTTTATTTGATTAAACTCAGTAATATTGACATACCTACGAATGACCGAATTGCTCGTGCTAATTTATAAACGACTGGCTGTCCCGGCTAACTTTGTACCGAATAACAGTAGATGATTACAATGCTGACAATGATACAAAAAATGCTTATCAAGCTTTATCCCAATACCAACCCCATGTAGGTACTACTCTTACCTGCTCTCCTGGATACAAATCGAAAACTTTATTCTTTCAAAATTCGGAATGCACCGAATACTAAAACTTACACTGTCACAGATTTAAATTTTCCTCGCAATTTTTCCAAATGGTCTCACCATTCAAAGCTTACCTTGACTTTACGATATTTCAAGACTATATCCCAAAACGAAAGCTCAATCGTTTCAGCCGTTTCCATTTTCCATGTATAAGATTATAATAACACCGTCCAAGTATGTCAGATGGTTGTTTTTTATATAAAGGGTAAAACGTGAGCATGAATTAATTAAGCAACAATAATTAGATAATTAAGTAATAGTTGGAGATAAAATTTATGTGACATTCGTAGCTTATTAATTATCATTAATTAACCTTTTCTGAAGTTGATAAATTAGAATGCGGGACCAACTATTGAGATATGCTTAGTTGATTATGATCATCTAGGACGCAGACACACCTACGGGCGTACGCTTAGATATATGAAATACAATAAGTATGGATGAGTTGAAATGTTAACTGAATACGTTATGGGCTGCTCAATACTTATGTACAGTTGGCAACTGGTCCCGGGTTTGATGTCTAAGCCTATGAAAATAAGAACTTGAAATAGGTTAAAAAAAGTTTGAAGTTTGAAAACTGTTTAGAATTTTTAGCTTTTAAAAAGTTGTAACTTTACAATTCCTAAGAAATGAAAGGAACACACATGGCACATTACAATTTGACACGGACAGTTCAGCGGTTGTAGTCGTATAGTCACTGCGTCAACCCTCATCCCGGGTTCATTCATCGCGTGGCATTTGAATTCGCAGGCCTTGACGCCATTATAATTTTCGGTACCTTACCACTAATTATAAGTTTGTAATTGTAAGCGATATCATTTCGCTACTTCCAGTAGCTTAGACTGAACTTATCCCAAGTATTTTAGCAAGTCGTTGCTTAATCTCGCAGAACATGAATATACGGTAAATATTAGTGTTGTTGCATATTTGATGTCCATTCGCGCCTCCCACTGCATACTTAGCTAGTTAATACCAGGCTTAGCTAGCCTACGTGCGACTCAACAAGGCAATAACACGGCTATCCTTGAGGTGCAATCATCGTAAACGCAGATGTATTTGCATAACTTGACGCAGGTTCAGTCGTGAGAGCTGGACGCCCGCCACCACCTCTCGAAGTGCTGCCGCTGTGGAAGCGAGATGCCGCTCTACATTTTATAATTTATCGTCTCTGTCACAACTGTAACAGTCTTACTTTAAACGGTGCTTTTGCTAGATATTATTACTTAGAATTTCACTCCATTTAATCATTGCAAAAAGGTGCAATATTTCCGTAATAATTTATGTTCAATATCATTGCTCTTCTTCCTTTTTTTGTATTAATTCGAAAACGAGTCTTATTTTAAGAAATCGAATTAATGTTAAATAATTACTCGGTAATTTTCACTTAATAATTACGAGTGCCTTCAAAAGTCAAAATTTTTACTTGATATTTTTCATTCAAATTTAACTTCTCAAAATTTTCGGTATAATCCTTTGATGTTAAATTTAATTTTCATTTTTTTGAGAATATTTAATTGTTAAATTAAAAAGGAGATTTGTAAGTTTCTTTGCTATCTATTTACTTAAGTACCTATTTCTCAAATTAATTGAAGTTAATCCTACAATATCGGCACGCGTTACGTACACAAAGCATCTTCATTTTCCTTTCCCGGCCATATTAGGCGGCGCTTTGTTCCGCCGTCTAATAGTATGTAAATATTGACAGGTTGTCGCTTTTCACCGGCTTTGGTATAAATGTGATAAAAACTTGCCTTTTATTATATTTTGCACGCGGCTCGTCTCGCGTGGGTCTGCCGCGGGGTATCGCAAAGCGGTCGTCTAAACGTTAATTTATATTAGTTCCTAAAAGATTGATAGCTGGGGAAATAATATTTATAGTTACATTTAAATAAGGTTTCGTTTTCAGACATTCTCAAATTTTACCCATGATTATCAATTTTAAGTGTTTTTATTATAAAGCGTAAATGAGTTTGTGTTATTATCAATTTGCTCTTCAATATGAGTATATTTATAATACTTATTTTATAAATAGTTCAATAGTCACCTAGTCAGTTTGATATTTTGGCGCCAAGACGTCTAAAATGTTTCTTAATGAATGTATAAGATTTCCAAGGTTCTATTGAAATCGTTAGGTTATTATGGAATTGACATTTAATATAAGATATAAGAGATAAATATTTAGTGATTCCAAACTAACTAAAAGAGGGATATAAACTTATATATTCCTCTTTTAGTGGAGGTTTTCGTAAAAACGGTATCACGCATCGGTTCCCGTTTGTCTTACAAAGCCGGCGTTGTGCCCGGCTAACAGGGCTGCAACAAAAATCAGGTTTCCATAAATTTATCAAAGATGGCAGCGTCGAGCTTTGCATAAAATATTCATAGGAAAACATGGTGCCATGATGAACTGGACGAGTTTCTTTACTGATTGCGAGAAGCAGGAACAACGGTTACTATGTATATAGGAATTACGATGGCTGTTGGACCTACATGGGTTTGACACAAACAAGTACACCATGGTAATAAAATAATATAAAGACGGGCCACTTGATAAATTTCGCCTAAAAGACAACAAACGTTGGTAATCTATTAGATCAAGTTTAAGTGTGTTTGTAATATTAAAAAAATAGTTTTTTACTATATCTATAAGCATAAATATGCAGTAAATACCAGCACCAAAATCTGTCTGTTTGTTCCGGCTAATCTCTGAATGGCTGGTCAGATTCGAAGTCGCGGGTACAGCTACGAATATTATGAACCATTTGCCGCTACGTTTTATATGTATTAAAATCGTTACCTTTACAATTTATTAAGGTAGAGTCTGCGTTTCAGCGACGTATACATACATTGACATATTTTTTTCATGCAGGTACCTAGAATTTAATATGTATGTATGTTCAGTAGTCAGAGTTTTGCACGGATCACACTGACACAGGATTTAGAAAATACAAAGAATGTTAAATATTATTATTGTAGTGGGCGACTTACTCACAGGTACCCCGCCATGAACATAACTGAGAATATTTTATACTAAACCATGTAATTATACATGCATAAATAAGCTAATTACTTACGGTACTAATTTCAAAGGAATTTGCGCTGGAGTTACCTTTTAATTGTATAAATTAACTTCTAATATACTCCATACAAACCTTTTTTATGTCGTTCCTAGAGTTGGCTAATTTTTAGTGTAAAAATATATTGGTAATTGTGTGTTGGTGTGTGTCGCCTACTCGCCGCCACCTCTGTCCGTGTTGCGTTATCTGTGGCTGTCAGCCGTGACAGACTGACAGTTAATACAGTGCGGACGCGAGCTCATTACGAAGAATTAACACATTTTGGTGCACAACATTATCAACTAATCAATCTGTCGGTTTTTGCTCAATATTATTTATTCGCGTCCATATCTGCGCTACATTGTGATTCATAGCGCTGTGGGTGCTTCCCACGTGCGCTCGCTATAATTATTACGATAAACACAATAAAAACACGCGTATTCGTTCATAATGTTAGTGAGACAACGCATTATGGCTGAATATAGCGCGCTATTTGATGCCCGCCTCTAACCACGGACAAATTGATTTTTTTATTTAAATGAGCTTGTAATGATAGGTTATGGTAATGATTGATGGGACGATACTTAATTTATGTTGCTTGAGATCGTCTGGAGGTACGTCGTTATTATGGCTGTTTAAGTTTAAGCAATATGCATTTGAGGTATTTTGCGGCAAGAGATGGTCACAATAACACCGATTAAGGTAGAGCGTTTAGTCAGAGTAATTTATAATCTTTCGGATCGCGATAAAGCTTTTATTTAAATAAATTCCTTAAATATCTCCTCTCGGTTAACTTATCCTACCCGATTGGACTCTGAATCTCATAAACTATCACTACAATGAAACAAATGACAAACACAACATTTCCTTCATGTTTCACCAGTTTACCTTAACCCCTTGTTTTATTAATAATATAATTTGCATGGAAATTGTTTCTCAGTTCTACCACCATACGGGTATTGCTAGCATATTCAGTAGTTCTCATAATCCTAGCATATCAATGCATAATAGCAGTCGTTATAGGTTGTGACAGGCCTGCCCACGCCGGTATCAGCCGCATTACGCGGACAACTCGCAATCTTATCGCAGTGCCGACCTGCTCGGAAAAGTAGTTGAGTATGCAAAGGGCTCGGTGTATCCGGGCCTTATAAGGTAAAACATTTGTGTCATGTGCTTAATATAAATACGTATCCTTATTCTTCGTTCATAAATAGTCCTTATTAGTGAATGTTGTATGATCGGTTTATGAACAGTTTGCGCAAACTTACTAGAAATGAAACTTAGGAGAAGGCTTACTTGTTTTTTTTTGCAATTTCGGCGGTTTACTATTGCGAGAATCTAACTTTGTTCTAATCTAAAAATTAATAGGAAGAAGAAACATAATGAGAAATCACAGATTCCCATCCGCAAATATCTTCAATATCCAGCAGGATTGCAGTTAGACATGTTTTGAAGACGGAGCGCTGTTTTCAGATAATAATAGACTGAATTGAGTCACTATATCTTGCTGTATTGCGAGAGACTGTTTCGCGTTTATTTGTAACATAACGGCGCAGAATGTGAAGCGTGGACTCTCGTTAATTGCTACATCATTTTCTTAAAGCGCCTTTGTCAGTACTAAGACACGATACAATGATGGTGAAGTTTTAAATAAACTTAAATGTATTTTATTAGTTATATTCAAGTAATGTAAATCCTGGTACGAAACCGGTAACGGAAAGGTAGACCACCCAAAAAGAGTAAGAAAGAAATAATTGAAAGCAACTTAAAGTAATGCATACTTAAATACCAAAATTATTTATACTGAACTTAGTGAACATCATAACAGACAGCTAAGACCATGTAGAGTGTACGTGAAGGTTCGGGGTGGGCTCTAATGAGGCGCGCCTCAAAATGGTTTAAACCATAACCGATGCTGCAAGGCCGGGGAAGTGCATCGACAGCTGCAGGGCTGTCTGATGGAAAACATCGACAGGCTATGAGTAAAGTATTTAGGGCAACAAGCAAGATAAAGAGAATAGCCCCGTATGGGTATCCAGCATTTGTAATGAGTGCTTACCCTATAATGTAAACACACAAATAACTATTTTAACAAGCTATCAGGATAATATCTAAATTCACAATCAAACCTCCAATTATCCTCGTCCCGAGACTTGGACAGATATTGTTGCATAAAGCAGCCATATTTGAACACAATCGCGCGCCGCTCATTCTGAAGATCGAAAGCATAAAGATACGATATTCAAAAAAGCTTGCAGCCCTATTTCGTGGAGAGTATAAGGAAATAACGACGAGGCCGCTGGGCCTTTTCGGGCAACAACTAAAATGTATTTATATTTATTGGTTCCTGGTTTTGGCCAGAGCTGCGTACGCGCAGGCCGGACCGCGCCGATATGGTGTTTTCATCGATCTCCGATGGCGATGGCGAGTTATTTAAATAAATTATAGCGTATTTAAGACAAAGTCAGAATGTCTTTATGAAATCGTTGGAAAATTGTTTAAGTTTATCTCGTTGCACTCCGACAGATAGTGATGTTATTTCATTTTTATTCTCTTCTCCGTATTTGTGCTTATTTTGAACTGTTTCCTCTGTCATTGTGACGAGGTTTCTGATAAAATGTTCTTTGTTGTCAGTTGTTTTTATTAAATGTACCAAACAGTTCGGTTGTTCATTGCAAGTAGTTTAACATGCACACTTTCATTTTTATATCAGTACTTAAAAGTTCTATCGTGTATTGTTGGGATATTCATACCTATCACACAGTGAAATGAGTTTAACGCCCCTCTAAATATAGTAACCCATATATTTCTCGCTAAACTTACAACTGGCACAAGAATAGAATATATCGAGCATTTTTTCTAGATATTTTGTGCTCTTTTTAAAATTCTTGAATAACGTCGGTCGTTGTGTGAGACTTGGTGCAGCGCCAACCAGTAGCGACAAATCGAAAGCCTTGAGTTTTAAGGAAATGCTTCAAAACCCTTGACGACTGTAAGGTTAATATTTCCTTTTAAATATTATCTTTGTTGGTCATTAAGCATATGGAAGGTATAAAATAAATTGAATATTTTATTGCGTTTGTCAACTTCTATCTATTTATGGTGTGAATTTTGTTACCTGTAAATTATAACCTGACCCCTCGTTTTTATATTTGTGGAAAATGCGCCAAGGCGCCTATCCAGGCGAGACCATTTCACAATTAGGTTTCATTTGAACGATCAACACATGTTTAATGATATTTGTAACTGCTCGCTAATACCCAAAACATACAAACAGTATACCCTAGCCGGCAGAGCCCACATATCGTTATAATAATACAGATATGGAGTTAAGTTTTTGCGGTAGCGCCTCCGAGCCGCCGCGGTCGTGGAGCTGGGCGCGTGGGCCACCGGCCCTCGCTAATGATGGACAGCCTCTGTACATCACGTAGGCTGGCGACGTAACGCTAGACCATCATCACGTAATATCATATTAACCGTTTTTGTGTAAATATAATGTTTAATGTGAGCCTATTATGTCCCTATAGGCAACTATTTGTGTTCTGTAAGTAAGGAGATTGCTTAACCGGTATATTATGTTTCACTCATTTCAACTGATTCGTATTATCGGGATTTAGTCCAATTATATTTTGTATATTTTTTCCCTTAGCTTGTGTATAATTTATTGTCAGCTTTGCCTTGCCATGTCAAGCTGTCTGGTTCAGTGAGAGGCCACCCACATTCCCCACATGCTCCACACAGCTCCTGGTTCCCGAAGCATTGCCATCGAAATACAACATCTTCGTATTATTAGTAACAATCAGTGTCACAAAATATTCAGCAAGGTCTCATCGCAAACAAACAGACGTCAGTGTTGGTCCAAGATACCGCAAATACTCTAATATAAAGATTCTTAAAATAAAGACTTGTGAGTGAAATGTAGTTATGATAAGTCCTAACTTCGTATGAGGAATGATAATTATGAATTATGACTATAAATATTATGTTATACCACTGAACGATAATTTGTTACTTGTTTACCATAATGCGTTGTCGCTGGAAGCAGAACTGAAAAAAAATGCCGTCTTAAAGTAGGTTCACTACTTTTACGTGCTTTTTTGACATTATTATTCATTTACATTATTAGGTACTATTTGATAGGTAGATAATAATACATTTCGCGTAATAAACAATCATTACCACAACACAGCTTCCCGTGGGTGGTGAAAACAATAGCGCAGTTTTCTAGCGTGGGTTATTCCCCTCTAGTTTTATTGCTTAAATATTCGCTAAATTCATAGGAATATTAAGAAATATTTAAGTGCCAAGAAAAAATACAAGAAAACAATGATAAAATTGTAAAATTGTTTTTAAAGACTTTCTTCAACAAAATTCTATTTGTGATTGGTTACAAATACATTTTATGAAATCAAGAGAGAATAGAGATTAGGTGTCCAATCTGTGTTTAGAGACTGAAGGAAAACAAAGCATCATTGTTTATAGTAACGAGATGGTGGTTCAATGTGAGCTGATTTTTATACATATGGCATAACAGCCAATTACCTGTAAGAGAGCAATCAGTGGCGGTGCGCACGCGCATCATGTTGTCCATTAAGCCCGATGGCTGTTGAGCAGCGCTGTGGATGCGACACCCGCCATTACCGCAGACCAGTGTTCATTAACCTCTTACACTTAGAGTTGCCGGTAAAGTTGAGATGCACAATTTATCGGACTGTTTTACCTTTTTTTATGATAATTTAAAGAGATCGGTTACCTTACAAGACCTTAAATACACTTAAGAATAAGGTCGTCCTTATTCTTAAGTGTATTTAAGGTCTTGTATGGCTACGAAGCCATACAAGAGTTAATAGCTAAGTGCTACAGAAACGTCAAAGTAAGAAAGAGTTCCTTAATAATAGGCTAAAGAAAAAAACCGGCATTGACAAATCAGTTTGACGGTCGGTACATACAAATATATTTTTCCTGGTGTCAGCAGCCTCAGTAATAAGAAACCATTGCTAGGGAATCACAACGCTTATAGAAATTTCAAAACATTCCTGACTTTTCACGAGATGACTCGTGACGTATGGTAAGCCGCTTTCAGAGATGAGATTCATTTCCGCGCTCGCATAATTCATGAAGTTTCTTATTAAGCAGCTATTAGTCGTCATGAACAAATTGCTATCAGACCAATTAATATAATCATCATGTATCGTGTAAGCGCGCACACACTTCATTTGTCACGTCGGGTTCGCAGACCGATGGGCTAATGTCCCCGCGGAGTGTGGACCGGCCGCGCGCTGGTGTGGGCGACTGACACCAGCCATCAATAACATATCGCTATAATTGGTCTGCACTGCAATGAACTATTGTTCGGCTGTCGTTATACACAGCACTAAGTAATGTGGGACGAAATCAATTCACGGGTTTTTTGTCAATCAGTACGTTTCACAATTAAGTATAATTTATGTTTTTTTTTCTCTAGGTGATTATATTACAAAAATATTGTAAAGACGTCGATACTAATTTCTTAATTTTGTTTATATCATTAAAAACAAATATTAAAACAAAGACTATCTTTTTTATCGTGTACTTGCTTAAATTGCCGTAGATACTCTTTCCTAACATAATATATATCAGTAAAATCTGTAAGGAACGTCGTTACATCATTAAGATTAGAATTCTTAGTAGTGACATAATTCGTTATTTATAATGTGTTGCCTCATGAAGTCATAACCATTACGGAGTCAAATGTTGGCGCATCGAATGGCGGAGAGCGTGGAGCGGGATCCTGGCAGAGACTGTGTCTTTGATTAGACATAATGATCATCACAGAAGGTATCGGTGCAAGTAAAGTGGGACTCCTAGTGAAATCACCGCCAGGGGTGTGGGTCGTGCGTCGACACGCCTTGCGCACGCGCACCTCGCAGTGAAAGGCCTGCTCTACACAGTACACACTGTTACGTATCTATTTACAATTTTTACAGCGCAATCATGACGCCGTAATCAGATTTACTTCAAATATTTTCTCGAGGAATATCTATAGTAGTTTGTGTTTTGTTTTTTTTCTGTACAGTTTATATAGTTTTTATGGCTTTATCCACGGCAGTAACGATTACCGATGTAATCAAAACGTGCGCTACATTACATTTATTTGCGTTTTCAGTGTTATAGCTCTCTTTATGTGTGCAAACATTACATTACTATAATGTGTACTCGTTTTTATTATTCTACAACTACAATTTTGTGCTCTCAGCTTCCATGGTAGTCGGCGTATTTCCTTTACACAATATTTAGATTATAGATTATTCATGGCAGCTGGCAGCTCATTAATATGTATATGTTTAATTCTTGCCTAAACGTGAGTGTTGTGAGCCACCTCCTCCTACCTGGTGACGGCGCGCGGCGGTGAATTGGGTCAGCTGAGCGCGGTGGGCGGCGACCTGCGCCCGCGCCGCCCGACTCTACTGCACTCGTCATTACAAGCTTTATGACTAAAATTACCGAATTATGAACCAACGACTGTTCAATAATCGCTAGCAACAGTACAAGAGACTGGATGTCGATCCAGAATAACTTGCGAAAGCTTTAGCAGCACTCGAGGTTTCAGCTCGCACTTTTGAAACTGCTCTGAAAAATAAAACATAGCGCACGTTTATCTACGAAAAAATAATACTGCTTATTAAATTTTTCAGTCAAAATATTTATTTTTTAATACAGAAAATCTCCATTTATCATTTCATATTCTCCGGCTCACCGTAGAATATTTACCCACATAAATATATACATTAGACAGGGAAATATACGAGTCAAAGCTCAAAACAGTCTTTTCCCACGATTAAAAGAATATTTATGTTGTATTCTATCGAAATCCGTAGATTGTACAGCGAATAGTTTGGCTTTTGAAATGTTGCCAATAACAGCACTCCATAACATCTTCTGATAAAAAAAAACAGCGTATTCCTTAACTCATGCCGTTCAATATTTACTTAATTATAAAATTCTCGTGAAAATTTCTCTATTTCGTAGCATTAAGTAATTTATGGACGTATAACCAAGCAGCGCTGCCGCTGGACGGCCGTGAAGCAATTAAATAATGTTATTCAAATAAACCGCTTAATTGATATAATTCCAGGATTTACGAGCGCGAGTCGAAATAAAACTGTGCTCCGTGCGGCGACTGGACGCAAGCTATAAGTGACAGCGACAAAATACTTCGCCGCGACAAACATTTCAGCTCTGAATTGTAGAGCTGACGCATTTTGACGTAATCATGAAAAAAGTAAGAAAATGAGACTGTTTTGTGTAGAGACAGACATAATTAACGTTTTCCTTGTGCGTGATTTCTTGAAATAGTACGTGCTGCGGCGGTCGTGCGGTATTCTGGGTGATAATTAAATGCGTTCCGGACATTTCCTCATATTGCCAAAATTCCTTTTCTTTCTGTGTTCATGTCTTTGATAGATGAAGATGAAGTTATCAACACTTAGGGCTATTTTAAATTATCCGTTATTGTGACGTTCGAATAGTTTCATCAAGTCGAGTAAACTGTCAATTCGATTGATGACTATAAATTAGAAAATAATTCGAGAGAGGTGAGCTGCACGAGGGCGCGTTGGATCTGAAAGTCGTTAATTTTAAACGTTTTTAACGTTCGTTCGTTAAAGTGAAAATATTTGACGTGTGCTAATTACCTCATTTAACTTTTAAAATTTAGCCTAAGAATTCAAGATTACTTTTCCTTAAACAGAATCTAGAATACATTAAACGTGGGTATTTGTAAATATTTTTTCAGGCTAGAATTGATACTTTTTAGCAACGGTTTCGGTGATTCCTGTATGAGAATACCATATAAGGCAGGCTAGTGACGACAGGCGGCAGGTAATGCATCCCCGATTAGTGAGCGATTATAACGCAACGGAAGCGGCTGAAATTAGCTGCGCGCGCATCGGGCGGACGGGGCCGGTGCCAGGCGGGCCGCGCCGAAACTAAATACCCAAAAGCGTTTGTGATCGCGCGAGCGGCTGCCAAATATGGCACGAATCTCGGGTTTCGCGAAGCGCGCGCGCCGCGGCGCTGGCACAACACCAGCCACTGCAAAAACGTTCTCTGTTCCCGTCTAAAAACACGTAAAAAACGTTTTTATTTCTGTAGCGAGCGGCCTCTAAATTTAGGCCGTATGGAAACCGAAAGTAATACGAGCGATTTTGGTTGGGGCCGCGTTGTCTGTATTTAGATTAGAGCGGCGCGGGCGCAGTGGCGGCGCAGTGCGCGCCTCGCGAGTCGGGAGTAGCGCCGCGCGACCTCCGCACCGCGCCACCACGCGCACCACGCGCCCCACGCGCACCACATGCAGCGCCGCGCGATAACAGTTTATCAATGAAAAGTTTCGTGATATAAGTGTTACTATACCAGGATTTGGATGTCACAAATGTTGCCCGAGGGCGGAGGTGAATACCTTATATTTTGTTGATTCTGTTGTACACGAGAGGATTGTGCCGGTGATTGTCAAAACTTTAATTAACATCTACTAATTACTGTGAACAATATGTGTTTTTAATGAAATGCGGGATATTTAATCATTTAAACAAATACATAATAAAGGATTGTGTAAACACGGATCGTTTGAGATAGTTGAGACATTGATAAGAGCGGCACAAACCCTCACTGTTATCTTATGTAGTTACAACCGGCGCGACCCGCTGCGGTAGTGCCGCGCTCCGAGCCCTGCTCCTGCTATCAAACGCTGATATCAGGCTTTGGTCGCCGCCCTATTGATTCGTCACTACTATCCTTATCAACCGCTACTGCCTGTAAATAGTTCTGTTGCATGTTTAAAAGCTAATAAACTAGTTACATCACTTCGTATATTGAACTCTCCTGTCCTCCAGTTTGCTGTGATTATAATTTGTTTACTTTAATAATTACATAAATGCAAAATGGTACCGCAATGTGCTAAGATACGACAACCTAGTGAGTAGCGTAGAATTTTGAGACACTTAACTCGCGGTAGCGCCTTCTATGATAAATTGTAAACATAAAGCCGAAGCACCTTCAACAACCTTTTGTATGTTCGAAGGAATGAAGGTTCGATTAAAGGATCGCAAAATACAATCCTTAAATTAAGAGTTACGATAGAGACACGTGGTATTGTTTGAATGAGTGAAAGAGAAATGCATCGTGACGTGACTGCAGCCGCTGTATGTAACTCTATGCGGTGCGCAAGTCAAGCCCGCACACGCACCGAATATATTGTAGAGTTCGCTCTACATTTCGTGAATATTCTGGACCACTTGTCATTGATGAGTCCTTCGACTTTTCCCTTCAAACAAAGGACTGTCGCATCAATCTGTCGTCACCCTCGTAACTGTGTCATGTGTGCACATCCAATCAGAATGTTTGTGTTTGTTGTTAACGCAGAAAGCTTCCCGCGGCCAATCCGCCTTATACGGCGAGTGTCAAATACTCTCGGCTACCAGTTACCAGTTACTGAGTACTGTGTTGTGGCGAAAACACAGCGGCGTGTCATTTAGTTAGGCCACCGTTACTTAAACAATAGATTGAGGTACTTTCTGTTATCACTTGCCCCTTACAGCAACGTCGAGGTGACTCGCTGTTTCACACTGTTGCAATTATTGCACCGCTTATATGGTCATTGGTTACGGGGATTTTAACATATCCAAATTGATGACTAATTTAAGTGGTTCTTTTTACCTACAAGTCAATTTACGAAAACAAATAGAGATCAAGAGAGATACAGAGAGTAAACAGTCGGCTACCAGATAGTTTTCGAGTAACATCATTAAACTATCACGTAACAAACAGTAGTGACCTACCTTAAACTAGAACATGTATACATACATTTATTTGAAATAGGAGTCAACAGATTTATTACGTCTCTAATAAATTACTAATAATTTGGGCACTTTGGGCATAAAGGCTTAATCTCCTAATACAGAGAGTTTAGCAAAATGTAACGCTCTCCATATCAGCGAGGGACGCATAGTTATGTAAAACAATAAGACCATAGCCGTCGTTTGTTTTGGTCAGCGTTCGGTTACCAAAACGGTAATAAATAAGTTCGCGTTGGTCTCCTACGCTCTTCGATATGATTCATGCCTCGCCGCGCGCCCCGCTGCTCCCAACATGGTAGCTATTAGCATTCCCTTTATGCCGATCTCAAATTAATAGCTAGTTGTTAACTTCGGTTCCACTCGAATTTTGGAAAGTAAAATCATAAAAACTCCACATTGGTGTAATTTTATTCAGCACTGTTCAAAGTGAAGTGAGTCGTTGTTATCAATGATGATGTAATTGACGATTCTTTGTAAAGACTGCGGTTACTGTGTTCATACAAGATCAAAGGGCTTTTAGAGTTGTCAGAATTTTATGATTCAATCCGCATCGAATTGGAACACGGTTGTAAAGTTCTACAAGGTTTATAATTATGGCCCTGTATAAATAAGCCCACATCTACAGGCACTCAAGGTCTGCTGACATCCGTTCTGTAATGTTCCAGTAAACTATCTAATACCATTTTAAACAACTCAGTTTTGTAATCTTCAGTTATTTCATGAACTAGGTCAAATAAAGCACCGATACAGATACTCATATAAAATAAAAAGCAACTGCTACCATATCAAACCACATCACCAAATATTTCAAGGAACAGTCTCGCGTGTCGTGCTTGTGAGTACGCGTTAATTAAATAATGTTAATAGCCGCTAATCATTGTACAACGAACTCTTAACACACAAAAATGTGATCCTTCCACATGGTGTGGGGGTGACAGGCGTGACGTGTGCGCATGCGCTGGCCCGCTGCCAGCCGCCGCAGCCCGCGTAACTGACGTAACAACGCTGCGCCGGAGTCGGTAAACACTGCGAGCGCGACTAGAGGGATGCAATCGGAACAGGATGAATCAGGACTGGGATTGAGAAACTGGGAATATAAGTTACTCGTAAACATGCAGCTGCTTATCTTCAGAGGTGGTGGGTTTTTGAATAGGAAAGTGTTTAACAAAAATAGAGTCTGCGCAATCGAAAAGCGAATCGATTTGGGAAGTACGTAATTCAAATTAATCCTGGGGTTTACCGTTCCAGATTCTGTTTGTTTTCCTGTCACCTTTTCAATGAAGTTCATAGTTTGTTTGTAGATCCTTGATTTCCTTATTTAAAATAACTTTGGGTTTTATTCCCGATGGGAGTCGCATTGTGGTTTCGACAATAGTCATAGCAATACGCTTTAACAGGTACCTAATATTATATTATACGAAGAAGAAGTTGGTCCATAAGTTGTCTCGCTACGGATACGACGCGGACGTGACTAGATACCATGCTTTTGGGTACGTAGTGCACGTTTTTTTTTATTTACGTCGATCTAAATAAAATAGTCATTAATTATAATGTTAGTAAACAGTGTCTGTAATGGAAGCACATTCAGGTGTAGATATCCATGTGACATGTGTTGTTTACAAAGCAAATGAGACGTGTCTGCCAAATTAAATTTATTATAATCTGCTATCGAGTAAGTAACAGTGAGCAGTGATAAAAATATAGACTTGTAGCGGACATGGGAGTACAGTAGTACCAAAATTAATTAATGAACATAATTGAAGGTAGAGTCACTTTGGAAAATAAATAGGTCGACTTGCCCAGAGCATCCTATGTCCAATATCAAAGAACCTATTAAGTGCCTGGTAACTTTAATGGCAATATAAACTAGTTTTAATGTTTGGCATGAGTAGAAATATAAACTTTAATTTTTTTCTCAACAGAAAAATAAAAGTGAAAAGTGAACTCTAATCACTGAATGGATATAGACTGAAGTCTAGTCTAGTCTCTAGAATAATAACGTAAATTGGATAATTAGTCTCTCAGAATAATCGATTCACACAAAAAAAAAACTGTCTGATTTGAGAAATAGGGGGAGACCCCTATCTGACGTCAGCGAATAAGAATGTGCTTACTTAAATAACCCATCAAAAATTTGTGATTGCCGGATGGGATTTTGGTACCGCACCTTTAGACCATCAATGGAGTCATGAAGTATTGGTTATTGCCATATTATGCGGAAATACTGAATGACATAAGTCTAAGTGGTTAAGTACGCGGCTAGCTAAAGACGCCTTTCAAAGTATGAGGAAATATCCTTCTGAAAACAGAATGACTAAGTGTTGTTGTCACTCGTCTGTGGAGTCTGCCCAAGCCGCAGCTGTATTTGTGCCTATGATCTATAAGCCCCGCCTTGTTACCGGCCTGTTTAGGACAAACTAATGATGACATTCTTGACCTCACGTTACTGAAACTATGGTTTTATACAAAATACCGCTCTATAAATTATTTGTGTATGATTTGGGTAGCAAACGAACATTATCTTTAAATAAAACACCGTGTACCTATTTGCCATAGACTGTTATAAATCTGTATACCGGCATTAAATAATGAGACCGAAAAACAGTCAAAGAATGCGTTCTGGCAGATTGTTCATTTCAATTCAAATAACAAAAATAAATTCTAACTACTCTATCGAAGTCCGACCAAGAGCTTTTTGTTCTACTATGATATTTGTATTAAAACTCCAAATATTATCCGCTAAGTAGCATTTTTTTTTCTACTTTGACATAAAGGTGTAACTCATCAACCGGTCAGTTAGGCACTTACTTGAATACTATGTGTCTTGAGATCTTTATCCAAAACAATTACGTGTACAAATTAAGCAGCAATATGTAAGACGTTTCACGAGAGGTAAACCTAAAGAAGAAACAATTATTCACGTTAGACGTCTACATTAACATGTAGGACTATGACGGCTCGCGACCAAACACAAACACATTAGTCTTAAGACGAATACGTTTTGTGTTCGTTGACTTGAAACCGTCACATAACAATAATATATTGTCATAATCTTAATAATCTAGCTAAATATAGCGATCGATACCTTAAACGTTAAGGGTTCCTCTGTTTTCGGCGACTTTATCGACTCCGTTTTGTTCTGCTGTGACTCATTTAACATTGTTTTGATCTTGTTCCTTGTAAATATTCGATATTTCAAGACTATACAAGTATTTATGTTACAACAGTTCATTTACACGATTCCTTCCTTATGATGTGCCTGGCGGTGTGCCACCGTGAGATCGTGATTCACTGTCGTAAGGTGCTCATACCGATCTGTTTGACAGATAACTATAGTCATTACAGTTACAACTACATTTTACATGTTGATACATATAATTGACAGGTTAATACATAGATTCTCTACTGTTCGGCTGATAGATTGGCGCGCTTATTGACTCTACAGCGAAGCCTAAGTTGTCATCATCTTCATCTTAATTAATAATGATAATTTAATTGGCTGTATACGATCTTTAAATATTTCGCTGGCAATCTCTCATGCGATCATTAGTACATTCAGCGTGTGTCGTAGTGTTGGCTATCGCTGCCGTCTGAATAGCGAAAGTGTTGAGTAAACACGTATGACGTCACGACCGCGAGCTGTCACCAACTATAAATGATTGTGAGAACCGCCGTCGACGCAGATGCAGACGCGGTCATATCAGTGGGACTGTGGGACCACACCATATGAATGTAAGGTTAATTCATTCTCAATTAATTTGGGTATAAATCAAATTTTAATTATGGTTTCCTAATTCTTAAAAAAATGACTCGCGATTGAACTGAATCGTTGTGACAGTTCCTAGACATTTAAGTCTCACGCCCAATTCGTGAGCTTGTCCTAAGTAGGAATCGAACACGGGAATCGATTACAATGGTGCTGAGCACTACAACTCGGTTATCCGTTTATGTCTCAACAATCAATCACGTCGTCTCATATCATAAATCTTATTAATTATAAAATTGTTTGCAAGACTATGTCTAGTATTGTTAGAGAAAGTCTCTTCCACTCTCTTTTCTCCGATGAAATCTATCCAACGAATAGTTTGATTCGATTAGGCTCCGCTTAACGGCCAATAATGTTCTAATACAGTTCGAATTGAAACAGTATTGCACTTTTTGGTTGAACCGTATCGTATTGGTTTCATATTACACAGAAACAGAGGATTGGAACGAATGCATCAATTTGCTAATTCGTAGAACTGTTTCTAAATCTGCTACAAGTGATGTGTTTGTGTTGTGGTCGCGTCGTAGCCGAATATGCTCAGCTGATTAATTAACACTGTTTACCGTTTTCCGAGAAACACTATTATCTCACTAGTTCCTCGCCCACGACTATAATAGGTTAAAAGTAGTCATTTGAAATGTTCACACATAACAGCCCATTAGCATACTTCCCCAATTTGTTCGATTCTTGTTAAATTTGTTATTATTTGTGTGAATCCGATGTAGTCTGAATCCTTTATAAAGTTTCCTTAATACGTATATCGGGCGTGCTAATGTCATCATGTGTCGGTTTGGTGAGCACATCCCATTACGCATTGTGATTCATGCCGCGGAAGCTGCTCTTATTAATATTTCAAATGGTTAGGTACCTACAGCTACGTACATTAGTATGTATTTATAGGTATTTTAGTACATAAGTTGTTTATATTATATACCTATAGTAATGTTTTTATAACTGACTTCATATTTTTATTTCATAAACAAATTCCTTCGATCTTCAATAGTAGGCAGAAGTAACAACTGCAATAGATATAAAAAAAAAATTAGGTATCGTATTATTTCTTTGAAAGTATTAAATGGATATTCAGGAGCGGTGTTCGTAATAATTTCAAATGGTTTGTAAGCATTACCGGTGCGGCGTCAGTAAGGAGTTGCGAAACGGCCGCGGTGTTATAGCTGCGCGCGCGCAGGCCATTCGCGGCGCGAGTATTTCGGGCGGCACTCGACGCGCCTCGGGTTTCACGCCGCCCGCAGATCCCACTGACACACAAACACTGTATTTTCGGCTCTGATAACGCTCCCGATGGTTTAGATGCCCTAATTCCATTGCCCCACTGTACACACGGTGCTGGCGAAATTGCTTTAATGCGATAATGTTTTATCTGACAGATGTTTGTTAACCATCGTTAGAATGAACTGGTTTACTTTCGTAAGTAATAACATGACTTAATCGCAGCGTAATAATGTAGCACGCTAGCCATGACTCTTTTCATTTCATTATAGGTGTCCTGTTGATTAGTAGGGTAAACTTTCCTAAATCGTACTTTTTCCTAAAACGTACCCCATCGAGTTCTCGTTTCGTGAAACTGCAGTGGCGACGCAAGTGCTAGAAAATGAAACTACTAGTTGGCATTGTTCCGTGATCCGAGCAACGACTCCATGCTGCCGCTCCTTTTAAAATTATTCAAAAAGTAAGTAATTCTGCTGTTTTCAAGTAATATTTTTGGTTCATTCATAAGGTTTTCAATTTTCTTCACGCTGGGTTATGTAACTTCGAAGCATCTTTTTTGATTCTATACATAATTGCGTTTTAAATTACTGTACATTTATGTTTAAGCCTGACAGCCATTTTGTTACGCGCCAAATTTGAAATCCTTAGTTAACTTGTGCCTAATTCGTACTCATCACTTTGTTCTATTTCGTACCGGTACAAATTAGGAATAATTGTTTCTTTTTTTTGTTTAAGATCGACATGGCTAAGCGACGATACAAAACTTGGTCAAGTGACGATATGGAAAAAGCCCTCAGTGCTTATAAAGATGGAAGTTTAAAATTTAATGAAACTTGTCGTGTATTTAATATTCCAAAACCGACATTTCGGCGTCATTTAAAAGGATTGAATATGCACGAAGGAATTGGACGTCCGAAATATTTAACAAAAGCAATGGAAGACGAACTAGTTAACCATATATTGGAATTAGAATCCAGATTTTTTGGCGTTACCATACGTGATTTACGCCACTTAGCATACCAATTAGCGGAAAAATATGGTTTGCCTCACAAATTTAATCCGGAAACTAAACTAGCTGGGAGGAAATGGTACTATAAATTTTTAAAAACCCATCCTCAAATATCTTTAAGGACTCCAGAACCGACATGCATGGCTCGCTGCAAAGGCTTTAACAAAAAAACCGTTATGGAGTTTTTTGATAAATACGAAGCTCTTCTTGATGAAGGAAAATTTACGGCCCAGCAAATTTACAACGTGGACGAGACTGGCTTGAGTACAGTGCATAAGCCTCAAAAAGTTCTAGCTCTTAAGGGTAAACATCAAGTTGGTGCCGTTACTAGTGGTGATCGGGGCTTGAACACAACATGTATCTGCTGTATGAACGCTGCCGGAGAATTCATTCCACCTATGCTAATATTCAAACGTAAAAGAATGACGGACGATCTTAAAAGAGGAGGACCACCAAATACAGTATACACTTGTTCTGAGAGTGGCTGGATAACTTCTGAGTTATTCGTCGATTGGTTAAAGCATTTCATAAAGTCTGTAAAGCTGCAGATATCCAAAGAAAAACAGGTTCTTCTCATTTTAGATGGGCATTCCACGCATACTAAAAACTTGGATGCCATTAACCTTGCACGAGACTATGGTATTGTAATGCTGTCCTTGCCACCGCACACCACACATAAACTTCAACCATTAGACCGGTCATTTTTTAAGCCACTGAAGCAAAATTTCAATGCTGCTTGTTCATCATGGATGAGAAATCACCCAGACTCCGTAATTAAGCAGGCAAACATTTTAAAAAATTTAGGGATTTCTTATCCTCGAGCTGTCTGTATGGAGACAGCCATACACGGATTTGAATCTTGTGGGTTATGGCCTTGCAATCGATTGAAGATCAGAGATGACGAATATGTTATACTGGAAGATAATTATGAAGAGCTACTAGATGTAGGGCCATCAGTTAGCTCCCATTCGACTGTGGCAGCGGAATCTGTAATTGAAGTACAGAATCAGCCAGCGGCATTGCCATCTGATATTACACCAACGAAGACCCCTGCAGCATTTACCTCAGATAGAGAGGAGATTTCAAAGTTAGGTTCTCCGTCAGCGTCATCTATTAGAAGTTTAACTAATACTCTGCAAAATCACGAACTTGAAGAAAATATTATCGTAGACATGCAACCCAACAACAGCGAGAGTCCGAAATCAAACGCAATTCGAGCAACCATACAAAGCCTTTCTCCATTGATTAGTCTACATAAGCCAAAAAGGGTAGTAAAAAATAAAACAACATCTCAAGTACTTACAGAAAGTCCTTATAAAAAAGAATTAGAAAATAAGTTAATAGATTCAAAAAATAAAAAACCTAACGAGTCAAAAAAGAAGGCTGTATGTAAAAATTTAAGAGGACAAGAAGTCGTCAAGAGGAAGAAATCCGAAGAAAGAAAGGTTACGAAGAAAGCAAAAAAAGAAAAGGAGAACGAAGAACAAAGCTGGTATTGTTTCTTCTGTAAAGAGAATAAAAAAGAAGACATGATACAGTGCACAGAGTGTGAAACCTGGATTCACGAACTTTGTGCCGGAGTTGACAAAAATGCACGTAATTTTATTTGTGATGATTGCAAAGAATTAGAAACAACAATAAGATATGCTATGCATACTTAAAATGTTAAATTTATATTAGAAATTATACCACAGATCTCGACAAACTAATCAGATTAGTTAAGCAATATAGTTACTATTACTTATGTATGTCAATTACTGTGATTATGAGACTGATATTAATCATAGGATCTTAAGTTTGTTATAGAGATATACGGGTACGATTAAGGAATATACAAGTACGTTTTAGGAAGATTTAAGCCTAAATCGTACCTTTTCCACTTTTTTTTTATTTAATTTTTTCTAAGAAGTTATCTAAGTTTGAGTTCCATTTGTTATTTTTGTTGATTACTTAATAAATAAAGATTCTTGAAACACCAATTGAATGTTCATTTCTTATTTATATTTCCAAATAAGTAGCATATTCTCTTAGGGGGTACGAATAAGGCAAGTTTCCCACTAATTTTATATAAAAAGATCATCATCGGTGAAGCTTTTCGAGACCGACGATAGGGAGTAATGATTGTTGTCCTTATCATAATTTAATTAAGTTTTAGCCTAATAACTATTTTGATTAAAATCGATCAACGTAAGTTGGAAGTTAGTTATCAATAAGTATGCAGTTCGGTAGGGAGTTCAATAAACTATTTATCATATGACGTCACTGTTTGGTATCGTGTATCGTGATGTGGATGACGCGCCGCACCGTGCAGTCAGTCCGCCTCTAGTAAACACACATGATTTACGACACCGCTGACGCGCGTTTCACCTGACGTTCGATTTACAATCAAAACACACTTGTTTATACTATTTGATAATTTCATTAGGTCTATATTATATATAAATAACAATGCCTGAACGTTGACCTATTCGCAATCAGTCGACTTTCCTCATTTCTTTTTCTTTAGTTTTTGAGTTAGTAATATCCAATTACATATTTTAATATCATTCTCAACAAACCTTATACTCTCGATTTCTAGTGAAAGTAACTGCAAACCATAATCAAGTTAGTTTAGCACCGCCTGCTTAACAAATAACGTATTGATACCGTGCGTTATTATCAGTCAGTGCAACAGTAACGTGTTTGTCGTACTCACGCGGCCGCTGTCGGCCGACGTGGGCAGTAGCATTCATACAATCTTCCACTTAGGAGAACATATTGCAGGTTTGTTTGCTGGTGTATGTATAGTAACGCGAGTGTGTATTGTTCCAGAAGTGATGCGGCGCGTGGCGTGCGGCGACGTGTGTCCCGCGCCGCCCGCGCAGCCTCCCGCGCCGCTCGCGGTGCAAAGGTAACACAACACACTACTAGCCCTAGAGGTCAACCCCCACTGACAGAGCAGCGGCCGGTAGCGTCTGAGCTTTACGAATCATTTCCGATCTTATTTTCGTCATTTAAAAAAATATCGGCAACTGCTATGAATGATTGTTTCAATTCAATTCAAAAGATATAAAGGCACTGCCGGCTCCTGCTCTTTCCAACAATGTTTCATCAATAATTCAAAACAGTAGTTACTATTACCTAATAACAGAACATTCGCCAGTACGCCACTAGTCCCAATAAGATATCATGTCTAATTTCTGCAATAATTGTTGCAACATGAGTATTGCTGTTGTCCGAACTCTTGCCAAAATTCATAAATGTTTGAATTATGAACATCCTTGCATTCCTGCTCTAGTCTGAATCGGTCTGTTATAAATTGGAACGAACTACTGAATTTAGGTATAGCAATATGAGACCTACTTTAATCACACATTATGTTGAAATAAAATGTTTGAAGATCCCGTATATTTCCAGGATATCAGAAAACAAAGAGTTGCTGCGTCAGCAGTTATTGTCTGCGAGTAAGGAGCGCCTTGAAAAACAAGAATCGCCAAAACCAAAGCACGCTCGAAACCGGCAGAAGAACAGATGGAAGCTCAAGTTCCACCACCAGGCGCTGCCGCAGGAATACCTCGACCACTACGAGCAGAGCCTGCAGAAGGCCAACGCCGCTAAGCAAGCGCAGCAAAAACAGAAGCCCCCGGAGAAACCCAAACAAGAACCAAATTTTGACATCAATAACTTCACAAACGAAACTTTCAAAATCTGGGCGCAAAGACTCGCGGGCATTCAGAATGAGACGGGAACGTTGACTGTTCCTCAAGTCTCCTCCATGCTCAATATGGCAGCTAAGCCTGCCAATAAGGAAGAAAAGAAGAAGAAGAACCCCGCTATAGCTCCCAGCAAGATTGTTACGTATGATGACTTGCCTTATATGGGGGAAATGACCCTAAATAACTCAAAGCCCAGAAGAGGACGCAAGCCGAAAAAGGCCGACATCTGCCACCTCATATACGAGAACTACGGTACGGTGGTGCCCGGGCAGCCGCCGCCCTCACAGGACAGATTGAATCAGCTCAACATGGGCTCAAATTTCCGGGGTGGCGACCACCCTCCGATGAGTAGTCCTAAAACAGATTTGCAAAATAAAATTATATCAAGCTTATTAGAACGGAAATTGTCGCAAGAGAATAAAAAACGACTGGAATCTCTAACCCCTCCAAAGTTTTCGAGTCCGGACGAACCGATGCCCGAGGCGCCGGTCACCATCGCTGGGCCCCTGCACAGCGACGATGAACCTCTTAACCTCTGCATCAGAGACCTCCACGACTTGAAGATACAGATACAGAAGAAATTTGGAAACATTTATTCTTCCTTACCCGAAGTAAAGACTGAAGTAGAAACTGATACCTCAGAGCAGGAAGCGGCCAAAGCCGAGCAGCCTCCCAACGCCATCTCAGTGATCCAGCGGAACACGAACCTGTCCCCGGCCACCGCCAGCAGCTCGCCCGAGCCGGCCCGCGCGCGGCCGCCCTCCCCCGCGCTGTCGGAGCCCGCTACCCCTGCTGCCGACAAGCTGCCCGGCTACGTGTACTGGCCCAACGCCGGCATCTACATGCACCCGCTCGCCCTGCAGACGCAGCTGCTCTACTACCAGAGGCTGGCCGCCGCGGGGCAGCTGCCCTTCTCGCCGGACGGAGAGAACCGGGGACCCTCAACACCAAATAGTGTCAGTGAAGTGTCAGAAAACTCTTCCACTGTAGACGATAATAAAAATAAATTAGTGCTTAAGCAAATTTCAGAACTATTAGACCCTAAAGTAATTAAACAAGTAGAAGAAGCGAAGCGGAGCCCGGATCAAACTAAAATGAAGCGCGCGTCTCCCAACCCCGTGCAGGGTCCGGTCAAAAGGAAACGCTCGGCCATATTTATCCCGCCGATGCCTACCAAGACTAACTCCACTACACCCACTACTGAAGTCAGCATTTGTAAATTTAAGTTCACGGGTGGTTCCAAACCGTCACTACAAGAGAAGAAGATGCTTTCAGTTGATTCAGGAGGCAACTTTAGGTACTACAGCGGTACGGGAAATAAAGGTAATAAAGGATACGAATACTTGCAGAGGGACTCAAATCAAGGTAGAAACATAGAAGCAGCAGGAGAATCGTCAGCGGCTCAGCCAAAACTAGAAAGCCAAAGCCCGGCGCAAAGCAAAGAGGATTTGAGTAAAAAGAAAAGGAAATCTCGGAAAAGTCTCCAGCGGGAGAAGCTAGAACAAACTTTTAAAGAAAAGGGGTTTCTAATTCAAACGCAGCAGCTACAGTCCGCAGAGGGCGCCACTTACTGCAAGTTTAGGCAGCTCCGGAAGTTTACTAGGTATCTGTTCAGGAGCTGGAAAGATTACCTTCCTGGGGAGCTGGAGGAGAACCAGAACGCGGAAGCGAGTGAGAAGCAACCCTCACCCGCGAGCACCGACACCGCGGCGGCGGGGGAGTGGGGCTGACCGCTACGGAACACATTTGGCCAAAGATATAATTCGTAAGTTGCCCTCCGGCCCGTGTCGACAGCCGCGGATGGTGTTCAACACGTAATAAGGCTGACGTTCAGTCACAAAGATCACGTGGAATCCTGGGATTGTAAATAGTGTAATGGAGTGATACGAAGTGTTGGAGATAATTAACAAACATGGCCGCGCCGCGGTCTATAATGCATTTAATAATTGTGTTTAGTGAGATTTTAAAAACTATTAATTTGTGTTGTTTTGTTCTCAATCGCCACTCCGTCCATATTAAAAGGTTATTGTATTAACTGTACTCTTGCTTCCACCTAAATTATTGTTGTTAACTTTTTTGGAAATGTTTATTCAACGAAATTCTAATTCTTTATGGAAAGGTTTTTCTGGCTTTAAATGTCACGATGTATGGTATTGTTATATTGTGCTAGTGTGAGTGTAAAAACTGTGCTGTTTAATGAAGCTATGCTTTTGTAATAAAGCCCTCAAAGTGAATTAATTATACAACATTTCAGTCAGATTTTAGAAATCGCCGTTGTGACAGGTTGTGTTGCGATAAATGTTGTTATTTAAATCTATAATTATACGATTACTAACATAACTAGTCACGTGACACCTCTAACGTAGTTATAATTTTTAAGGACAAATCGGCAATCTGTAAATATATGCGATCAAGAGGCATTCTAGTCATTAATGTTAAGTTTTATACATCGTTGTTATTAACTGCTGCTGTAAACAAGTTTAATATAATTTTATTTAAAATGTTTTTGTAATTTTATAAAAAAAATACAAATTATGTATACAATAAACTTTATTGCAAAGAAAAACACTTGATTCCATGACAAAAATATAAAAGGAAATGGAAACAGGAATGTAATACACCAATTAAAACATTTAACAAAATCTATATCGTGTATGATTTCAACAACCAGGAAGCCCCGCATATGTGTAAAGTCACAACTGCAGCTGCGCGGAGAGGACAGCGGCACAAGTAGGCTGTTTGTGCGACATTTCTCCAAATCAACTGTGCTTGTTGGAGCACAAACTTAACAATTTTACTTACAGTAAAATAAACACAATTTGATTTATTTGATTCAGTTTGACCGATTTGGTGACAATCAACAAAGTAATATTTGATAACTTTCAACGTGCTCATAAAAAAATAACTATATAATATCCTTACATCTCTAAACCTTCAAAAACTCCATCTAAAACGCATCACCCGTCTCTCTTTGTGCGAGAGCACTTTACAAAAGGCACTAGTAGACAATACAACATTTTAAACTTGTATCATATAAAAAGTATAGAAAAGATCTCTAAAATAAATTGTAATTCCGTTGTTACGTGTTTCTTTTGACGTAAGACAGAGCTGTGCTTAGGAACTAGTTAAACAATGACGGGAGCTGTATGAATATTGGACCATGTAGACCATAGAATTTGGCCGGAATGTTTGGCTGTTATAGGAATGTTAATTTAGATGATGTAGGGCCGTCGTTCTGTGTGGGCACCGCTGTGGTGCGGCGGCTAGGCCTCGAGCAGCGCGTGCGCGGCGCGCGTCACGTGCGCGGCGGAGATGCCGAACGTGTCGAGCAGCGCCTGCGGCGGCCCCGAGCGCGGCAGCGCGCGCACGCACACGTGCCGCACCAGCGAGGCGCGCTGCAGGGCCAGGGCGGACAGCACCGCCTCGCCCAGGCCGCCTGCGGGAGGGAGGACACACATTCAAGGCATATGCACAGCCTATGGATGATGATGATTAACAGATCATATCGCTTTTAGCAATAAGACCACCATTATACCCTAACAATATATGTATTAAGAATCACTACTGCAATCCCATGGTGTACAATAAAGAATATTCTAATCTAATCTAAAAACCCCGTCATAAAAGTTACAACTAAATAATGGAGAGACGAGCATAAAGGGGACACGGAGCACAATGGGCCCACAGACACTTACAAGAAACTATATGCACTAAAATTGTTTTGTTTTCACTAATAAATGGCTATTTTATATCTCTCTTTAATCTAACAGTGACCAAAGACTAAATCGCGCCGCATATGATATTTAAAACAAATTACGATTTTTTACTTAATTTTAAGTGACCACAATCACCGATTTTATAAGGTAAGTATTTATGTGGCAAACATCATGTACAAGTATTTCTTTTATTTCTGCTAAAAATTGATGAAATAGAAAAAATCCAAATCTGCTTATACTTTGACGCAAAATAAAAACGTACTTCTACCCTGAGGCACGATGAAGTTTTCATTATAGTTCAAAAAATTACTATAACGTCATATTATTATTTACATCACCAAATTCTATGTAAAGATAACACTGAAATTCCCAAACACAAATAAACCGATTGTTTTTGAATACAAATATCAGAATATAAGTTATATACTGACCGGCCTGGTAGTGGTCCTCGACGACGACGACCCTGCCGCCGACGGCCTTCGCGTGCTGCTGCACGGCCGCCTCGTCCAGAGGCTTGATCGTGAATGGGTCCATCACGCGGGCCTCAATACCTAAATGACAAACATTATTATTGTTTTGTCGACACTGGGAATACACGACATGTTCAATATCTTAAGACTTAATTAAAATTCAGTTTAAATGTAGTTCAAAAAGAGAGTTTTCTCAAAGTAGATACATTATGCAGTATTTAAAGATCAATTTTAAGTAGAATACTAAAAATTACTGAATAGATACTAGAGTTAGCCTTTTATGATAACACTCAGGTCATTAGATATTAATTAGTAGACAAATATAATTGTATAGTATGTGTGTGTACCTTCAGCCTTGAGCTTGTCGGCGGCCAGCAGCGCCTCGTGTAGCGTGACGCCGGCGCCTATCAGCAGCACCTTGTCCTTGGGAGACTGTCTCACGATCTTGGCAGAGCCCACCTGCGAACACCATAGTTGATAACTATATTGTTGATGAAGGATGGTTTGGGTCAAGATGATAGTCATTTTATATTATTTCAGCAAACTAAGTAAATAAGTAAAAGCTCAAGGTACAGTTCACTTAGTTTTAATTTTTGTTTCTGCAGAAGCCAATAAAATGTAATTACCAACTTAGCCTGAGTAGCTAGTTTATTTTAGTAGATTATCGCAATTTCTGTTAAGTAAGATACGATCAAATTATAATTCATGACATGTATTGATTCAGTGTATAGTGTAGTGTCGGTGCCTGTGTGTGGACTGACCTTGAAGACCTCGTCGTTGGCGTAGAGGATGTTGGTGTTGGGCCGCGACGTGCGGATGTAGCAGATGCCGCGCGTGTTGGCGGCCAGCTCCACCGCGCGCTCTGTCGACACAGCGTCACTGGCGGGACATAACGTACGTTATATTATTTTACAATAACAATAATGATACATTTATGTCAAGTATATCGAGTCTTCATCTGAACATAGGCATTAGAATGTAAGTCTCATTTTTTAATGTGGAGAGGCTATATGCAAGGCTTAGGGGCGCGGACAGCGATTCGCCATAGCTTGTCGATTTTTGACAACACTATTATCTACGATAAAATGAAAGGCTCTCGATTTGCAATTGTTAAAAGGTATCCACCAATACTAACGAGGGGTAGAAGACAGTGGCGGAGGGCACGGCGCGGAACAGCGCGAGGTCCTCGAGCCCCATCTGCGAGGGCCCGTCCTCACCGATACTCACGCCGCAGTGAGAGCCCACCAGGTTGATGTTGGACTGGCTGATGGCGCCCATGCGGATCTATACACATATACACGTTTCATTAGGACAATTATCATCATCATAGAAAGGAAAGTGGAAATGCCTAATTAGGATTAAATTAGATTAGAAGAGTTAACGAGTCAGATCAATTTAAATTTTTAGGGTAGTCGTGGATAAAATTTCTACAATATTGTATGAATGCTACTGCCCACATCGGCCGACAGCGGCCGCGTGAGTACGACAAACAAGTTACTGTTGCACTACATCCAAACAAATGCTTACAAAAAACATTATTTTTATAATTCAGTTAGTGCGTAAATAAAACGTTACAGCTATATAAAATAACAAAGTATTTAAGTTACAGCAAACACAGACCTACGTCGTTAATGGTCAGTTTTAAAATGCATGCTTGACAAGTAGATGTTACATACAATATTTAATCACTTTATATATTCATTGAATGTAAGTAATTAAGTACCTGGTCGAAGGTCCTGGTGAAGAAGGCGGCGAAGGTGGAGGCGAACACGATAGCGCGGTCACGACAAGCGGCGCCCGTGGCCACACCCACCAGGTTCTGTTCGGCAATGAAGCACTCGATGTATCTGAAACAGAATACTTGTTATTACCTACTGGAACTTACCCACTGAAATCATAGCAGCTGGTAGACACGCCTTTAATAATTGGTGTGACACGCAGAATAATGATTACTATTGTACTATCGTCACCTTATAGTAGTCCACAGATGTACATAGGCTTCTCGAAGGTACAGCAGATTAAGCATAAGTCTACAGCTTCTCTAGAACCAGATTGCTATAAGTCCCATGCCTCAAATAAATCTAAGGAGGAAAAGAAGCTAATAATTTACAACATTTCTTTCCATGGCCCAAGCCCATCTAAAACCCATCTAAGTATCCAGAAAAAAATAGAATTAATTAATTAAGTTTGGTTTATTTATATTATATCTTACCTTTCAGGATAGGCATTGCGAAGCTTGTCACTGAACGTCGAGTTCTTGGTGTCGCCATCCAAAGCGATAACTCTGTGAATAACATAATATTTCATACTAACATATTGTACAGGATGAAGGCATTTCTTACACAAATATCTTTAAGAAGAGAAAGTCATGTTTGAGTGCTACTGGCCACCTCGGCCGACATCAGTCGGGTGAGTACGACACGCAGTTGCTGTTAGCACCGCTTAAAAAAGTGACGCATCATCGAAATGCGCACTTTGTGAATGGCTAGTGCTAAGTTTAAATACTCAGTTCAACATATCTAAAGATATAGTACTGCATTGTATAAAAACATAGTTTAGTACATATTCTGTTGTCTGACTATTAAAGGAATAAATGGCTTCAATTTTGAAATGGCTTCAAATGGATAGTATCAAATGTCTTGAAGGTTCAGATACATTACATAGATGTAGATAAGAGTTAACATAAAATCTCAAGGCTTTCTTGTTTGAGCATAATGTATAAATAATAACAGCTTAAAACCCCAGTAGGTCAGGTTAAGTTTCTCCTATTATTATTACTAATAGTAATTTGTTTGTGATTTACCGGCGCTACTCGCGATTGTTGTTTTAACCTTGTTCTATTTAACGGTTACACTAGATGCAATTTATCAAACTTACTTAACCATGAAATTTAAAGGCTATTTACTATATAGATATACTAGATGTTGCCCGCGACTTTGTCCGCGTGGTTATGATATAACATAGTTATAAAGTAGATTTTCTTTAATCAATTATTTGGAATCGTTTCTTCGCAACAATAATAATTATTTTGATGCGAAGTTCCTCCTAAGATATTCCCTGTTATTTAATTATGTAAAAAGCAACTTTGTTCGGAATCAAATATGTATGTATGCTACTTGTAACGCTTAAAAGTTTAAAAATATTTTTTTTACGTAACATTTCATTACAGCTATGCTCCTATCAATAATAGCGTGATATTATATATCCAATAGCCTTCCTCATTAAATTTTCTATTTATCACTGAAAGAATTGTTCAAATCGGACTCATAGTTCCTGATATTATCGCGCTTAAACAAACACACCAACAAAATCTTCAGCTTTTTGAACCAATTTAGAATTTACGAAACAGGACCAATCCACATGAACGACCATACAACCGACAATACAATTTTACCACGACGGTACCGAAGCGCTCGGCCGATACCCAACCAAATGCGTGTAACGAAACCATAGCGCGATCTATTTCGATCCCAACGCCATCTATCGACCATAGTGACAACTCGGATTATTTATCTATACTCCGTTCGGGCATTTTCTTTGTACTAAAAGTAGTATTATATTTTTTATATGTTATTTTATTATTTTTTTCATACCTTTTTACTATTTATTTACTTTTTTCCGATGAATTAAAACAACATGAACCGAACTCGTGTAACGATCGACACCATTGCGCGTAGTACTAATAGAATTATCTATACTCCGTTAGAGCATTTTCTTTGTAGTAAAACTTTTATTATATTAATATTATTTTTTTTACACCTTTTTACTGTTTATTTACATTTTTCTGATGGATTTTCCGATGAATTAAAACAATAACATGAACCGAACACGTGTAATGACACCATTGCGCGATTAACGCCATCTATCTACGGAGCATAGGAACATTTGACCAATAGATGGCACTATTATATAGTATGTCCGTAATAAATTTTATTTTTTATTTTTATTTTTTGTAATAAAAACTATCCTATGTCCTTTCTCAAGTTTCAAACTATGTCTGTACCAAATTTCACACAAATCGGTTCAGTAGTTTAGGCGTGAAGAAAAGACAGACAGACAGACAGAAAGACAGACAGACAGACAGAGTTACTTTCGCATTTATAATATTAGTTTGGATTTATATAATGAAGATCTGATAATAATAGTTTCAAACTGTTACTATATTAAATTAAAATTGATAATAATAGCGTTGTTGATATTATTAAATTATGTTTAATAATTGAAATTGATAAGAATGAAAAAAAAAAATGGTAATTATATAAAATCAATTGAATTAGAAGATTTCTTTAATTAAATATTTGAAATGAGTCATCATCATCATCAGTGGCTTCTAACATCTATGATAGATGATTGTAACTGAAACTTGTGCTGAATTGAAAAGAGTGGAATGTGAGTATGTGTCAGTATCATGATGTAGGCAAGGCAGGTGTGTATCGCTCACCGCATGTTGGTGTCAGCGATCTTCTTGAGCGCGGTCCCGTAGGCGAGGCGCGTGGCCACCTGGTCCCCGCGCGAGTAGGCGGGCGGCGCCGACAGCGTCACGTCGCCCAGGTGCACGCGCGGCGCCTCCGCCAGCGGCGCCGCCGGCTTCAGCGAGATCGTGCTGCTCTTGATCTGCGACTGCAGGTGCTGCGGGGACACATCACAGGCGTTGTGTAGAACGACAGGCAGGCGAGGACCCCGCGACGGGTGCGGCCCCAGTATGAGGCGAGGAGCCGTCGCTCTTTACACGTCGGAATCCACAAACAAACATTGCTGAGGGCTGTGCCGGTACCAAACGCGGCTGACGTCACCCGGCGGTTAGGTTTAGTCAGTAAGAGTCTGACACTACCCGTCCTCTCTCCCAAAGGGGCGGGTGTCCATCAGGACAACTGGTTGTACGTTGCTTTCAGCACAGATTTTCTTATAATTGAAATATAAAGTTGTATGAATGCTACTGCCCACATCGACCGACAGCGGTCACGTGAGTACGACAAACACATTTAGTGTTGCACTAAACAAGTAAATAATACTATACGAGTAAGCATTACTTTTGAATTGTCCTAGTGCTTAAATACTGTAATATGAACTTTTATATACAAGAAATGACTGAAAACTTAATAGTAGTATTTATAACTTAATAATTTTATTAACTAAGGTTGGTAGCTTCAACTTCATCATGGCAAAGTAGCAGTCTACACTAGTATAAACTGATCATACCTTGATGATCTTGTCTCCCTCAGCGCCCAGCGCCTTTCCGTGCCAGTTGTCCTGGTCCTCGATGCCGGGGAAGCCCCTGCCCTTGAAGGTCTTGGCCACGATGGCGGTGGGCTTGCCCTGCACGGACGCGGCCTCGTCGAACGCCTTCACCAACTCCGACACGTCGTGACCGTCCACCACCAGCGAGTGGAGACCGAACGCTTTCATGCGGGCGTCGTATACGTCCAACTAGGTAGGAAAAAAAAAGAATTCAAATCAAATTATTTATATTCCTAAGAAAGGCATGACAGATCAACTTGCAAATGAACTCCAACATAAGACACCTAATATGAGATAAAATCATATTATGAACAGTTCACAAACTCTTCAACTCACCCTTCCATCTTATAAGCTTCCATAAATCTCTCACATACATAGTTAAGACTTTCACTATAGACATGAAAAACAGCAGTGTTATATATAATGTGCGCCAGCAGAGCTTAGCGCGTTCGCACAGCAACGCTCGGCGCTATCTTATCGAGGCGTGTGTTCCAGCACAACTTGTCTACGCGCGGCACATGAGAACGGCGTCGCTTTATCATCGTGCTTATCACCATCTATCTTATATAACATGATAACAGTGATAACCAGGCTTACTGAATGTTATTATTAATGTTTTGGTTGGAAGCGAAGACTAAGTAAAGCAAATATTTTCTCGGCATACTAACAAGAAAATGCAAAAGAATAAGGAATGTCTACATATTACGTAATTGCATTAATTCATTAACTTTTATTATGAATAATGCACGTTATGTAGAAGTATTTTCAACCGAATTTATATATTCATCAGAAACATTCATGAGATCATTCAGTAGCCCTTTGGTTATATACATATAAATTGTCTGTAGTAATTTCAACCCTTAACATGTTAGTCATATTGACTTTCTTCATGAGTTGCATACCTTGTGTTGCAGCGATGTAGGCTCGGACTGTCCGAGACGGTTCACGTCAAAGATGACGACGAGGTTGTCTAGTTTGTAGTGGCTCGCGAAGTGTAGCGATTCCCACACGCTGCCCTCGGCCGCCTCGCCGTCACCGATCAGGCAGAACACTCTGCGAAGAAATATACGTGATTAGAGAAACTTTCTGCTTTATGAAGACACAGACAGACAAATGACCAGTGCAGAACGAGTTCAAGCCATCGGAAGCATATGCTGTGCCAGTAGTCGTGACCAGGTGAATACGATATAAATCAACTGGCCATGTTACAAGAATTATCAATCAAACATCATGTTAACCTAGTATTTGGATCTAACAAATTGCACAATATTATTCAAGAGACATGTAAATCAAATTTATTTCTAAGCTTTAGCAAGTCATTTAGAATTTCAGAGCGAAGTCATTTTTGGCAAAACTACTACAAGCTACTAGTAACATGACAAACAACTTACAATAATTTGAGTCATGTTATAAGATGGAAAAGTTTGCTAGTATGTTTTTGTTCAATAAATAAAAAAAATATGTAATACTGCCTCAAGTGACCCCCTTTTATAACTTCTTTTTTTCAACTCACTTGAGACTAAGCAATTCATGTCGGACATTCTGAAATGTGTATTAGACTCTAAATTCAAATTGATTATGACAAATAAGACAGTCAACGCTGAAATATTCCTGTTTGTTTAGCAGTTGTTTTTTAATTGTCTAATCACCTTTTAATTTATATTAATAAAATATAACGTGTCTATTACCTGTAGGGCGCCTGGTCGAAGTATTTGCCGACGTAGGCCATACCAGCGGCTACGGCGAGCCCCTGTCCGAGCGAGCCGGTGCCCACATCTACGAAGTTCAGGCGGGGGGTGGGGTGGCCCTCCAGGTCGGAGTCCAGCTTGCGGAGGTTCTTCAGCTCCTCAACAGGGAAGAGTCCGGCCTCAGCCCACGCTGCGTACAGGATGGGGGCTGCGTGACCCTGACACACGAGATATAAGTTTTGAAAAGCATGTTATGTAGGGAACTATAAGAACTATAAGTTGACTGGCCTTTTGGTCTAGTGGTTAGTGACCCTGACTGCTATATCGGAGGTCGTGGGTTCGATACCCACCCAGGGCAAATGTTTGTGTGATGAGCACGATCATTTGTTCTGTGTCTGGATGTAATTTATCTATATTATGTATGTATTTAGAAATATATAAGTATGTTTATCAGTTGTGTAGACACTCATAATACAAGCTATGCTTAGTTTGAGGCTAGATGGCGTTGTGTGTAAGTTGTGAAGTATGATTATAATATTTTTTTAATGTTAAACGACTGTCGCCACCCAGTGGGAAACATAAATTCTTGGCCTATGCGGAAATCACACTAGCAAGAAAGCGCGCATAGTGGTAATTGGCAAATAAGACCATAAAACCCAGTGGGTATTCTTTACATTATACTTAAAAACGTAGTATAGAGCAGTGTATGAGTGGATACGCACCTTGGAGAGAATGAACCGGTCGGCGGAGGGGTCCTTCGGCGCCGAGATCTTGTAGCGCATGGTGTGGAAGAACAGCACCGACATGATCTCCGCCATGGACGCGCATGATGTCGGGTGTCTGTTGATATACCATCATACTGTCACTACTATGAAATATAAAAACTTAAAGGCAAGCTTGTGCGATCAACAATAAGTCTCTAAACAGGTTAGGATTTACAAGGTTCCTGAATTAATGACTATATAGTAGCAACTGTACAGTCCTTACATAAACAGCACCCTAAAATAACATAATGTTCCAATATTAAAATTTGTTTAGGCATAATGTGCAATATCATTTGCCAAGTGTTCCATAAATATTTTACTTATAATTTAATGCTAAATACTAGACATACAGCACTTTTTGTGCAAATTGCCTTGACCATGGAAATGTGATTTGAAGCACGACTAGATGTAGAAACAGGATAGCAACAGAGTTCAACAACCTTTGTTACGAAATATTAAGATAACAAGCTAGGAAGTTTCGGATTAGTAGTCTTAAATTCTTGTTGACAATAGTTATAAGGTGTTGCTGTCATGTATAATTAGTAATTTAAAATTCAGGAACATACAAGGTGCTGCACTTGTAAATTGTAGATATTTCATTTTGTAAGGTCATAACTTACTTCATAAAGCTATTACTTGTCTAGATATTTTATCAAAGTTACTACATTTAATTCACACTTTCTTATCTAAAATAATCGATAAAATCAGCATATTACAAAGCAATCAGGTCCCACAATGCAATCAATTTGATAACATCTACTGTTAACTATTGATTTACATATTCATTAGAGACAAGTATTAAGATTGTGCAAAAGAATGATATTTTCCAATAATTTATTGTCCGTCATCATGATATATGACAGATTGTTTTTCATAAATGACATCATTATTTTTGTAAAGTATGTGATTGTTTGTTATCAGTACAATATCAAATCCATTTGATTAAAGATCTGACCAAAATAACGGGATTCAGATTAGGCATAGAGCCTATAGCAGCTGTAGATACATTTTTTTTACTCATGGATAAAAAAACACACTTCCTGACTATTAAAATATGAAAAACTCTTTAAACTATTAATATTTCACAATCTGATGTTATCTAGCAGTATTTACCTAATACCTAAATAACAGGGCTTTTGATACTGCTGCACCACTTTTTTGAGGTTTCTATTTAGGACCAAGAAAGTAAAATTACAGCTTAAATTTAGGTCAGGATGTAAATTGAATTCGGAACTGTGAAACATAGATATCTAGTATATTTTTTAATTAAATCTGTTGTCTGTCATTAACCTTAACTTGACTTTACAGATACCTTGACCAAGTATTATCAGTTGACCCACAGATTACTTGAAACCCTCCATTTATGTAACATTATATAACTTTAACTGATATAAATAACACACATAACATTGCTTAGTTACAGTCTTGTTACTTAGAGACCTAGCACTGTTAGGGACATTTTGAAATAGAATGTATTATTCTAATACATCTAAATTATTCTAAGACACTACTGAAAGAACGGTGAAGGAAATCTGGATTATAAATATTGAAATATGAAATTGCTAACTCGCAGTGAACTAACTTGGTGGGCAATGCTCAAACCTTGCCTATGTAGGAAGAGGCTCATGCTCAGCATGGGGACCTAAATAGGCTAGTGTAGTATTGTTGCTTCATGACATTAAAACTGTGTGAATTAATAAAATATAAATTATTTAATGAATATTTGCTTTTGTGGGTTGGCAAGGAATAGGAAACTTAAGTGGTCTAGGACTCCAGAACAAGATTAAGACTAGGAATATTGTGAGTCAACACTACTTGATCCAAACTGGTTTATTATCTGTATATAAACAGGATTTTTTTCAAAAGCTAAGCACTTAAAATCCTAGCAAAATTTCATATTTTCATTCATTTACTTAGTTGAAAGTTTTTTTTAAACTTTTTGACAGTATAATCAAGTAAGACTGAAATGCGGCTAATTGGAAATCAACGACATAGTAAGAGTAGATAGAAAAAGGAAAATAGCATGACGAACTCCATGATAATACATTACTCGAATTAAAAACATACATTAACGTCAACCTTTAGAAAATTATGCAATCTAATTAGCATTAATTAACATTGTTGATGTGCGTAACATAATCTTGAATACAATCGCTTCCAATAGTTCGATGCGGCCAATGACCTTGGACCCATGGCGTGTTAGCAAATATGGCAACCAGCGAGTCACATGGCGCGGCCATAACCTATAAAGCTTAAATAACTAAGAATGCAAGTGAAAGGGACACTACGATACAACTGTTATGTATACGACCTGTGAACCGAAAGGAATATGTTACCGGCCGGCGATGTACGATAAGACAAAAACCAAGGTTACAAAACTATAACAATATAGATCGATTTCAAACTGACAGTAAAAATTGGGAATTCATGTAGTTTTTTATTGAAGCCGGTAGATCTATGTAGGTATTGTATTATCTGTAAGATTTCAATAAGCAAGTTACCGGCGGTATAACCTTCATTAGACCTTCAATAAAGCATGAATACTTGGTTATCAACTCACCCCGATTTGGACGCATTTGTGGCGACGATACTGTCGATCCTTAGCTTATTGGCGATGTCTTTCAGTGCTTGAATGTCCACATTTTTGTCGCCTTTCATTTTGAATGGTAATCCCCGTTATTTATTAATTAATAAAACTTAACAACGATGTTTACGACCGGTCTCTAGCCCGCCGCCGGATTCAATGACAAGTTGACTTGTTTGTAAATCAGTCAAACAAATAATCTAAGAACGACCTGAAGTTATGAACAAAACTTTCGCACTCCAGTCAATAAATATTGCTTTTACTTAGGAAGATAAAACATTTACATATTTGGAATAATCGCTAAATAAAAACTAACGTTTTTTTAATTATAAAGCAAACATTGGCAAACATTTTTGTTTTTTTACTTTAATTTTACAGCCTAGATGGCACGCTTGTCGATAGACAAGCGTGCCATCTAGGCTGTAAAATTGTAATTATTGCTGTTCGTGAAGTTCCTTCTATAAAATATAGATGTCGCTGTCTACTCTTCAAACGTGAGTATAATGAGTTATATGTACGGAATAAAGCGTTCGGTTGTGGACAATTTGAAAATTTGAATTCAGAACCTTGCCGTTAGTTTTTCCTTTTTTATCAATGGACGTATTCTTTCTCGATCTAGTCACAGGGTTTTCCACAAACGTAGGACATTCGAATCTTCACACAACATTGGTCATTGGCCTGTTAATCATCAAATTTCTTTACTTGCTCAAAATGTGGTACAAGAGATGAAACAATAGGTAGAATAGTCACTCACACTTTGCTGTTAAATAACGGCATGCAAATTTGTTGCAATTTCTTGAAACAAACCAGCATAAAATTTAATACTATGACTAAAAAGTGTAAAAAGAAAATGACTTACTTCTTATGGTAATAATAACACTACACGACAGTTTAAATTAAATGGTAAAATAAATATTCAATATGTGTGTAAAATAGGTAATTAACACAAACCTACTTTGACACTTTTTGTAAACCTACCTACAAAAAAATTACATTGACACCATGCTTTGATACGGATATTAAACGGAACATGAAAATAACAATGTGTAATTTCATAGCAAGGAAAACATTAGATAGATAATAATTACAAGACATTTCTAAAGTGGTGAGAGTGTGTTTAGTAGGTATGTCTTTAGGAATTCGTTGACTGTGTAAAAACATTATTGCACTAGTTCTAACCTTTGACCGTGAACCTTGAACCGAGCAATCAATGACATTTAATAAAATATGTATATGTACCTAGTGTTAATAAAATACAGTATCATTTATAGAACTGTATAACCTAATGAGGCTCTGCTGTCTGCCCGGTCTTCTGACACCAGGCTGAAACTCTTGCACCGTGATAATAGCTAATAAAAAAATGAATAAAAAAATCAAGGTTCGGCATTGGTTGGAACGGTCATATGAATCTCATCTCAACCTTGTGCCAAAGGGACACCGACAGCCCAATTCCTTTTTTCATAGATTCTTTTAGTTAAGTTCTTTTGTATTTTTAGTTCTCGCACTCTGCACACGCTGGCATGGACAATAGGGTCCGTCTGTTTCTTTTCCTTTTTATATCGAACTCTAAAAAGTCTTTAGTTTGCCATACTTAATGCTTCTGTCTTCTAAAGTCCACCCAAACAAAGAATTAAAACACTTCAAAAAGACGTCACAGCCTGTTGAGCCTGTCTTACTCTTACCAATATGTTAGCCAAGCACTCACCAATCACCATACAAGTGATACAAGTTTGAGCGCAAGTCGGCCGGCGCGGCGTAAAGATGATAATTATGTGCCTATGGAGCCGTTACCGAGTCCCAGTTTGTCCTTCCTTCTCTGTATTAAAGAACCTATAGATAGGCACAACACTAATCTTAATTGTACGTCGACATGTTGTTGAATCGTAAGTGTGTCGATCGAACATTCTGTAAATAAGTTTTTATCTGTCATTCTTGAAGTACCAATCTACTTATTCATAAATAACCAATTACATTCGCGAGAATATTTCTGCTGTGTTTCTAATATTTTTATAATTTTGACAACTGTTTATTACATATTGTTTTACCATAATACACAGGTACATACCGTTACCGGCTTGTTATTAATTTCGAACAAGCTCAGAATCACCTATCAGTAAGAATGTGACGGCAAAACCCTCAAGTTCTTTCAGAAAACACAATTCCATAGAAAAATATCGAAGAAAATTCCGATAGCATTTGTATTAAAAGCACTTGAACATTGTTTGAGTAATATCCAAGTAACGACGCGATCAAACGCGTGTCATATTGATTTGATTCCAACAACCGGACGCGGGGACATCACTATCACAACTTTACATATTCGCTCGCATTCGTCCTTAAGACAGCGCGTTAAAGTTCAAAATTGACCAACAAGACTTACAGTAACATCATATAGATGTCAAATTTACATTTGCAGTGTATTTAGGTCTTTTGTGTAGGCAATAAGGTTGGGTTTTGAATGTTGTGGTGTGTTGCAGATCGTGGTGGAGTTTACGATAAAATGGGGGTGGCTATTCTAAATCGCGCTGACGTATCATACTGGACCTTTGTTCACCTGACTCCGTTGGCGTAGCGAGGATGTGACGACGATAATAATATTACAATACTTAGTAATGTAATCATTTAAACATTAATAGAAATCAGCAATATAATAATAATAGCGAAGGTCGGCATCGTGAGAAGGTAAAAATTGAAACTGAAATAATCGGGATATTTCTCATTTTCACTTGAGTAATTTGAACTTGTGAGTTTTTGACATGTTTTTAAAAATTACAATGCTATTAGCATATCCTTTTTTTAAAAGGATTATGAAGTCCAATGGCAGAACTAAAAAGTAGTAACTAAATTATTATGCTGCAGTTTATAAAATTTCATGGATTCTTTTGAAAATTATTAATACCTAATCCTTCACGTTTTTGGTACCTGCACTATACCTACACATCTTTTACGTAGTTTAATAAGATACAAGAGCACACTTACAATTTTCATTGAAATTATTCCTAATCAGAATCTTTAATTACACTTATTTATTTTCCCCCATCCAAAAATATGCACTAATGTCTAAATATCTAATTACAGTCTCTAATGAACAAACCAAGTCAGAATAATGTTGTTTCCTTCACTTAACTGTCATGTCTTGTATAAATGAGCGTCCATCTGAGCTACACTTTGCCCTTTGCTACGTCGTAGCACTCGTAGCGCAGTACGCGACTACGACGGCACGCGGTACGCAGCGCGGGGGTAACGCCAAACGCCGCCTGATAAATAAATATAAAAACAATAAAACTGTTGTCTATCGGCAGGGAAATGGCCGCGCTGGGCACACGGCAGCAACTGTGACCATGCTACCAAATAGGAGTAGACAAATAAGTTTTTCTAGTATATAAAGTCTAAGTTCTGAAGCCAACCACTTGTATCACACTGTCTGTAAATTATTTACCCTAAAACTCGAAAATAACCTAAAAATAAAACTTATCATCTTATTATCTTATTAACTTTTCATCACATAATTAAGAGTATTAATATACGCAATAAAATTAAGAAATACGCAGGAGCGCGCTTTACATCTGAAGCATCCTAAATGAGAGTATTTGGTGAATGACTACAGTTCGAATTTTCTACAAACGAATACAAGGTGTCACAATTTTTTTCATATTCAAGTAAGTATCATTGAGTTATCTGTCCCAATAAAGTCCTGCAGTGTGGTGCATCGACTGCGGACACTCGCGGCGGGGGCGGGGGTGGCTCGCGAGGGGCAGGGGGCAGAGGGGGCGCGCTCGATGTTCTGTTTTCAAATTCAATTGGCCGGTGTCCCGGGGCGATCTTTCTCCGCGCGATTCCGAATTGAATATCAATAGAACGATATGACTAACATTTGTATGGACATGACCGGGGCTTTTTGTTTCATATTTTATTGTACGACCCGATGATCCGAGTTTTATTGTATGTTCTTATACTATCTTACCGACGTTAAGATAATAGATGAGTGAGTCAACAGGAGTCAAGAAATACATTTTTTTACATGAGTTAGACTTTTGTGCAGAATAATTCATAAGTTAATAAATGGATACCGAAATGCGACTCTCACGGTAGCTCTCAGATACGATACAACATTTATAAAGTTTAACAAAAGATGTAATTTAAACATAATCAAATAAATAAGTTTAATGTTTCAGTGTACCAGGTTGCTGCAAACAAATCCAAATGCATGGACTGTCAACTGTAACCAAACAATGTCTTTTTATGAAGAACTTTATTCAATTACAATAAGAAGCGTCACATCCATATTCAGAACGCATAAAAGTAACGGTCAGCGCGAATATACGTTCGGATTCGCAAAATTGTAAACGGGCGAAGTTCTCCAAGTGTCGCGGGTCCGTTAGGGTCGTGTATCCGAACGCAGACACCAGCGCTCCTGGCGGCGCCCGGGGACATTATACTTCAATCGCATACTTTGATTCTTTTGCTAATGTTTTATGAAAATGTAAACATTTGGGTTTCTTTGATGTGGCTTTGTCTTTTCGGAGGGCACAATAATAATACAGCACTGATAAATTAATTTTTTCTATTAAAGGTCAATATAGTGACGAACTTGTATAGGCAGTTAACTGATATTCCTAGATGTTTAACCCGAAAACTCTCATATTATAGGACTTCTCGAGATTCGTTAGCCACCTCAACAAACTTTCAAACGAATTCAAGAAGTAATTTGATCCACGGTAAAATTTATAGCAAGAGACTCCTTTGAGTCAGCGAAATTCTTGAAAATCTCAAATCATTACTACTTACTGAATTTATTCTTAGTTTATTTCTAGCAGCGATTACATAAAGCTCGTATGTTATATGTTTTCATTCTTCCAATTTATGGCAAGTAAACATCAATATAATTACGGTAATATAGTTATTTAGTTACATTTTACATGTGGGGTGGTGGTTGGGTCGTTGGCGCGCACGCCATCGCCGCCATTACGAGGTTAATATTCTGTAATTCCTTTATCAAGTGACTTAGTTGAGTCGATAACATTTAATGAATTTGTTAACACGTAAACATCAATCATGCGTGTAATCCGCTAACAGTGATGTCGTTATGAGGTGCAGCGCGCGTGGCGCGGGCGCGTGCCGGGCGCGTGGCGTGCGCGGCGTGCGTGGTGTGCGGCGGCGGCCGGCCGCGCTCAAGGGTTAATATGTTTTGTAAACTGCGTGTAATACTTGCAATACCCATGTAAAAGGGTATTTGATGAAGGATAATAGGTATCTATTGAGGGCGGCGTTAGATAAACAAGGATTATATTACAAAAGCAGTTCATTAAGTTTTTACGGTTATCGCTATCCCTATTTAATGAAATGGATTTTCGTTTCTGCAGTGATGTTATGCTACCAAATCTTGTAACAGGTCAGATATGGTATAAATAAATCTATACTTCTATATCTATACTAATATATAAAGCTGAAGAGTATGTTTGTTTGTTTGAACGCGTTAATCTCAGGAACTACTGGTTCAAATCGAAAAAATCTTTTAGTGTTCAATAGATAAAGGGACATCGAGGAAGGTTTTAGGCTATAAACTATCACGCTGCGATTAATGGCAGCGAAGATACAATGGAAAATGTGGAAAGAACAGGGCAGGTATAAATCATAACTTATATCTTCTAACCACGCAGACGAAGTCGCGGGCAACAGCTAGTAATATATAATTCTTAACGTACTGGCGCCCAACGTGGGATATTTTTCTGTAACTATATTTTTATGTAACTTACCGATGTTCCGTAAACTCAGATAGACCACCTAAAAGTATTTAGCTACAAACCTTATAACGTCAAAAACATCTAAATTCATGAATTATACAAAGTATTAAGTTATATTATAGTGAGAACGAAACAAAGTCCTCGTAACACACGTTTCGCGAACATTGTAAGTTTACATCCCACCACACTTGAGTAAGTCTTCCGATACGAGTAACTTTCATAGCGGAGTCTTACGGTCTCAGGGAAAGTATTCATTAAGTAGCAGGCTTAGGAGCTTCTGCCGTCGACGTGACAGTTCGAACTAACTCTATAGTAAGTACACACTTATATTTACACTAATAACTCCTTCGCTCACATCGAATTTAACATTAATATACAGTACCTGCTCGTAAGAGTAGAATATTATATACTTATATTATAAAGAACAGGCTCTAAAACTACTGGTTTATTTTTTCAGACATATAAAGTAACATTCTTTGAGGAAGACATAAGCTATGTAGTACCTGTCGTCATGATATCGTCAATAGCAGCAGAGCAATGATGAAAATATAGTTAAACATGTTACTAGCAAACTATTTCTAGTTTTCAAATGTATTACTTCCAACTAAGTCGCATGGTGTGGGTACGTTAAAGTTCCCATGTTAAAATTGACTTTATACGACAGAATCATATTTCTTTAAATAATATAAACAACATAAACAAAGTTTAATCTAATATTTTAGACCGATTGCTAAAGTAATCAGGTAAAATAATAAGCAAAGTCGCGGGCATAACTAAACAACGTAAATAAGAACTTCGGCGGGCGTCTTGTCAACCCTTCAAAAACTTACAAGTTCTCGAGAAACGCATTAACTGGTATCAAGACACAGTTAATTTATTACTCACATACTGTTCCACTGTTTGTATGATATTAAAGTTACTAAACCTGTCTTCAGAGGTTTTCTAATTGCATAAACGTTGAATACGAGAAAAAGGTTAGGCTAACTTTTTCCAAGCTCTGTTAGGATCGGCTTCAGAATATTTTATTTTGAAAAGAGTAACTTATGGAGTTTCTTGCCGGTTCTTCTCAATAAGAATGACACTTTGGAACCGTGCAACTAGAGTCAGTAATGTAACGTTTTAAAAAGGCCTCAGAAACAGCCTATTTGAAAAAAAAAAATGATTTTGAGATATTGGTTTCAGTTCGGTAAATATTAGGATTTCAGTGGTGTTACGGTAATATTGTATGCTATGGTAAGGATTATCTAAATTATGTAGTGAATACATTATTTTAACAACCAAAATACACTACCTGCATGAAAATACCTCCTAAAGCTTGACATTAACCCTCATATCAACTAGTTACTCACACTGACACTAGAATACTTTTTGAAGTCCGTTTTAAAAACTTTCTTATTAGTAGGTGTGTTTCATAAATAAACATTTTCATCCTTACTGTTAACTTTCGAAAGCAGTAGAAAAATAATAATAAAGCTCTACCAATATAATCGCAAGATAAATACGGAAACAAATTATTATGAGTTTATGACATTAAGATGTTTGAATAAATTATTTTGAATAGCTTTAATTAATAGATTGGATGCCGTTAGACCTCATTTAGTTAGCCAATTTCTCTTTATACAACAGTGATAACAATTAAGTAGTATTCAAACAATACGCTGCAATAGACTGTCATTAGATAAATAAGTTTAGTGAAGGAAGTGACGAATTAATATCATTAAAACTGTTAGTTATCTATTATATATTTTAATTACTTAATGAAAACCTGCAGGAGTGCCATTGTTTATTTAAGATGATCTATTTTAAATATCAGTTGAATAGAAGTCGAGTGCAGCGAGCTCAAATCAAAGGCACGTTAAACAGATAATAAATATATTATAAGTACCACTTGAAGAAACAAAAATCTTTTCATGAAGACATTAGATAATAAATGATATACTGATAACTACTGGCTAGCGTAGCCAAAGATAGCCATGAAAGTTATTTATTTTCCATTTATGAGTATTTTCCATATCCGTTGAAATTCCACATGAAACACTATGTTATTTATAAGTCAAAAGTTTTCTTTTGTGAACATCGTCACAAATACGACATAGTTTAGCTACTAAGCATAAAATTGTTAATGTCCTAGTTCTGACTAGACAGCTTCCTATCAAAACTCTTTTACTTAAGAAGTGTTCCATCTCCTAAGACATACATAGGTGAGTATAAAGCCAGCCTATACATAGATGTAGATGATTAAGGCTGGGAATGAGTACAGGTGTGGAATTAACCTCGGTCCGGTTGTTTCGCCGGTTACGACCTAAACCATAACCCTCGCGTTATGGCTTGTATTATTATAACTTTTACATAGAGTTAACTTACTGGATGTGGCCGGTATTGTGTGGTACTTAAACCAGAACTTGTGTTGTTACAGTTAAACTTATTATTTAAGAAAATTGGATCTCATTCATTGAATTCCTTGAAAGAGAAATAGTTGTTAAGGCGGATGCCAACGAAATAGAGAACCTAGACACTGTTAGTGTAGCTATTGATCGGATGCTCCTTCATCAGGAAGCTGTCAGTATAAGTGACTTAAGAAACATTCTCAAATTGTAAATGATTTCCATGATGATTCCATGATACCACACACAGGTAAATATTCTTAAGATGTCACAAATTATAAGCACTGCGCTACAAACTCTGTCTAACGTTATCAGCAGTGCACTAAAGAGAGTTACAAAAAGAAATGCATTCACAGTTCAAATGTACAGTAGATAGCTAAAGATCTTACTAACGGACAAAGGTGAGTCCCACTTCCAAACCTCATCATCATAATTGTAGTCTCTTAAGTGTGACACCCTAGCCGGATCATATTGAAGCTGTCCTTCTTCTTTCGTCAAGTGGGAGACAATTTTTTCCATAGCAACTCCGGGGTTACATTATTCAAAATAAATATAAAATACTTCGTTTCGAGTGTTGTTTCCAGTGAGCATCAGATCGCTGGCCACAAGGTTATAAGTTACAGAGGTCTGATATTTATTCGTACGGTTCGATTGTAGTTTTATGTGCGCCCGTAAATGCTGTTATTGGTGCACATTTGAATAATACGACCAACTCCAAATGTTACTTGTAACGCGCAAAAATATTTACTTCTTACTCAACGTGATTGCTGGTGTTGGTACTGGCGATGGTGACGGATATCTTTGACAAACATTGGTGCGCTCATTATTACTATGTGTAAAGTACGATTCATTTACTTATCGCGCAATATATTAACCGCTATTTTAAATCATCATTGGCCTAGCCTTTTCCCAACTATGTTGGGGTCGGCTACCAGTCCAACCGGTTTCAGCTAAGTACCAGTGTTTTACAAGGAGCGACTGCCTATCTGACCTCCTCAACCCAGTTACCTGGGCAACACGATACCCCTTGGTTAAACTGGCTGTCAGACTTTTTCAAGCTTCTGACTACCTGTAACGACTGTCAAAGATGTAGGAATAACAGCCGGGACCCACAATTTAACGTGCCTTCCGAAACACGCCATTTTAAATACAAAGAAAATTTATGATTTTATACCCAACAACAGGATATAATATACTCATTATTTTATTGCTATTCGCTATTGAATTGCGACATGACTGTATTTTGCAAAATTAAGAAAGTTGCTTATTAGACAAAAAATATGTAGGTATGGTTAATATTGTGTAAAAGCGGACACTAAAGCCAATCCAACATAAGCCTTAAATATTTGAAAAACAAGAAGAAAACGTTCCCGAATTCATGGGGTACAGATCATATTAATAAGATTATTATGGCCTTGGACATTTAAATTAATGACTGCAAATGCTATGCAGCAACTCTATTAGAACCTTATTCAATACCTTTCTCTAAAATTTTAGACTATTAACACTTGGTTTTGTGTTAACTGAAGCCGAATGGGCCCGCTTAACATTTGAGAAAATTTGTTTAAGAAGCCATGATTTTTCGGGTAAAATGAACAGTCACACCGCCTCTTAAGTGGCTCTGACTCTAGCATGTTTTTGACTAAACAACTTATGTTTCGACACTGGTAATTTATTAAAACAATAGTCAGCCAATTAATTATTGGTTGTGATCATAGAAATCTAAATATTTGGGTAATTAGATATCCATGGTTGTGATTCATAAGTTCAGTTCAGAAATATGTATAAAATAATTATAACCTACAGATGTTAAAACGATTTCAAGATAATAAAAAAATGAGACTCAACTATGTATATATTAAAAATTGTACATCAAATTGATAAGTTTGCGTGTGATGGTTTAATTGATGTTGTACAAACCTTGATAACCATGTTGCAGAGAACTATTTACTACCGCATATGGTAAATATGATTGAAAAAATATGAACTTTTCTACGATCTGCCGTTCTTTACCAATTGATGCACGTATCCCTTTCTCACGTATGATTTGGTGTACATTACAGCGACCATAAAACTCAATAACATGTGCGGTCCCCATCTTAGAATATAGTTTCATATTAAAACATAAGAGCATCGCGCCAGGTGAGCCGAACTCCTATATAAATATATTTTTATACCTCTTTATGTTATTTTGTTTCTTTTATAGCGCGCGCGAGTGTTGCCATATTTAAATTTTATTCGCCTTAATGTTGCCACACACACGACTCCTTGCAATCTCATACCTATAACATGACAATTCTTATTTTACTATCCGTTATTCAAATGTAAACTCTTTGTGTATGTATTAAGGTTGGGTATGGTGTTTTAAGACGGTAAATATAGTATTGTTTCAGATACAGATGCTGGGGAAATAGAAGCGATTTGGGAGCAATGTTTTTATTTAGAACGAGGCCGTTTGAATGTGGAAGGTAGAGTGACCAGGTATGCGCAGGTCTCCAATAAATAATCTAATGTTTTAAAAATATTAAATTTTTAGAATTCGATTTCTACTATACAATTCCGCGGACACTCGAAAGTTTGAATTGGCGGGCACTTCTTTACTTTTGAATGAGTTTTTTATTCGCTGATGTGATCACTATTTTAGAACACCAATCTAAAAATATTTGGCTTTGACAACATTACTCAGATCTTAATCTAATAGAAGTTGTTTTTTAAACAAACCTATTTTAATCCTCGCGTAGCTGTCAGTGAAGTAACGAAGTGCTCATTATAATAAACGCTAGTAGCAACACTAAGAAGACTTCCACTTGCACCTTTATCTTACGTCATCATGGTGAACCTACGGTTAGGGGAGGTTTGATATATTCCTACCTGTATGTTGTGATTTGCTCGCGAGTGGACAGCATCAAACAGCCGACCACTACATGTTATCATTTGCTCAGCGACAAGCCTGTGGCTGTTTTCTATAACGATTTTGTTACAATGACAACAGAATCAGGGTTGCCATTGTTTTGATAGTATTCACTACTGAATAATGAGGTATTTACAAACAAACGTCGTATAATTTTTATTTGATAAGTATTTCTATTATTTATTGAGTTTCGTTTATTTTACAGATTGTTGTTGAAGACTTAATGAAACATTAATAAGACTCACAATCTAATAAAGATTTTTAATAAATTTTAACAGATTTAAAAGTTTAATATCATTACACAAAATTTCAATAACCTGCATTCATTCCAACGCCTATCGACATAAAAATTTATTACTCTGGCAACAAAAATATAATTTTCGAATTATTCCAACCGCCCTAAAAGTAAGTCATAAATTCCGCGATCCAATACTTAATACACAGAAAATCATTCGCAGTCGCGACCTTAGCTTTTATATTAAAAAGCATTACTTTTCCGATAGCAAATCTTATACAGGAACATACGGGATGATTGCTTCGGATTCATTGCACTGGACTTTCAGCTTTATGACATTAAATACAAAGTAGCTTTTGTTTTGTGCTTTAAAGTGGGAGGTTGGAATCTTAAAGAGGTTCGATTCGTAGAGAATTCTTTTAATAAGTCGGGATGATTTACGCGACGCCAGGCGCACTCGGCGCGGGACTCCCCCTTAATTAAAGGAAAAAATTCACGAACACCTTTGTACGACGTGATTGTCACACGGTAATTAGTGCTAAGTGTACCGCGCCAGCCGCGCTGCTGGCCAGAGCCGAGTGCTGGGTGCCGGAGGGAGAACAGGACTGGATTCTGTTTCTGTGTTTTTACGCAATTATGAAGAAGGTAAAGCTTTGGAATTCATGAATTTTACCAGTTCTGAATTGATATGATTACAATAATCACAAATCAGAGGAAGATTGCTAGTGCAAGAAGTCTCAAACAAATAAATGAATTTGCTATTATTCGTTTATCAAGTATGTACCTACTATGGTAAGATTCAACATTTGCCCTTCCATATGGATAGCATAGGTACCTATTTCAGCAAGAAGTACCTATTAATACTTAGCTAATCGCAAGAAATCAGTAGAAGCGGATGTTGTTATCAAATTAGTATCAATGTAAGAAAACAATAAAATTCAATATTTAATGGCATCATTCTGAGTGGCCTGTATAAAACGCTCCCTTTTTCATTTGAGCATATTTTCATAAATGCAAACATTCAGAAAGAATTTCCTTCGAAAGCTCATAAATATTTCCCACTTTTACTGCCTCCGTTCCAATCACAGTTTCTCAAAAGCTATCTTATTCTTTAGTCGATAGAGTAGCGATTCGTCTGTTAAATAAACTCATAAGCGCGTTTTAAAACGGATCACAAGAGGGCAGATTAAAGATTAATCCGAATATCCAATAAATATCAGAATGGATTCATTCTGGGATTGGAATCGAAGAATTGGAACTTATTCCAATTCCATTTTGGAGATGAGGTGTTTTTCTGTGGATGAGTTATGTTCGGCGCGGAGATTTAACGTCCACTTACTGGACACACTTTTTTAGATGTTTTCCTGCTAATGAAAAAGGATTAGGTGTTTTTCGTTTTTATTAATTTCGGTAATGACACTCCTGACTATTGGGGGTTGAAGTTTATGTGATCAAGGAAGGGTAACTTTGGTAGGCACAATAGTAAATTATTGAGCAAGTTAGCTTGTTCTTCTAGGTATAATTTTTTAATTTAATTTAAAAGCTTAATTAAGTTAAATCTCCTACGATTGTTTGTAAAAAAATGCTGCAAACATAGGATACGTTACGACCTATAAACTTTGAAGGGAGCGTTATCTCCTAAGTAGGTAAGCGTGTATGTCTTCCTTTGAAAAAGTAATTAAGACAATAATAAAGAGGCAATTAATACTCGTCTCTGACAAAAAACGGTGGTAGTCCAGTGGAACATAAACTGAGTGCTAAGTGGCGAAGTTTAGGGCGGCTAATGACCGGCCGCTAACTCGCTAACGGCCTGTTTTGTGCTCAGTCCGCGCACCGCGCACCGCTCACTGGTGCTCGCCCTGTGTAGCGCCACGACCAAGATGGATAGTGATGGGATTGTGGCATCCGGGATGTCTTTTTGTTTCCGTAAATTGAAGACAGTTTTGTAAAGGACATACATGCAGTAAGACGTATCAAAGACATGTTTTAGTTAGAGTCAAAATATTTTTCATGAGATGTTCACAGGCTAATACTTCACTAAAGAAATGAATAAAATATTGAAACCTGCGACTCATTGTTGTAGTTTCGCACTCATAATAAATACAAATACAAAAAAATAGGTCAGTTAAAAAAAAAATATGGGATTTCCTGAACAAAGTTCCCTATCTTAATTCCGATACAGATTCTTAACGGCGGACTGACCTTTCTTGTAAGCCAAGCTAAGTTAGTCGTCAAGCCTTGGAAAAAATGGCAGTCTTCTCGATGAAGACACAGTCTCATCACTAGCGACCATGATAAAGCAGGTCTGACCGCGGTCAGCTCGGCGCTTTATGCCGGCCATCCGAGACACCCCCCCCCCCCCTCCCCCTTATAATCTACAAAGCATTGTCCCAAACTCCTCAACTCAATGCGATCACACTACTTGTAGCTGTTCATTCCGCGCTGGTTTATTTGCACTTGATCGTACTTTGATTAAGACTTGCTTGTAATTAGTCGGTTGTGAATGATGGTTAATGCAGAGAAAATGGCTGTTGAATTATTGTTTAATGGGAGAATTCTTGGGTCGGCTATTATAGTTGATGATTAGGCCAGCAAGTAAAGCTTAAATAGTATATGTTCGAGAGATCTTCATTTTAACTTAGGTATACCAGACATGAAATAGGAAAGTTGTATTGTAATATGAAAAACATTCTAGTATTTTGTCCAATATTTGATTCTGAGATACAGATCTGTTTCAATTACTTTGAAAAATGCGTTTTCTCAGAAGTTCTGTTTCATGAGAGCTCACCGATCGGTTTTTTTGCCTATCAACTACAGTAATAAGGTATTTCCATATGTAAACTTATATCCCCACAAAGAAAATGACTTGAATCCTTTTAAGCAAGCAAAGTGACGTCACGCGTGATTCGGCCGTAACTCTTGGCCCACTTACGCGTCACTACATTAGAGTCAAGTGCGGGCCGACCGCGGTACTAAATCTGCCACATTAAGCGACACTTAGCCGGGGGTCCCAAATAAATTTAATTTGTAACCCCCGCGCGCCGCCCGCCGGGACTGCGCGATGTTTGTTCGGTCTAATTAACCTAACTGTTATGGTTCCTTGAGGACTGTGTACTTGTGTTAATGTTAAGAGGTTTTCTTACTTTCTCTGTATTTTATTATTCGCATTCAAAATGATTACAAAAATTGGGGTTTAATCGTATGCCTCATCTTTCGTATTGCAATCACTAAGGTAAAGGTGCACTCATGTCTCTTATTACTTACCACTCGATTCGAAGTTTCATCAAAATTTTTCAATGAGAATAGATAATAATTGATGTTGGTTTTGTCAGTAGGTACTCATGTTAACCACCCTCATATACCTAAGTAGCTGCTACATAATACTCGTTACGAAGCATACATATAACAATATAACTTGGAAATAAAGAAGAATAAATAATAATAATCCAATTGAAATCCCATTACCGTATGTTCGGCGCTCGCGTGCCAAAAATACACTTATGTGTTATATTACTCCACTCTAAGGGGGTTGGGGAGGAGGGGGAGAGGGGAGGGAAATTAGCAAATATTGTAACACTCGGAGACAACAGTAGAGCGCTGTGTTAAAAGCCAATCGTACAGAGCTACAGATATTGTAGAGCATCCTTGTTTTAACGTTACACTGGCATCGTTAAAATAGCATCGCGCTCTTTATGCAAGTTTTTTTTCATCGACCGTAGTTTTCTTATTTCAGAGAGAGCAACATATTTTATAAATAAGCAAGTCAATTGAATAGGACATACTTTGTACGGGCGCATATAGTTTCTATTGAATGGAAGTGATGAAAAACGATATACGTCTCTTACAAACAACTTGACACCTGTCAAGGATATGATGACTTCAGAACTCTAACAATTGAATGATATTCACTACATTCGGTAGTACCTTTTAAACAGATCTGTCTGGACATTCTTGATTCTAGGTAAAGGCAAAAGCGTCGATCTCACGGTGGCGACAAATTGCGATTTACGGCGCGCGCGTCGTGCCGCGCGTCCGTGCGGCGCCGGCCCGCGGTCGCAGGCGCGGTTTATTTATACCGCCTGTCTTTGGACCGCTTCCACGCTAAGTGTGGGCCCGTCTCTATAAGTTAACTACTAATTGCCTGATTGATTTAGATTTTACAGTTAGTGGTATCCGCAATAACGAACACAGGGTGGTCTGCAATTGAAAACTCTTAATTAAGTATTTACATGAGACTTATTCGAAAAAGGTATAGGGCTATCACACAACTGTTTACCTTTAATAAAAAAACTCAACACCCTGTATTGGGAAGCAGTCATTCAAACTGAAATATCGAAGCATTATTTACAAATACCCTTATTTATAGCCAGCAAAACAAAATTAGTCGTAATAATTTAGAAATCAATAAATATAAACATTTTTTGAAACTTTTTTAATAGAAAACTTGGGGTCTTAAGTTTCATTTGCACGGGGTCGTGTGTGGGGGCTGGGGGCGGGGGCTGGTTGCTGTTGTCGACAATTTATTGTTTTTAATTCAGGTGGCGGCGATACGGAGGCGCGCAATCACTCGATACGCCATCAAATAAATGTTTAGCTATTGCACTGTTACTAGGGATGGGCATGGAATGCTCTATCGATATACCTATTAAGCAGTACACTAATAATAGTATTATTAAAAATTTAAAGTCAATCAGTAGGAATCTCTAACTGGGTAGTGGAACTATGAAAACAAACCATCAACAACCAACAGTCCGACAAGTCTACGGAGAAACACTATGTCGTAATGGTTGAAATATCTGAGTTTATTTCAGGCGAAGACTGGTTTCTAACTTGAATTATCTATTTTAATGCTGAACTGGTTAATCTTGGTACGTTGTTACACGTTAAAGAAATACAAAAATACCCTACAAATTCCAAAGAAAAAGCTCGTTATTTATTTGAGTTACGTTAAATATCGATACACTTAGATGTATCGTGTCCCATCGATGCCGCCGAGCGCTCGACCGAGCACCGTTCGTTAACTGGGCAAGTTTTCCAATAGATGGCGGCACCTGCGCCATGTTTATTGTGTGCCGGATTACGATTAATTAACAGCGACTAATTCTACCACCGACAGGTAAGCAGAGCACCGAGGCAGAGCTAGTCTTAAACCTCACGGTGTTCGTCATTATTATTTTATTTTATTTTGTTCTAGATTATTTCTCTTTGGGTTGTGGTTGATGATCGGTCTAACTTGTCAATATGGTTTTGATAATAATTATTGTATTTTTGGGTCTGATATTTGAATAGGATCGAGAACAACTCACTTCACAGAACCATCATTACACTTCATGATACCTAAACGCTTTAAAGACTTGATCAGTATAAGCAACAGCTTTAACTCTTCTGTTAAGTTATAATGATAAATGTGGAATTCCATAAGGGATGCCAAGCACTTTAGCGACAACGAGTAAGTTTAATAAATAATCATACAAACTCACGTCGTCCCACTTTCATTAAAACTTAAGTAATATTCATTACATTGATATCAAATTGTATCTGTGTAAGTGCACAAAATGACTTCAAATAATTAAATTATCCATTTCATTAATCTGTTTACAAAACTGTGAGTAAATGTACCGTTATAATTACATTGAACGACAATAGCTGCGATCCTCAACTTTTAACATGAGGGGAACCCTAAATAATGGGATTACGGAACCCGAGGGTGTCGCCTGATTTAATTTTAGTTTGTTTAGTGTTGCTGTGCGATTGATTCTATTTTTGTTATTAAATATTTATTAAGTTTGAGAGTTAGTTGGTTAGAAATAATTTTAAATTGAATGAGTATAAGTAAAGTTGTATGTAGTTTATTTTGTAAAGTCCTGCTGAGTTTTGTGTTATGATTAATAAATAGCGAGAGCCATATGTAAGTATATCAAAAGCCTTAAAATTTAAATTAAATCAATTTTATATTTTACTTTACAAAAAAATCTAAATAGTTATTCAGTAGGTCTGTGATTATAAAATGGTGGTTTTATAGAAATTCCTAGGAAGTTAACTATTTATCTAAAATAACTATCTCTTTATTATAGCTTTATTTTCCAAATTAAAAAAGGTCAGACATCCCACAATAAATTAAATTGCTTGATAGTTATTTTAATAAATACAAATTACAAAATAATATATCGTGCTTGAGAAAGTTATGAGTTTCGTCATTGATATTAGCGAGACAGTTGACGGTGTTTTACCAAAACGCTGATCTAAATAAGGGCACTTATCCCTAAGGGCAGCAGACAAGGGCGACCGGCTCGCCGAGCAGAGCCGGGAGGCGGACGAGTGCAGCCGTGCATACATATCACTTGCCAATAACTCAACATCATGTTATAATGGAGGGTGATATCATGTGATGAGACAGGGATTGTTGAGAAAAATGTTACGTTTTTGGAAAATTGATTTCATTCCTTTTCGGTTTATAATCGTGACATCGAAAGAGCTGACTGTGAAAATGTCGTTGAATTGAAATAATATTATACTTTCGCAGTAAATGTGACTGGAGCTTGCTTCAAAAAATTACAAATGGAAAATAGAGGAAAACTATTGATGATTACGGCTACATTAATGAGTATTTATGATTCTTTTTTATTAAAAAATGACAAAAAAAAAATCTAGACTAATTAAAAAAAAGCGTATTCAGGGATTATGTACCAGTTTTGTATTACAAAGTTGGTAAGTCAGTTATGAATAACGTGTCTAGTAAACAGTACACGATCAGGTACACCTGCGCATATAAAATACTTGATATGGACGTAAACTCCAGAAAGTTTTGTAGAGCATCGTCACGTCCGCTCTCGATCGCGGCTCGGCATCGTCTGAACGCAACAAAAACACGTGGGGAACTCCACTCAAAGGGGCGGGGCCAAACTTCACAAACAACCAATGACGTCGCGGCGTTTATCATCTGTTTCACGTTATCTCGTGTCGTCTCTTTCCCATTCGTAGATTACCCGTAGTCGATCCTTCATAGTGAAGTATGATTTTTTTATGATCATTTTAAAGTTGGCGAATATGGTGGAGCCCGCAGTTGCGTTTAAATGTTGCCAAATTATATGTAAGTGTGTTTGTGTTACGGTTTAGAGGCTCTTATGAGATTCTTTTATTAAATGCTGCTATTTGATTGTGTGGGATTTTTGTATGACTTTCGTGAAATGTGTTTTTCATGAAGTCTGCATTAAAAATATTTTATGGTAGCGACTATTTATATTAAAGTTTTGAATGTAGTATTGTTTTCCTCAAAATTATGGGATTTAAGTAGAAATTATAGATTTATTACACGAAGAGGCGCTTAATGGGAGAATAATTTTTGAAGTTCTTGATAAAAGAACATATTTTGTCATTCGATACTTATTTTTGAAATTCAAAACCAAAATTGTATTAGTGAATTCGAGGAATAATATCCCAGTAGCAAAGGGTCCTGTTGGAGGATCTTGAGATCCCAAGTACATTGCATTACCTATAGTACTTATTGCGGGATATTAAAAACTAATTTATTGTATTAGTAGGTACTACATTGACAATCTCATTAATAGAAATATTTAATCCTTAACGCACAACATTTAAATTAATACATTTTCGTTCACAGTCAAGATTAATTACAGAAATATTAATCAATTGATTACAAAGCCATAAACCTTAATCTAAATTGAACATTAGTAACGGTGTTATTAATATTTTACATAATAAATATCAGACCAATTTATATCTCTGGTCAATAAATACCTTTACAACAAGAATGATGTTGAATTCCATACTTTATTTAAATAAGGGTAGAGTTTACTTTTGCTCAGTGTTGTGTGTCATGAGATGTGCGTAATAGGCAGGCGATAAAAGGCCGACAAAGCAAAGGTGTCGGCTAATTGACGCGGTGAGACGGCACCCGGGACCGGAGCGCGGGCTGAGGTGCCAGCGACAGCGGTACAGGGGTATTACTTTAAGTACTATTATAATTAATCATGAAATAAAGAGACATGTATTAATAAAAAAAAATGCATCTTTATTTTTAACTGTGATTGCGTTTGATTTTAGACGTACATGAAGAAGAATGTCTACGACAGTCATATCAAAGGAAAATGCTTTAGTTATGGTTCTATTTGAGACGGGATGTCGTGATAGTTTTGCTGAGTTTTCACCATGTAATCATCTGAATTCCGGAAACAAGCAACGTCAAAATAGTCGCTAATATGTTACAAATCTACCAACAACCAATAAAAAAATCTAAAAATAAATCTCAATCGCTCATGCCACCGCTCCCCGCTTGCACTATCACCTGTGGTCACATCCGGCGGACTCGCTCCCCGGGACACCATTGTCCTCAAGGCTCAGATATTTATCTAATGTTGTGACGGTTACACCCAATTCTTACTCACATAAGGCTTTCATAAAGGAGGGCTTGTAACTACTCTGAAATATGACCTCTTTCCGAGTTTATTGATGTGTGGATGTTTCTTATAATCTGTGAGAATCATTCTGTAACCCCTGTTGGGTAGCTTTAATTGAAATTTTTAATTGAAAAATTGGCAGTGAAACATTGTGTGTGTTTATTTTCTTTTAAGAGTATCCTTGATTATTAAATAGTAAATTCAACTGGGTTAAGCTTGGGCCTAGGTTGTGTAGTTAAAATATTTGAACAAAAAAAAAAGCAGAACATAGTAGCAGCAACGCACTAAGAACAAAGTCAGTCATTTCTTTATAAAATAGCTTTATCTAATCTATCTTCAAGCGCTGCGAATTAAAGGGTAAGAAGACAAAATAAATAATAAATAATGATCAACATGTAGAGCGAAAGTCAGTCAAGTAAATACAGCCATACATTTTTTGGAAACGTGTCCAAGCACCTTGTTCTGTTCTTAACAAATCAATAGTATTTTTTAAACCTTTATAAAAACCATTTACAACATTAATAGATGGTTACCTAAATACTAATTAATTACACGAATAACCACTACAAAAAATCAACAATAGCACCTAATACATCCTGGCATCCTGCGCCCGCGCATACCCCGACCTAACACACAGGATGCGTTCCATTTATAAAATAATAGTTTTAAAAACCGTTTATAATTCCGCCATCTTTATTGGGGTCGTTCATTGGGATTTAAAAATGGAATGAAAAGGGAAGTGTGGCTTTATGATGAGGTTTTGATATGAGTCGTTATTGTTGTGGAGATGAGACGGGTGATACCAATACTAATTATATGTAATTGTAGTTTTTTTTGCAGATTATTTTCTGGTTTGAATTTGTACAGAATTTAATTTTTGATTTGTGTACTTACGATAATAATATCGAGATGGGACGTTTAGATAAGGGTATTAAAAAATTGATATGTATTTAGGTTATATTTAGGTCGGTTTTTTTAACAACCTTAGGTATTTTAAACATTCAACAATTCTAGAGAAACTGAGGGGAGACAAGGCTGAAGATTCAAAGATTCTTTTTGAGTGTTTTGAAATAAAATTACCTAGATACACATACTTAAATGATAAATGACTAGTTTCCTAGAATCTAGACTCACACTATTAAAAATATAATATTTGTGTAAGGTGTCCATTTAAAATGATCTAGTTTCGTCATTAGTCCAAAGATTAACTCCGACAAATATGACTTCCCAGTTCTTACTTTAAAGTTAAAGCTTAATAAATACTTATAATTGTTTTGTTAATTCCCATGTGGTCTTAGCCGGCACTAATAATATGTAATAAATCTAAACAGGCAGCCTCTTCGTGTTATAACATAATAAATTTATTTTTTGTAATTTCAACTCTTGAGTTGGCGCTTCATTAAACAAGTCGAAAAATCAGACATAGATTTATAGAGCTCCTCTCTACATTCGCAACACCATTAGCTATACCTGAGGTGTGTGATGTCTGAGACTACACGCCATCCATCACGCGTGTTGTCTGTCCCTCGGCCGCAGCAGATGGCTCTAATTCTATGGGTGTTTTATTTCTTAACAAATCGAGTGCTTGTGTGTCAATTAATATAATATTTGTCACATAAATAACCGGAGATCCTTCCGCTATTATCCGAACGCATAAACTCCACCATTCCAGCTTATTATTCGCAGTACAATAGTTTTTAGCGGGCGCGGGGCGAGGGAGGGGGGCCGGCCCGCAAAAACTGCACCCGACTTAATTATAAAGAGACAAGAAGCGCCATTAAATAGCGATTCGTTAAATCTACGCTCTCGTGTTAACACCACACGTGCTCCGTCCCGCTCGCTCTCCTCCCCGACAGAGCGGGACGGCTATAGTTCTGGGGCGACGGCTCGGTTTAGGGGCGGCGTCCGCGATATAAGGTTTAGATTGACTGGGCGGCGTTCTCTATTCAGGTTTTTTTCTGTTTGCGAGCTTGAGCGTCGGCGAGAGCTTTTCATTTGGTGTCGGGTCGCGCTCGCGGGCGCACGCACTGTCTGCAGGGTGCGATGACCGAGTGACTCGCTACGACTCGTGTGTGTATGCAGTGAGCTGATCATGTCGGAGTTGCGAGGCTCGCCGCCGATGGCGCGGGGGCTGGAGAGCGGGTTCGCCCCGCTGGCGGCGCTGAGCTCGCTGGCGGAGGCGCCGCCGCCGGCCGCCAACCCGCACGGCATCGACCACATCCTGGCGCGGCCGGCGGCGGGCGCGGGCGCGGCGGCCGGCCTGCTGGCGCCGCGCCTTTCCCTCGCGGCGGCGGCGGCCGGCATGGCGCACTACCTGCAGCACAAGCCGCTCTACTGGCCCGGCTTCCAGGGGCTCGTCTCCAACCCCATGGCCTGGCGCGAGCGCCTGCAGTCCAGTAAGTACACTTGCTTTCCCTACTATAGTCTAAGACCAGCACTGGGTCATTCCTTACATCTGTCAAATGTCATTGTTTTTGTGATTTCCTTCGTTGGACGTTTGTCAATACATAGATATAGGTGTGGTCTTCCGAAGGAACTCTTGTGTATAGAATAACCTTTTGGTGATGATTAAGGTGTTGAGAATTTCGACCATTCTTGTCATTTTCCGTTATAAAAAAGTTACATTTGACATGACTTATGAGAATCTTCTGAAAACTTAACTCTTACCACATAATTGAACAATTTACTCCGAAGAGTAACTACGGTGGGCGCCGGAGGTGTGTCAGTGATATTACAGTTGAGAGATTGTTTCACTTAACATTTGTATAACAACCATCATATTACAAGCAATTAGGTTCATTGTTTTTAATAAGTTGAACAAAAGTCTTCTGCGGAGAGTTCGTTTGGAAAATATAGGATACAAGTAGTACAAGGTACTAGCTACTGCTAGAATTACATGTATGAAACTGAATCATAAAATACCTTTAATAGTATTTAAAGACATATGAGTTGGTTCCGTAGCATTTATAAGGTGTGATATTGAATTGGCTTATTAATGTTTTTATTGATTGCGGATACAAATAACGAGTTAAATTGGTAGTCGTATAAAAGACATCAACGCGTCGCGCCTAAATCTTATTACCAAACAAATTACCATAAATTGGATTTGACCGGTAATTATTATTGAATTAATGCGTTTTTACATAAAAATAATGCAATGTTGAATTTTATAATTATGACTTTAATGTTAATACTCTTTATTGATGTTAAAACATAAGTTTAATCTTCTTGATAATTGCTTCAGTAACACCATTTTATGATTTTGTCCCTTATGGTAATTTTTATTTTAATATCGATTGCCTTAAGGAAAATTTATTATTAATAGCCGAAGTCAATTTCATTTTTTTACTTATTTAAATAAATCCGAATACGAATATTAAACCGAGGTAGTACTTAACTAAATGATTATACTTCCTTATATTCATTAATTCAACATATTCGCAAAAGGTTTAATACGATAACAAACATTTGAACTAGCAATTAAACCTAGTAATTACAATGTTAACTCACTCGAACACAATCTTCCACCCACAACGTAACCGACGTAACAACGTAACGACGTGAATACAGCCTTTACGTGAACTTCCGTCGGGCTTGTTCCGTCGGACCCTTTGCGCCTGTTTATAGCCCTAGGGCAGTTTGCGGGCCGTAGCCGACATTAAGGCTTTGTTACACGTACGTTTCCGCCGTAAACTTAAACGTTGGCCTTTGATTTACTTGGCTTTGTGGGTATTGAGGAAGGGGTAGGCTTTCACTGCAACTGTTGGGATTGGTTTCATGTTGTTTTCGATGAATGAATCTGAAATAAAGAACTTTTAATTGGTAGAATGCTTTAAATTTAAGGATTAATACAGAATTTACGAAATCCTGACTATGTGTGTCATGCTTTTCTTCTGAGAAAAGAAAGTTTTAATTTACGCGAAACAGAACACGAATTAATTATTAATTGTTCTAATAATTAAAGGTATCTATTTCTAACTAAAATAGGACTAAAAAAGAAACAAAATATAAACAAGAATATTCTTATTGATTGAACATTCTTTGATCATCTATAATAATTTATACTCGTAAAATTGTTCTCAGAATTAATTAATTAGTTCAAGAACGATTGATTCTCTCTCGCAAGCATTTTTATGAATTGTAAATTGATATTTCCCATAATCTGTCGACGTGTCGATATGTCAACTTATTAATCATTTAATTATGTAAAGTTGTTCCTAAATTTAGCGTGTTTTATTTTAATGGAACGATATGTTTCATATGAGTTTTTTTTTGCAATGACAATCAAAATGAAATAAGTTTTCCGAATAATATATCAATGTTTTAAGATGCGTAAAGCTACCGGAAGATAAATCTTCAGGTATTGACGCGTATCCTATTGAATAATCTATTACGCAGAAAATTATCGTAAAACCTGGATTAAATATTCCGCCTAGTCTTCTCATAGATGTTCACGGAACGCACATTGACGCTAGGCTAGTGTTGGTCATACCAGATTGAAGGAAATTCCGCATTTACATGAACACGCCAAATATATTCACAGCCGATATACTCTTTAATGCTTTAGCAGAATCGTATATAAATTATAATTATTTAATCCTTTAACTCACATTTACGACAAAAAAGCCATGTTATCGATTCGATTGGATAAGTTTTAATTTATATAGATATTTAAATATATAGTCGGCACCTTTGTGAATATGAAATATTTACCTGATACTATTCTAATATGGAAGGATTTGATTGACGACTATTTTCTAGGGAACTAGTCTTGACGACATGTTGTGAGAATATTAAATAAATTATTAATTGATATGGTTAAGAATAGCTTAATAATACTATGAAGTCGGAATCAGTGTGCAATATGAAGAGGAATTATTATATTTCATTTAACAATAGTTATTTCAGTAGACTTCAATGTGCAGATTATCACTTTTCTTAAAAACGGGCTATGTGTTAATAATTTGTATTTAGACTTTGAAGATCTTGCAAGTTTTGGAGAGTAATTAAAATCTTCCAGAACATTTTTATAAGACTCATAATTACAGTACGAAAGTTGTAAATAGAATAAACCACGCTCAAGTTGTAAAGCAGGTTTGATTGCTTTTTAATCCAGGACTAGACAAACAAATTCTCTACAATCCCATGATATGTTTGAAACATTCAATTTAATCTCGGAAAATATAAATTATTGATTTAACCCAACCAAGTCAAAAGACATCACAAACAGTGTTATAAGGTACTAAATACAAGACAATAAAACTCAAAAGGCTCGTTAAATCGTCTCGATTGTTTCTTACAAGGGTAAGGCAGTGCGGCGGGTAGGGCGGGCGGGGCGGCAGGGCGGGGTTACAAGTGTCGCGTCTCGGGAACACAGCCTTCAATTAATGAGAACAGCAATAAGCGGTTAATTAGAGGCGCGACAATCGATACCGCCGACGACGATATGCAGGGCTTACAGAGAGGTTCATAATGTTTGAAGAGGTTGTCATGTCATGGTTAGTCGCAAATATTTTCAATACTTATGAATGAGGGTTCTTTATTATAAATCAGCTGCACTCGGCATTTCAATATTGAGGCTTTTTATTGTGTGTTACTAAGGCCAAAATACGGTCTCGTGTATGGATATCAAGTTAACTAAGTATCTAATCGACAAAAATGAATCAAATATGGTTAAGGGTTTAGGTAATCAAAGGGAGCATTGTTTTGAACTTGATAGGTTGTTTGGAAAAGAGGTTATTTGCCAATTTTTTCCCCTTAATATTCCAAAAGCTTTAAACGACGTAAATACCTAATCATCAATCAATCTTAATTTAATTCAGAGATTATATTTTAATTAGAAAAATAAAAATTAGTTTATAACCGCTCACATTTTATTGAGAGTTTAAACTTTCTATTCGATAAGATAAACTGTTAATAAAAGCGATAACAAGAGTACATAATACTGCACTCGGTACAGTACACAGGTACAGTCGCGTTACAAAATGATGGCGCAATACAACACGCTGATTAAAACAATGTAATAAGTCAGCCGCTATTGCTATCAATTATGATTAATACACTTACATCGTATCAGTTTTATTAAAAACACACAAAATATAATAACATTTGATGTCACTGCGTCACGGATCGCGACAGATTTTAATAAAAAGCCAACACACGGCGATAGTCACGCCGACCTGGTTATTATACCGCATGATAACATAATATTGCTATCAGTCGATAAGTGATCAGCTAATAATGTGTTGCGTCGAGTGCTTGACGTTTGACACGACGCAATTACTTCGATCCCGGCCGTCGTATCGCGCAATCATAAATATACAATATAATTAAATTGTTCGCCAATATGGTTATCTATATTAATGTTAAATGTTTACAAATTCTTTGTTAATAAAGTACGTTGAGTTTTTTATGTGATTGTACTTTTTATGTAATGGGAACTGAGACGGGCCTTACTTTTAGGTTCTTGGTATCTTAAATAAGTAGGCAGTAAAAACTTTATCTGACATAAGGTGTTTAGTTGTTCCGTTAATAGTTTAAATATTATACAAAAGTTACGAAAAAAATATCATTTCAACTGTGCCTTCAAACAAATTTTTTACACCATCATCATCACGTCAATAAGAGCGACACCTGTTGTGTAGTAAAATAAATGACAATTATTCATGAGCAATGTAAAAAAGAACAATCTAAAAAACGTTCAAAAGTTAAGCACTGAACACAACTTGTAGAATTACGTACACAAGTACAAAACAAAACATTAAGAGATTGTTATTAAAATCCCCAAAAATCTTTACATTCGGAAATTATTAATTAGTTAGGGCGGGGGCAGCACGCATTAGGCTGCGGTCGCACTGGGCGCGCACGAATGAAGTGCCACACATTTTTTTAATTACAGTGTCCCCACACTGCCCCCGCGTGGGGCTGGGGGTGGGAGCGGGCCGGAGCAGCATATGTCGCACGGAATTAAAATTCACGTTTCGTGATGCAACATTCAATTGTGTCCAGTTATTCGATAGTGGGAAAGTTAAACGAAGTATTTTTTTGTCAAAAAATATGTGTTTTTGTTAGTAGTTGGACGGTGAGGTATGGTAATTGAAACGGATGGCCGGGCCGGTGCCGGGTGACGCCGGACTCGCGCCGCACGCCCGCCGCAAATTGGTTCGCTTTTGTTTTAGAGTTGCACCCGTTTTGTGTCTGCTCCTTGTTACGTAATGACGTACAGGGAGATAGGAGCGCAACTTTGTGCAACCCAGGAACACTTGGGACAACATCAGTTGTACTGTTAATTAATTAAATGTATGTTGATTTAAGCTTGACGAATAATATGACAACCTTATATCTTGTGATAAGACTATATTCATGTTTCGTAATAATTCTATGAATTAAGGAGTTATCAAAGCAAATACTACTGAAATATAAAATGGCGAAATACACATAATAAAATATTACAAAATTTTTAGTAAAAGAATACATGATAAACTGCATACACCACAAACAAACGTATATTTTATTACCACTTCAAATTAAAAGTATGTTACAATAAGCACAAACAACCTAACGCCTCTCTGCTTTCTAATATTAGTGTAATACAAACATACATAGTGTAAGTGAGCGTGAACATCGCCGCGTGGCACATAAAGGCACAATCTCTGCCGGCCCCGGCTGAGCCTAATGAAATTAAATTAAGAAATAACATAATCCGCGCCGAGCGGCGACCGCGCCGCGGCCCGCTCACCGCACATTTTCACGTACATATACCCTGCCGTAGGGCTGACACAAATATCAACTGCTCAACTTATTGCCTGATCTTATTAAAACAGAAGGATTTGTCTAAATAGTTGTCAAATAAATAAATTAGTTATGGTTTTTATTGCGCTAATAATAACGGCCATTGCCTCCATCTAATTTGAACTTTTGTTGGGCTATTTTCTTTGTTTCTTATAATTGCATACGTCCAAGTTTTTTAAACCAAGTATGACTCGTCAAAAGAGTTAAAATATTACTAATAAAATAACAACATACGTTACTTGATCAGCCATAGTAGATTTAATAATAATTTCTCATTCATCATTTTTCCATATCTGGTGGCAGCCCTGTCCGTAAGGCGGGGTGCGGGGGGTGGCAGACCCCCCCCCCCCGGTGGTCTCCATCTTTGTTTTTCGCGATGAGGTGACGGTTGTTACGGCGCTGTGCCGACGTATTATGTTGTTTTCAGAGCTATATCATAATATCATACAATGCGAACACTTCCAAACAAATCACTTGGATCGGGAGCAGACGTTTTAGTCCTTGTATTTATTTACTCATTACGTGTATGTAAAGGTTAATGTGCCGCAATCCTAGCGATGTAGTCAGTCTTTCGGAGCTTAAAATTGATTGTTGTTTGCAGCTTAGATTCATTTATACACATACGTGCAATGCTATAAGGCTGGTCTAAAATATATAAAGTATTGACATCATCATGACATTGTTCACACAATGTGAAAAGACTATTTTTAGCTGCTTCAATTGCTGAAAACCCGGTTTATCTGAAGACTCAAGTGCCCTTAATAAATAACAATCAATATTTAAATTATCGACTAACTAATTTAAAACACAAATCTTCACATAACAGTTTATTTATTCAAGCGAGGGTCAACACTCACGGCTTCATAGAAAACAACACAAAGACAAGTAAAACAAAACTAAAATCACAAGCAACACTCAAGTACTATAACAATTGTCAATAGAACAGCAATACAGAATAAACTAGAGCCTTATAGAAGTACAAGTGGTCTTAATACAGCCTTATTATATGCGATGGCCGCAAGTTGTTGGCAAAAACCGGACAGTTATCAAACTGATATCAGAGTGACGTAGTCGGGGGTGGGGAGGGGGAGGGGGGAGGGAGTGGACAAAAACGAGGCTTATGGCGGAATAACGAGCGTGGTAAACAGGATAGTTTGGGCTTCTGTTAAAAACTATGATTAGTGGGGTGATTCAGAAGACATAAAAGAGTTTTTTTTCTGAACGTACACTCGTATCACACTAAATAACAGGTGAAACACAAGTATAAAGTCATATCAATAAATTGCATTTTAATCTCAAAGTTATTTGATGCAATATGGCGCAATTGCGTGTTATCATAGCAAACGTAAACAAAATCTGTAGCATTTTAATAATGTGCTACGAAGCTTTGATGCGCCGCTACGAGATACGCTACAAACAAATGTCACTGCTACGACGTTGGCGTAGTCGATAAGGGCGGCTACACGCTTGCGACAGTTTATTATTTTTGTGTGTTAATATTTTGCTTCAAAATGATGCAAATTTTACCTTGTAAGGACTGTGGTGGACTGTGGTCCTTATGTGTAAAACATAAACAATATTAATTATTTTAAGAAGTAGACACACAGTTTGAATACGTTTTAATACCATTCATTTTTGTACGTGGGCTGGTTAAAAATTCTAGACATCTAGTTCTGGAATAAATCAATCAAGTTTGTTAGCCACAAAAAACAGACCACCAAAATGGATCAACAAGGCCGACTTTGGATGTGGGAGACGTTTTTTTTTAATAACTTTAACGTAATAAAATATTTCATTTCATGTATTACAATTAATAAACATTAAAATGACTCTGCAACTACTTCACGGTATCATTTACCAACTCCATATCACCCACCCAGTCGCTCGCGTGCAACCGGCCTACGGTTATCTATCGCGCAGGTGTGTCGCGTGTCGCTCCGGTATCGCTATATTACTGCGATCGCTTGTACGACACGCGCATCGTCTGTCGCCGTATTATTGCCCTCCTTATGAGAGCGTGCCATGAATATGAGGCGTGACGTCACCACGTGCGGCCATTGTTTTATGTTAGTCAGATGTGATGGGATATGTCTGCGTTGAGTTGAGTTAATGCAGACGTTCTTTGTCATTTTACAAATTCGTAAGAAAATGAATAGGTTAAAATAATTCAGTTTAATTATTGGGTAAGCGTACATCATTTAAGATTCAAGGATGAAGAGAGGTATTCGATCTCTTAATTATGAGAATAATACCTTTGTAGGCATACGAGACGCTTTATAAAAAACGTCATCAAAAAATCAACCAACAATAATACTCAAGTTTCTTAGACACAATATCACAATCACTGAAAAAGCAAGTCCTCATCTCAAGTTTAACGATGCCTCTCCAACGGAGCAAGCCTAAACCACAAACGAAACTTGTTTCAAGTGCGTCGTCTCAAAAGTGTTGTAAAACTGAGTTCCTGAAGGCGGTGGCAATCAGCCTGTGGTTAAGTTACAAACAGGGACAACTCAACGAATAACTGTGACAGACATTAACCTAACTGTAAACTACCCTCAAGAAAGTCCCGCAACAATTAAAAGCTGAGGGTTTCTTCCCCCCCCCCCCTTCCGACGTTCCTCTGTAAGGAACGCCGCCGTAGACACGGGAGTGGGGGGGGGGGGGTAGATGATAGAGCACAGATTTGGTGTCTGTCTGTCGTTGTTGTATGATTTGTGTTGAACATATTTGTCTATTTGGTGTCTGTATTGGTAATAGATGATAAGTTTTACTTGGTTCTTACTTAGTTGGCGTCTTTGTAATCAGAGAGGTGACTTTTATGAATACTTAGTTATTTTTTTTACAATTATCAAAGCTATTTATATCTATAGAAACAAGGTTAAACATAGACAGCTTTAAGTTAAACACAATCATCTAAATTCAATTTACTATACTACCAACAAACATACACACATATATACGTAGATACTTATAGGCTGTAGCGAAAGCATGGGGCACCACAAAAGGTTGGTCCCAAAGAAGGCTGGTGATGCGCGCACGTTAACAGGGCTGCCCCGCCGAGCCCTCGCAAATTGAGACGGGGGCGTAGGGCTGTGCACAAGCTGTTTATATACGAGTACATTAGACCTGTTTAATGGTCATAGATGAAAGAAGGTCTAAACGTAGGTATAAAGTCGATTTTATTTCTTATTAAAATAAAATTTGGTTACTGTTGATGAATTAACATGGGTTATGCAATTTCGATATTCCTTATTTTCTTCATAATGGGGAGGAAAATGATGTTACTTTCTGGCACGTGTTCCAATACGGTTCGGTTTAGTATTGTTTTCATTTATTAATGTAATAGCTTATTAATTGCTATATCATTTTCTAAGTTGTAAATTTTGCAATACTGTAAAGTTTCCTTCATTCTTTTCGGAACATACATCAAAAGTACTTCTACACTTGTGCGTATGCCAGCCCTAGTGGGTGGTCTCGAGGCGAAGGGGTTGCGGTCGCGCCCCTCCCGCACCCCGCACCGCCCCCCCCCCGGCCTCACCCTGCACGGATTTGTACGTAATTGTGTATTTTCATATAATTGTTTCACATAGCTTCACGGCTCGTTGTGAATGGAAGATGTTCGTGATTCTTCGGCGTTTGTACGGCAATATGGTTTTATGTATTCATGGAGCGATTTGCTTCGTAATACTTGATTTTGATGGGGTTGGGTGAGGATTTCATATGTATGAAATGTAAAGCTATGAGAGTGATATGTAAGAAGCATTGGAGTCGTAACAAAGTCCTACTACAGCGTGCTTTTTAATTTGAACATAAAAATATATATTTTTTGTGCTTGGGCCAATTTATAAAGATACTAGCTGCTGCTCTCTTTCATCCGCCTATATAACAGTTATAGCTAAAATAATGTCCTCCTTTGAGTCCGAAGTCTGATAAAAAAAGCCTGTGTTAGTGCAAGGTCCAGCTACTTCCGTAAAAACTTTTGGGTGTGAACGGTTAATAAACACACTCTCATTTTCCGCATTTAAGTTAAGTAAAAATCTTTTAAAGATAATGTCTAACTCCCTAAGGATATAGACTAATGATTTATCTCAACCACATATTCATGATTCACCGAAACATCCAAAGCATGGTTCCAAAACTAAGAACTCTCCTACAGCTTTTAGTTTCATATTAGATTCTGAGCCAATACAATGGCGTGAAAAATAGCCAGAACTTGGTCAAGCAATATCCAGAATAAAATATTCCATATATGATATTTGAAAATCCCTCAAAAATAAATTTAATTCAAATCCGATGCAAGTTATTCAGAAAGTCCGCTGCGCGACACAATATTAACAAAGTCCGGCTGCATAATGCATGGCGGCCAACATGGCGGCTGCAAAAACTAACCTCACTTAAATTGGCGGGAGTTTGCTGCACGCCTCATGGAAGTTTGAAGGATGCCTCTACGTGGTAGAGCTTTACAATATCATATCCTTTCTTTCGTTATAAATTGAGAAATGGAGATTGAAAAAAAGTTTTGTTATTAAAATGCACTTCAGTAAAATACGTCGCATGTTTGTTTTCGATGTGTGTCAAATGTTAACATTTAATTTGCAACAATGCCACAAAAATGGAAAATTTTACAAAATTAATATTACAGTATCATATCTAAATCTATTATGGTCTACGTCATGCATGTGTTACAATGGCAGTTGCAAAGACACGTAATCCATACATAATGAGATCACAGCCCATCCAAATCGCGGCCTCGCCAGTGAACACAGCGCGCTACACGTAACACTACATAAGTGAATCAATTAACTACAAATACAGCCATTGTACAACAAACACCGGAATTAAATGAATGCCGCACAGCCTCACGTCCTCCATAACTTACACCCGAATTTATACCGTAATTACTTGTAATAAAGTTTATATTGGACTGCTGAAAGCTAGTGCATCGAGGGAAGTTAATAGAGACTTTATTGTGTGGGCAGTAGGATTGGTTTTCGGTTGCGCTGGGTGTGTTTTGATAAGGTTCCGGTCAGCGTATTGAGTTTGTGTAATGTGTTATTTGTCGGCTCTGTCCATTGTGGATGTGGCTGCGAGGGTTATTGTGCTGCTAATGTTTGGACGCAGGCTTTTAATGGCTCTGTCTACCTGTTTGTTTCTACCTTTGTTCTTTACAAATCGATACACTGGCAAATTCTATTTTGACTTTATTATTAAAGTAGGTACATCAAATTCGTTTCATTCTGAAAATGTAGATCAAGACTATTTCTTGAAGTTATCAAACCCGACCTTTGACATATAAACCTTTTTTACACTGCGCAGATATTGATGCAGTTCATACAATAAATTAATTAAATACAGTACATTGAACGCAAGTCATTATGTACCAATAACAGTGGATCTACAAAACTACCGTTTTCCCGGTGAATTAAACCTAACAAATACCATGAAAAGATATGAATTACAGTCGATAATATGTTGTTACACTGCTATTACTTTACTTTAATTTTTAAGGACTATCGTTTTCATATCGCTATTTAAATGGATCCAAAGATTAAAACCAAAATGGAGAGAGTGTTTCTGTTCTTCATACTGTTATACAAGAATAACAATAAAATATACAAAAAAAAACTCATGAGTAACAAAGAGTTGACGCAAATAAGGTTATATATCTAAAAAGAGACAATACTATAAATAATTCAAGACATGCACATAACAAAACATTATAGCTCATACTCGAACTGCCATAAATATACCTCGCAACATATAAATTAATATTTATAACTTATTTCAATAGCGCGGACAAAACCACATTTACTTTATATAGTGAGTACCCAGGCAGGTTGCGGAGAGGTACACTTTTAACATAATATATTATGGACAAAGCTCTTATGTTTATTAGTGAACCATTGAATAAAAATATTTCTTTTGTACAATGTTTTCGCCTAATATTTATGAGATGATATACATAGTTTGTCTTGATTCCATTAATACATGTTTTTGTTAAGGCAAAATTAAAATGAAAGGTATCATTCAAGATACACTATATTATATATTTTGAAAAGAAATATTCAATTAAGAACCGATTTTTGAATCCCAGATAACTTTTATGTGACAAATATGTTTGACAGTTTGACAGCTTTTGTATAGAAAATATGTCAAACGGCCATGTTTATTCCTCAGATAGAAGTTAACTGATGATTGAAAAATCGGCCTTAAATCAATAAAATATTAAATTATTCAGTTGACTTTTGTAAAATGAAAATAATATTAAAAATAATCTTCGATTGAATTCAAAAACTACAAATGTTTCCAACAGCCTCGATTCTATCGGCAATACTATTAAAAACTAACCTGTACCTACATAAGAGTACATCGAAATAAAAGGCATATAAACCAAAACCTCGAGCGCCACATTGCTGTGGTGTGTCACATAAAATATTTATAAAGAAGGTTCACTCAACACTACTTATAGAAAAATGCATTAAGAAAATATCATGTGTCATCATTATTCGATTATTCGAAAACAGAAAAGCTTAGGACTGTTTGCACCTGGTCGTGCAATTACAGGGTCAAACCCCAGAGGAAAAGGATGACCTATAAACTTGCTGCATCATTATTTGAGGGGTTTTGAAATAAGAGCCTTTTACTATAATTTACGGTAAGCTGGTTAACAGAAAGAGAAAAAACTCATTTTTCAGTTTATGATCATCATCAGCCTAGCCTTTTCTCAACTACGCTGGGGTCTTCTTCCAGTCTAATTAATCAACCTTGTTGCCGTAAAAATAATGATGGATCTACTATGAAATAATATTAACGATACTATCATGTACACAGAAGTCATTTTCTCAAAAAGGCTTAAATACGGAACTGTTTATTTGCCAATCGGTATGATAATATGTAGAGTCACCCACTATGGGCGCAATTTATATTTGACGATCCTTCTGCAATTTATTTTATGATGTAAATATCATCGCGAATAAAATTGTTTTGATGAAGCGACGCCTGTCGCGTCACCGCCCCTCCGGGACCCGCGGCAGGGGGAGGGGCTGAGGCACAGGGAGGGGGGGTGGAAAAAATGAAATGAAAATAATGATAAAAACGTCGACACGATGTCAGGGGACCGGCATCCCTTCGACGTAGGTACATGTACGTAGATTGATTTTGTTCGCGATGCCTTTTTGTTTTTGCGATTTCGCGTTTTGGTTTTGTTGTGCCGGAGACTATGGTCATAAAATAAACTGTATTGGGAAATTGTTAACAAAATGTTAATGTTGTTTGATAAAATATTATTGATTCTCTATAAATGTCAGTTCACCGGTCTGAAAGTGCAGTTACGCTTAAAATTATGAAATAGAATCAGGATAGCATAAATTATAGAGCTTCATCGATATCGGCCGTTAATGACGATGCCACAATGATTACAATAATAGCCTCGTGTTCATGCTAGCCTGGTACCGGCGATGTGTTGCCAGTCTGATTAATGAGCCTGCCTAATGCAACATTAATTAAAACTGTTATTGGGGAAAATACTCGAATTCAATAAAATTATCATTATGTTAAATTGAAATACATTTACTTTCTAACTTTTTATGACAGTAAAATGTACTATGTATAGAGAGAATTATTGTGTAGTCATGGTATTTTTTCGATACACATGAATTGTATTACAAATACTAGTTCATCGTCGGATGTTTCTGCCAAGTATAAATACTGTATGAATGGTATATGTGGCTTATTATTTTTAATTTGCGATAAACGGATTTAAGGTAGAACCATACAGATACTTGTACTGATTCGCACGTTTGATTTACCAATATGTTATTTCATTGCAGACATAGTGTATGATCGAAGGTCATTTCTAAGACCCTTTTTTGTTAATTTGTTTGTATCATAATTTTACCCAATTGTTTTTTCTCACCTTCAGATTTTGTTGCAGTGAGCAACGGCGCGCTGAGCGCGTGCTCGCAGGTCGGCATGGACAAGGACGGCAAGAAGAAGCACACGCGGCCCACGTTCAGCGGACAGCAGATCTTCGCGCTGGAGAAGACTTTCGAGCAGACCAAGTACCTGGCCGGGCCCGAGCGCGCCAAGCTGGCGTACGCGCTCGGCATGACCGAGTCCCAAGTCAAGGTTAGTTAACTTAAACTTAGCAAAGTCAACATTAATCTATTCAAGATTGGTGAATTATAGTAGAACTTTTTGAACGTCACAAAATATATCTATAACTAGCAATTAGGTCGGGCGGCTTTCACCGTTTCCTAAGTGCTCTTGCTGTGTAAGAGAAAAGGCGCAACACTGTACAACATGACAGAATACGCTGTATCTCTTTTGAATATAGCAATAGTAAAATTAGATAATCAAGGGACCCCGCACTAATAAGCAAGTGCAAAGGATGGTGCTGTAACTATGACTGAAAACTTTTTCTCTTCATTATAATTATCAATGGCATGAGTTTGTTGTTGCGTTGATCTCCACAGCTGGAGTACTTCTGATGTAGTTAAGGGTACTTGCTACTTTTTTGACGTCCCCAAAGTGCTATTTCACAGCCGAATCCCGATCCGAATCCATTTATACAAGATAAATGGATTTTGTTTGTTTTTGTTCTCGTTTTTCTGAGCCTCAAGAATATGGCGACAACTTATGTGCTCCAGGGTCAAAATTGACTGAACCATAGTATATTAATCCGGGAAAAATCTTGAAGTAAATACATATACTTTGTTTGCAAATAGCAAGGTTTTTGAACGTTAGATTTTATTATAATCTGACTGACTACATACTTAGTTGTTGTCGTTAATATTCAAGAAAAATAATTTTAGCAGCAGACGCGACATTTCACTAATGGCTGCATCATCGTGTTGACAAGAGAAACGAAGCGAGTTTTATAAACGAATTACTTATGAACCGGTAATAATATTTGTGTAGAACATGAGTAGTACGAATTCTGGTCCAATAGAGGAACACAATAAATGAATATTGAATAACACAATTACGTAGAGCTAGGAATCTGCCTACTGTAGCAGGGCCTGGGCCGCGACGGCCGAGTGGGGCATAACACGCGGCTCTCCGTCGTAATCCGATTACACAGATTGAAAAGTCAATCACTTAGGAGTCGGTCGCGGGGCGGCGCGCGGCGCAATCAAACGATACGCTCTATTAGTGAGGATTAAACAACGCGACATGTGGACGTACACACTCTGTTTTGTTTTATTGTTACACATCAAACTCATTTAATGCCGTGATTCACAGTTTTACAACATCGCCACCATTCTGATGATACCATTTTATGAACGTTTCCTTTTCTAATGTCCAATGTTTATTGAGAAACACTTTTATTACAAGTTTATGGTCGAGTCGAAAGTGTTTTATGCCTTACAAAATATTAATATTTATTCATACCAAAGTCTTCCAATACTAATTTAATGTACTCGGATTACGGCATGTACATTAAAATCTCTAGGTATAGCAATAAAAATTATCTATCGACGTCGTAAACGGTCTAACAACTGGCGATCATAGCCGAACAAATTTTACGAGAGATAAATTAGCATCTTAAATGAAGCGTCCCCGCGGGCTGCACCCTGCACAGTGAACTAAACACATCATGCAAAAGGATCTTTCAATTACACATAAAATAGGCGTAAAAAGGCGCAGTTATATGGGACTAATAGGGGTGCGACGTGTAGGGGCCGCGCCGGAGGGCCGCGTGCGGTCACGCGAGTGCAGGCTTCAAGTGAAACTTTATTCAATTGCGATGCTAACTGTTCGTGGTTCTACATTAGTTAAGTACCCTTCAAAGTGACAGAAGTACCTGATCCTAGACATGTAAGAATAATTAACTTCTATACAACTCTATACACACTCTTAAACTACAATATCGAAATATACCGACATCTTATAAGAGCATACTCAATAAAAATATATCGATTCAAATTCTAAATACGAAAGCAGTTACAAAACGCAGCCAAATCTAATATAACTCTTAAAGTTTAAACAAGTCGATATAAAGTTTGATATGAATGCAAATACGGTGCTTGGTTTTAAGAGCAGATCAATATCGTGAGTCTGTGATCCGAGATGCGTCGGAGCGCAGCTTCCCTTGTCTGAGGGGCTACAATCATATTATACTAAGTGATATGCGCTATTAAGGGGTAGGCCGGTTGCACACATCCAAACTATGTGCTCTGATTTAAGTTGGTTATGACGTGAATTCTGTTTGTGTTTTATTTTTATATTTTAAATATTAAAAATAAAGCAGTTCAAATTTACTGTCGGAATCTAGTATTTTTCTAAACATTAGACGTGTGTAAAATAGTCATCAAAATTAACAGAGATAGCGCAAATATACAGCCTCAGCCTAATGACTTTTCTACATATTATACAAAATCTCCAATCAATTCTGTTAAAATTACAACAACGCAAAATCACTAAAATTAAAAAGCGGCCGAGTGTGTAACCCGCTTAACAGCTGTATGACTGTATGACGCTGTAGCGAGTGAAATGAAGCGCACACAATGAGATTAATGGGCAACACTCATTGCGCGGAAACTGTTGCGCACTTACCATGCGGCGATGTGCGCGGGTATGCGAGAGCGCGGCACTATGACACTACATTATAAACGATGACAGAGCAAAATGTTGAGATCGAGTTCATTAAACTTATTTTGATTTTATTTGCAATGTCGATATTTTTCGTGTCATTCTTCAATTTATATATTTGCTACTTGGCTTGCAATAATTCTATTTGCAACAGTAATTCCGGAAAGTATAAAAAATCATTTAGCTGAGATAGATTTACTATGTTTTGGGTAAAAAATATGTTATACGGCTAGATTTAAAATGTCTGTTCGTCGAGATAGTGACATTTGCAAGCGATTCGACTAAGCATAGTTCGTGCATACCGCAGTTAAAGTGACTTACTGAATGCATATCACTAGCATCATGAGTTCGTGACACAAAGACTAGTTTCAAGTGAAGCACCCTAACCGAAGCCCTTAAGCCCGGAGCGACCTAATGGTATCAATACACAAAGGCCAACAATCCTTTACAATACTAAATACGTATCACACAATGCGTTTTCACAAATTGGACTCAAAAGCTAACGTGCGAAGGGATACCCAACCACTTTCTTAAAAGCCGACCTCACGCGAAAATGAACTCTACAACTTTGTATTAAGAGTTTGATTGAGTGTAAATGTAAGTTTGTGGAGTCATTCAATTCCCCTACATGGGTGTCATAGCTCATTTGGCATTCGATAAAATTAATCCGTAGGGAAGATTAACAGAGGGACCGGTGTTTACACATGTGCAGTGAGCGGGCGAGCCCAGCCGACGGGAATGCATAATGCAATTAATTCCTGACTGACGACTGTTTATTTAATAACTATATATCATAGTTTCAATGTCGCTTAATTGTTGCGTTTATTAAGTAATGGATTTATCTGTTTATTTTATTGTTTTGGTAGATGGCATCAGCAATCTCTTTCGCCGATTGTTAAATAAAATCTCAGTTGAAAACGAAATACACCTTATTCAATATCCAACCTCTAGTTGAGATAGTGAGTACTATTATAAAAACATAATGACTCATCTAATCCGAGCCGTGTGAGTCACATGTCTAAGAACTCTACGATACGCAATAAATCCCATCGATTCCCATAAGTCAAAACGAAAACAACTTGAAATCAGACCTCGTTTTTATAACCCCTGAAACTATACGGTGGCTGTAAAAGATAATCCTCTAATCCGCGGCGCGGCTCACCTCGGTCTCGTTCACTTTACAACTATGATATACAACCATCGTAATAAGTCGCCCTTTACGCCATAACTCCGCGTTCAAAATGCAAATCACTGCGTGTCGTTATCATTCCTTTTATTGTAGCTGTAAAACACCAATGAATTAGTTGTGACCCAGCGATGGATGCTTCCCACAGCGATAGATGTGTTTAGATAAATTTATTGTTGTTATCTGCCTTTTTTATTTTTTCGTTTTGTGGCTCTTGTTATGATTCTGTTTTGCGAATTTTGTTGCAGAGATCATTAATTTTTTAAATGTTTATTATTAACCCAAATAAAGCACAGTAGGTTTATTTCGGTGCGGTTCCTTTTTAATTAAAATAAGGTGTCAGAATAAATTCTTCATTTAAAGACAGCAAAATATTAGACTTTAGAAACAACAAAATCAATTTCCCGGCTTACCTTAAAACAGTCTAGGATTCGTGTACAATAATTTGAAATGTCCAAAATAAATGACACAGAACCAAAAACACGCATATCATATCATAACAATTATAACGGGCTGAATTAATAACGAACAGGCAAACGCTTAAACAAAGCGAGCCCGCACATAATAAACGCAATTCAGTTTACGAGACTAATGACGTCACAGATAACATAAACTGCAGTTTAAACTGATCCAGATCAAGCGCCGCGCGCCGGCGAGGGGAGCTCCTGCTGCATATTAAATTATTTTGATAGATCACACTATAATTTTATTTTAATGTGTTTTGATTAAACGGTCTCCATTCGCTTAATGGAGGACCCTTTTAGTGAATTTTAATCACTTTTTTCCGCGACTGTAAAGTGATGGAGTGATTTAAAAATGTGATAAAAGTGAACGATCGTAGCTTTAATTTGTAGTGATGGATATGCATGGATTGTAATGATGCTTCGGGTAATGTGATGCGTGAACGGGTTTGTATTTACGCGGCATTAAGAGAGAAGATTTAATTTTTTGTACTCTTATTAAACAAGGGATAACTCTCTTGTTGGTATCTTTAGTAACTGGGTTAGTGTGACAAAAGATAGTTGTACTTTAAAAAAAAATATCTTCATTTAAACATTAATTAGATGTCGAATTTAATATCCAAAAGAACAAATTTTATTTTTAGTTGATAGGTATTAACAATTTTAACAACTTAGTATTCTAAAACGTGGTGAAGTTAACAGCAAAATAATGGGTGCACTTACTTTTAGTATGATTTTTTATTTTTGAGCTGAAATTGCATTACATAAAGCTTCTACATAAGGGCAGAGCGGTTGCAGAAGCGTTGGAAGTAAGACCTAAACAGGCGAGGATAGAAAATCGTGGATAGATTTTGGGGAGTCATTTGCCTAGCAGAGAGACATAGTGGGTTAGATAAAAAAAGAAAAATTAATACTTATTACTTATTAATTCAAAATCTCATACTATACTTTGACATCCAAGTATACAGCCTCTTAGGACGCATCAACAAATAGTCTTAATGGGGTTCCTTTTTTGATCAGAAACCTTCACACATACAAAGATCTTCAGTATCTACAATGCTAACATTAATAATGAACAGATACAGCCTCCCTACATATTATCTGAGTACAGCAGGTACAAGACAGCCACACACGTGATCGAACAACGCAATTATGTACGACATACTGTTATGAGGCGACACGATCAGTTTACGACGGCATTAGCATATCACACACGCTAGGGAGACGCCTGGGTTTACCTGCTCGCGGTGTAGGCTAATGTAGGTGTTCTTGGATAATTTGATGAGTTAAGCTTTGGAATGTAGGTTTATATGGAAGTAGATCACTGTTCATTGCTAGTTGCGCTAGTTATCTTTTCTTTCTTTATACTGACAGTCAGTTTGTGGGTTGTCCAAATGTCGACTGGTAAATTAATATTTAAGGTATGTATTGACTGGGCTAACACTAATCTAATGCAACACCCGTAAAGAAACAAAATGCTGCGTCCATGCATTTCGTACATTTTAGTCAGTGTTAACTTTTCTCAAACGACTTCTTTTATATTTGCTTACCGTTACTTGAATTCTTCGAACTGGACGAATGGATTTTGTGAATTATGTTGTTCTAATAGCTGTAATTTTTACATTTTGAATTTACGGATTGTCGGTTTTTCAATAAATCTTGTATTCAATTAATGTATATTCTTGTATCAAAAGAATTGAACTGCACACGTCACAACACTGGTGTAAGATTACAGCATTGTCTGGATAACAATTAGCATGCGATCATCAGCGTACACCTCATAATTAAATTTACATATTCACGTGTCATATGTAATGTTCTATATACAGATTTATTGTATACATCTGTACAGCACTGTATAATCAGTTGACTATTGGTTGACGTCGCTAGCTGTCAGAGATAGGCGTTCGATAACTTAAATGTTTGAATATGTTAGGTCCCAATTTCTGAAATTATAATTCAGATCAAAATCAAATGTAATTAGAATCTACTGATTGAAGTGTAAAGCATGTATTTGTAATTGTAATTGCTACTTGCTTTCGTACGGACAGATACAGGTTGATTCTATTCTTTTTAAATATTTGCTTTTCAAATCCCGCTACATCACACGCGGCCGGTGCTCGACACCACATCAAATATAATACCAATCACGTATAAAACAACGCCGCTCCCAATCCTACTGTTATTTGTCAAAACAACTGTCATCCCAGTTTTGTTTCACAATCGATTTGTTTAAACTCGACAGCGATGACGTATATCTGCCTAAATTCCCGGCTAAATCTATCCGACAGACGACCATGATTCCATTCAGCCTGTATACACAACAAACAACACAAATCAAATTTCAACTTAATTCAGTGGGGTTTAGAGCTCAGATTTGTTTGGTCGGAGCGCGGTTAGTGAAGTGATCAATCGATCGGTTCGATGACAGGCGGGAGCTGACGATAATCGCCGCTCATTAGTCGAACGCGAGTCGCAGTGAATCGATTCGGCGTGACATCTGCGTTCTCGAATATAATCCGCGAATGGGATATTTTTAGTGTAGTGCACTGATTGCCTTTCTATTTAGTTCTTGATGTATGTAAATTCACAGATATTAGTTTTGAGAATAATAAAGTATAATCTTTTCAAGCACACGTTCTGAGTGTTTTTATTTGGGCTGTCGGACTGGCTGAAAGATGAATGCTGGATTTCATGAGCTTTAGTTTAAATTTTTGAAGGTATGTTTATCTTGCGGATAGGTACCAAATCTAATCTTATGACACACAATAAAAATAAATACGAGTACATAGCAGAGTTATGTAGTTGTCAATGAGGTCGTTACGGGCGCGGGCCCGCGCGGGTGCTACGGACCCCTAATTGATTGGTGCGCTAACGACGCGTTTTTAGGGTTCTGCACCCGCGACGTTGTGAGCAACCTCCTTATTTATTGTCTATAAATTATTTTGATGGTTGTTAGAGATGCTTGCTCGGTTTACTGTTGCTATTCCCTTCTGCAATTGTTTGACGAAACTTCTGTTGACTATGAAGGCAGTTTGTGTACAGTATTGTACACATTCAATCACATTAGGAGACTTTGTGATTCTCCGGTGTCTAAAATTAATCTAATTAGCCTAACAGAGCATGCCTCTAATAGACTTTTTTCATATTCAGAATACAAACAAAATATCCAGACCACAATCCCATTCTCAGCTTAAACTAATTTGTATTTCATCTCGCCACTTATATATTACAACCTAGAATCAAAATCATTACTAATATTATAAATCTATATACTAATCATTACAAACTTATTCTGGCGTTACATTCTCTTCAATGATATGCATGAGTAGTCCCAAAGTACCTTCCACCTGACTTCTTTAATCCATATTTGAAGTCAGCCGAGCATCACACAACAAAAACGTGATGAAACACGTCGCGAGTCACCCGCGTGACGGCGTGACGGCGTGACGTCGGCGACAGTGTTAATACCCGCGACTCTGTCCGCTGACCGATATCACACCTGTGATCAACGCTGTTAAGAGGTATCACAGGATTTGTTTAAATAATTGACTTTGCTCAAACTCATACAAGGGAGAGTAACGTTTAGAGCGTATTTAATTTTTTCAGAGTTATATTAAATGAAAGATTTTTCTTAATACAATTAATGCACGGCTTAAAAACAATGAGAAGTTTCAATCAAATTAAATAATTAATTGTTGTTAAAACGTTGTAATTGAAAAAATGATTATTACGATGATATACCGTCTCCTTCCAAAGGTTGGCAATCCTTTGGGTTATTTGCAATCTGAACACAGCAGCGCAGAAGAGCGTTCTAGTACTTTTCTAATCTGTAAAGCATAAAATTATTATTTTGTTGTCCGGTAAAGCAAAGACAGCAGCCAGGCTGTTTACGTAGACCAGATAAAAAATACAATTCCTTGGAGTGCATCAATACACAGACGGACAAAAAGCCAGGCCACCGCGTGGTGTGCGGTGGAATCAATTAGGGCACGGCCGCGCACAGCTGAGACCAATGATTAGGGGCTGACGAGGTGTGGTGCCGGGAGGATAATACTCTTTTGTATAAATCATATCTTTTTTAATTTCAAGTGACTCTACATTCCACTTGAGATGAATAGTAGTGCAGGACTCCCGTCGCGAGTTCAAAATAGTGTCAAATTGAATACTGCCGTTGTAAACTTGTCTCGCGAGACGAAAAAGAAAGGAAGGAGCTGTAAAAGAAGTTTCTCTTACAACCTGGCCTTAGAGCAAACACTTAAACACTTCAAAGTATAATTAGCTAAACTGAAGCTCTGATGAAATCTCTACATGGTTACACCATTGAGACGCAACACAAAGAAAGTTAAAAACATAACAGAATAAAAAAAAATCAATTTAAATGCAGACGCAAAAGAACTATGGTTTTTCATACTCATTTCAGTCTCTTTCCTTTCACATTCCAAATGTTTGCAATTCGGTATTAAATTTGGCAATCACTAACACAAAAAGGGGTCCTCAATATTTTTATTTATTTCGTAACTCAAAAAAATAAGGCTCAAACCGCACTAACAGTGGCTGCGCATGTCGTAGGCGTGTCGCGAGTCGCAGTTGTGCCTCAAACGATTACACCGACAACAACTGTTGTCCGCAACATTAACATAACAAAGCGACTGCGACTGCGACTTATTTGTCGCATGATGAATGGGCTTCTGATGCGATCGGTCGCGGTGTGAGTCGCCAAATATTGTAGCCGTATTTGATTTTAATTGTATTGCAATAAATAGGGGTTTGTTTAAGTTGCGGCCGCTGTGCGTAATCGACAGATTTCTGTGATTTATAATTGAACAACAAATAAAAGAGAGAATCAATTTTTATGGTTTACTATGTTATTTCGATGTGTCATTTTACCGTGAACTTCAATAATTATTGGGTAATGATATTTATTCAGGCATCGGATGCTCATTTTGGTCAAAGTGGTACAAATCATCAGAGTATGGGAATGGTATCGTATCAACATTTAGTCAAGTTTCTTAAATTAAAAATACTTTAAAACATTTTAACTTTCGTTATCGAGTTGCTAGGTGTTGATTACTTAATTATGTCATAAAATCTTACACTTAAGACTTTCCAGATTACTCTTTACTTTGTGTTAAATAAGTCTGCCACGTTACTTCTACATATTCGATTAGTCTACATACCCTTTGCGGTAAAAGAAAGTTTCCTTCCAAATTATTTCAAAACAAACTACCCACATAAGATTCAATAATTGTGTAAACGTGCACTACATAAGGCAGACTACAGAATGATTATCACATACAAGACTGGGTGTGGGCGGGCGGCGGCGTAGGGCGGCGCCCATAAAAATGCAAATGGCGTGTCGACGCGATCCGTCGTATCAATCACTGCGCTCCTTATTATTGCGGGGCGCGGGAACAGAGGTTGTTGTTTAATGTGAGGTTGTAGAGACTGCAACTTGGTTGTAGAGATTACGATTTTAGAAAAAAATACGATTTTAAAGTAGGCTATTTTATTTGAGTGCCCTATATTTTAATACCTTTATTAAATTCCGGTGTTAAGTCTTGTTTGGAATAAAAATAAAGTAGTTTATTGATGCAAAAAAAAAACCTTTTTTATAAGAGGACTTACAATTAGGTTACAGATTTAACGTAATATATTTGGTAGCAAAAGATGGCTTAAATAAAAAGTGTACATATTTTAAAATACACTCTATTTTCAACAGCTCCCTTTTGGGACAGAAATTCCATACAAATGTAACAGTAGAAATCCGCACAGGATTTCAAACGCCACTTTAATCAAAATACCAGTAATTATTTTAAAACCCACACACAATCACCACTCAATACTCATAACCAATTACCTGCATCCCACGCCCCATTTGCTCTCAATACGAGCACACCGTGTAAATATTTGCTCACCACCTTATAAAGATACACATACGTCGATAAAGAATCCAATTATATATATCCAATAGTACCGATATAAGCGTCAATAATTATAATTTTTAATTAACATTTGTCAGCAGTCACGGACGGATCGTTTCCGGCTAATCGGTTATTGTGGTTATAGTCGGTCGACTACGCATGATATCGACTTAGCATTCGATTAATTTTACTACACGTTGATTGGATTATCTGTATCGGAATAGGAATGCCCATGGAGATGTCAACTGCATGTAAATTGAGGATAAAAGTTTAATTTTGAGCTAAGCTTTTCAGTTGTATAAAAGAAATCAATGGATTTAATGGTGTAATCGTATTTATGTGGTCCTAGACGAAGTAGGAAACTTTCTATTGCGGGAAAAAAATGTTTTCTCTTCATCCAAGAGGTAGTCGGATCAACTCAAAACAAAAGAATGTGAGTCGTCACGTTAATCACGCTTAGCGAGTTATAAATGTTCCGTTCTTACGATTCTCTAGTCAAACACTTAGGGCGCACAAACACACAATCAGTCAGTTTTGACAACGTGTTTACGAGCAGATCCGTCGCAGTCGCGGGCGCCTCGTTATCCCAGATTACCTTAAACGTCGCCAAATAAAACGATCCCCGGCTTCGTACAAACGGCACTACAGTTTTACGCGAACAAACAATTATTTATTGCTCCGAACACCCTATACATACACTAAACGCAAACTAAAGTGAACTCTAACGCGACCGAATAGAACGCGGTATTGAATGACGAGCCACCGATCCACAGTCGAGCAAGATTAATAGGGCATAAAACGTAAGATAATACAATATACAAGAAGACACGTTGTTAACCGTTCCGTTTTGAGACGGTGTTGAGTGGCTCCATCCGTCTCCCTCGCGCGTGTGTGGACTGGTACGTCTGTCTCGTTCACACAGTTTCAATTATCTGCCTAATCCTTCAATTACGTCGACAGATGTCGCCCGCGTCTTCGAGCTTATGTGCCAGTTTAAAGTACCGTCCGCAGAGCAATTACTGTTGATCGGACAGATTTTGTTGGCTTTTATTGGTAGAATATAATTAAATTTTCATTGATTTCGTAATGTAATTTATTTGTTATTGGTTACTTAAGTCTGAGCCGGGCCCCGGCGACGTTCTATTTCTCAGCTCAAACGAGGAAAGGTGGAATATTCTTAAGTAAAACAATGATATTTTTGAGAGTAATTTATTCTATTTATTTTATTCTATTATGTAGATATAACGCAGTGAAATTCATAGGTATAAAAACCATAAATGGTTTTTACTGGTAAAGCTTAGCTTCAAGAACTTTAATCAAAACAAAACTATTTGGTAACTAACATTAACGGAATAATAATGAATGTTTACTGTATTTCGGACTACACATAAAAAATCCACGCAATTAATTGTATTGGAATAATTAATTAAATAAATACAGATAAATTGGGAAGTTTGTGCTATCGTTACATTGCGGCGGTCCCTTAAGGGTACACGAGTTAGCTAATAATTAATATTATAATTAATGTTGCAATAACTGAAACCGCGGCACGCCATTAATCCGACCCCCCCTGCCCCGCTCTCCCCCCCCCCTCTGATACCCTGGCCTGTTCATTAGGATGTTTTTACAATGTCGCACTTAATTTAATTGGGTTATTCAAATCGACCGTGTTTGTCAAAGGGTGATATTGTCTTAATACCGGAGAGATTTGATTGGAGTCATAAAATGTAGGCGAAGTGTTGCTACTGCTTCGTCTATGGGAGGAAACTTCTTCGATAGAACATTATTACTGGGTATTATTGTAGTATTTACTTTCAAATGTATTACAAGGAAACCAGTGTCCAGAGCAAAAGTTGCAATAAAAGCGCTTTTTTTTTGGCATTGCGGCCCTTTTTTGCCTCTTGTTGATAGTGATATCTCACTAAACTTGTTTTCTAGATAACCTTGAAACTAAAGAATGGAATTGATTGGCGTGAGAAGGCGATTGTTATTACAATTATTAAGTAGCAACACTAGCAACATTGAACTTAAGCTCCGTTTCGGTAAAGGGGGTTAGAAACATTACTCCAAGTAAGAAATAACTTCATCGAACAAGACAAATAAGTCTTGGTCTATGGTCACTCAGGCCATACTAAGTCTTATTCGTAATAGATCAAAAGTATTAGCATTCCAGTACCACATTCCGCCGGTCACAGACACTATCGCGCCGGAGACCTGATTATCACATAAAAAACGTAACAAACAAAAATCAATTAACTTTATCTTAACACCGATGTCTAAACGAAGGAAATTAACTATCCGCCAATAATGGTAGCGGTCTTATCTGTCCATCGGTTTAATATATCACTGGCTAAACATGGACAATCTGTCCGTCCGTCCGTCACAGCGACAGCCCTGACAAATGAAAGCGACCGACCGCCTCATCGGAATAACGCCGATAATTATCTCCGACAACATTAGCAACCCAAATTAAACCTTAAACTCTTGTGAGAACAGATCAAAATTAATTGCCGCCGAAATTTAAAACGTCTTACATGATTCAGAAAACTCTCTAAGCCTCACAATCTAATTTAAACTTTAATTACAAATGTTAAGGTGAGATTTGGTTTTTCCCGTTAGCGTGCAGTTAGGCTAGGTGTACACGACCGTGTTCATGTTCGATTGTCGTGTCAAAATGGTAATGATGGCGGGTGACAGGGCGGAATATCGTTCGGTAGCGGCCGACGATTTCATTAATGACATTAGACACAGTAATGAGTATTTAAGTCGGCTCCAGTGGCAGCAAGCGATGGAGATAAGACGCCGCAGCTTAATGCGTGTACTACATGCCTTAGCGGCTTCTTTAGACAAGCCTGCCAGGGGCGCACTTGAAGCGGCTTTGATTTTGTGGATTTAAAGTTAATGTACTATTGTACTGCTACCTACCTATTGTACTATTGTATTTTGATTGCACATGATAGGCGTCCTAAGGAATGAGTAACAGAAATTGTTAGAGTATGGAATGAAACTATGTTGTTTCAATCCATGGGCTTCAAACCAACTTCGTAAAACATTACATCAAAATTTTATTACTTGGACTCAATTTGAAACATAACGGATAAATACGCAGACGGCTATTTTCGCATTTATATCATTAGTGTTGATATAGAGACCTCACAATCAGTCCGTCGACTAACCGACAAAAAATAACTCTTGGCACTAGTTTTTATCTCAATCTGTATCTATTCATTAAACGGTAACGGCGTAACATTAAACACATTACATCTTTAATCATCAACATTAATATTTCTAATTGACTCGTATGGGCTGCGCGCGCGCACCTCTCCGTGAATCATTATGATCAGCCTTACCTATGACAGCGTGTGAGTCGCTACACGCTACACAGTTACACACGGCCGCACTTGTCCGCGACGGATCTCATCGATTAATCTGACAGCTTGGGAACTGACCTTATGTATGCCCGAATGATTGCTACCTACATATATTAAATTGGTTACAAGAAGAATTGGTTTGCGACGCTTGTCAATTATTTTATCCTTGAATTAAAAATGAGTAAAAATTGGTACTATTAAAACTATGCAATTGCCCTTTGGATATCAAATGGTAGCCTAAAAAGCTGAGATTTCTGCCATTTTATAAGTTTACGTTTCTATTGTTTCTATCTTCGTCTATGAAATATAGAGATCTAACAACATTAATATGCTTGTATCAAGAGCAGTTGCAGCCAGTATGGGTAGTGCAGGAGCGCCAGGGTAGTGCTGAGGTGGTGTCGGGTAGTGCCGGGTGCGGTCCATACAATCGATAGAACATTATTCATAGCAGGCGCCGCGCCGCGCTGCCATCGCAAACGAAAACTATGGAGGCGAAGACTCTTCATTTTTATATAACCTATACATATTGTAATAAAGCCTGCCCATTCTGCCTGCCCATCACGTAACAGGAAAAGATTTGAACCTATTACTGGCCACTTGAAGATTTAAGAGTCAACTCGATAAGATTCTACGGTATAGGTCATTTAAAAAAAGTAAAATCGATCTATTACTTTTCAAATTGATCTATTTTTGCCGCTTACTCCAAAAATGTTTGCTAGCCTAGCATTCCTATTATGTGCCAAAAATTATCCACTTTCGACTCCATGGTTTTCCTGTCTTGCATTGAGTGAGAAGAGCAGCTTCGCGTCGCGAGCAAGATATTGTACCGTCTACAAATGTTACTGCGTCACTCGTCTGTACCAGCGTCGAGATAAAACTATCACTAGATATTGAATCAATGGTACCTGCTGCCGTTTGAGATATCAAAGGTTTAAATAAAACGTTTATGATGGACCTAAGTTTTGACTTCATAATTTTTCACATTATCTTTATTATACAAAGTTTACTTAAATTTTCATTAAACCTAACTCTGTGTAGACTAGAACCACATGTTTTTTCTCCAAACGTTTTTACAAAACCATACCCAAACAAACCTCGATAATTTCAATGAAAGACCTCAAATATAAACACAGTTAATATAAGCTAGTGTATGATACAAGGCTCTCCTCGTGTAACATTAGCGCGGCAACACGAGCGGCACACGCGGCGCCCATCTTAAACACATTAGCCATCGATTCGGCCAGTACATGTGTAGCCCTCCTTACACAGGATAGACAACGCAAAGTCAATATGCGGGAATAATAATAAAAGAGGATGGTTGCCGCATACGTATCGTTTTATTATCGTTATATTATCGGCAATGTATCGGGCCGACTTTACTTAGTACGTACTAGCTGTTCTAGTATGTTCTGTGATGTCGCGGATTTGTTTTGATGTATTCGGTGATATAAAAGTTTATTCACATACTATACTTTCGGTTTTTATATCAGAATTATTGCTTTTTCCTTTTGACGTAAATGGAAATGTTTAAGATTTTGTTGTCTTACATAAAACGGAATTATATTAGCAGGGATATTTTAACTGATTAGTGGTTTGTTATCAAAATAGTTTTTCATTGTTGACTATCTCCAAAGCCTTCACCATGTCTAATACTGTCAGCGATTTATTGAGATTCTGAATTTCTTTAAAGAATTCTTATCTTATGCTATAACATATTTTATTAGGTACATCCCTAAGTTCTATAGGCCTTTTAGTTCTGAACATCTTCTTAAAAATCTAGGACTCTAGACTAAACTCCTTTGTCTTTTACACGTCATCAAAAGTCTAGCTCACCCAACCCTCTCCCTTATCTAAAACACAGCTAAACAGAAGTAATCAGTGAGAAGTATTCATTATAGCAGCGAGCGGCTCTCGGCAGTATCGATATGTATTCATGAATCGATTGCCGAGCGAATGGAATCGAGTCGGCGGTAATATCGATATGATGGCTCATCGGGTTTTCATGCTCTTACTCATGTACACGCCGGGTTTTCCTCAAGTTTTCCTAGATTGGTATTAGATTGCCTTGTTTGGGGACTCTACAGATATTATTTAGTACATTTTGTATTATAGTAGTACTTTCAGATTTATGTAGATAGTGGTGCTATTATTTAAAAAGCATGAAAAGATACAGACATTCTTTAATCGAAATAGTTACCTATTTGCTGCCTTACCTCGTTATATTTATGCATCATTCGATATATGAAAATATTTCCAACATGGACAGCCTATAGGTATTAGTACCTACTTCAGAAAATTTTGAAAAGAATGCATATTTTATATATAGTTAACCTGATCAGATATTGAATAGGACATTAGCACGACTTGAAAGAAGGACAGTGTTTCAAAGATTACGAATAGTTTTATATTGTAGGTGTGGCACTCGCTTCACTAAAGTGCCGTCACTATAACTTGGTAAACGGCGCTCGTGTCCAGTCCTCGTATACTGCGGGCCAAGAAAGTTGTACGACTTACATTTTCTTACATCTATCGATAATATCTAGTAAATTAAACCTTAAAAAATATCTGTTTACGTAGGTATTACGTATTTTATTAAATCTTATAAAAAATTGAGGAGGTACAATGATAAAAAACTCGTGTGACGTCACTTGCCAGTACGCTTTTTAGTAGCAAGTCATGTTTTTAGCCCCCAGTGAGAAACTAAGTGCTTTTTTAATGATGTGATACAAAGAAAAATATGTATTCCATATTTCTTGAAAATCTATCTGACTGACTATACAGATTTATATTATTATATTTAGGCATGTATCCTATTTTAACATTAAGTAAATAAAAATATAAAAGGCTCAGTATTACTGGCTTGAAGTGTAATGCGCGTGTTAGTGATGTTATTGGAAAACTTGGAGCTGAGCGCGATACGATGTAGCTGGCAGCTCGGACCGCTTCAAATGCTCCGGATAATGCGCTCGTTCTAACCGCGGTCACTTGTTTTAGCGGTGATTGTATGGTAATGGGTAGTGATCTGTGTTACAGTTTTGATGTCGAGTTCAAATTAAGCAGATATTTTGGGATTTCAAGTTTTGATAATCTAGGATTAATGTCTAATCTCTAAGGCTATGTCGTAAGACTAATCTGTTTCGTCTATTTCCATCAATAATCTCAAGCGTAGATATAAATGTTGTTTTCCATGAATCAAACAGACAAGCACATATTCTACTACTAAGGACTTTGGTTGGTCATACGTACATAGATCTTATTTACACCGTCCATCCGCCATCATAACATATAATAAAGTAGGACAGATAGCTCACAGTAAGCAAGTTGGGACGTCGCGTAAATCCCTCGTAAAATAGCGCTGAGTCGACGTCACGCGGTCGTTGGCGACGCGAGTTGATCTACTGCGGCGTGCCTGCCCAGTGATCGTCAACTGTTTATGATGCGTTACACAACCTGTCTAGATTTTATATAGGGCATGTACTTACCTGTAAATCAATAGACGAGAGAGGGGATTGTCAACATTTTTTAGGGTAAGAGTCTTTTTTTTTTGCGTCTACATGATTCGTAAAAAAGTATGTTTATTTTTATGCTAGCAATTGGATACTTAATATATTAATTATTTAAATTGGTTGCGGGAAATTTCGATCGCTCTGAAAATTAAGTAGTTTTGTGGTGGGCAAAGAGAGCAACATTTTGGCTAAGATATAAAGGTACATTCAAATTGAAAATAGCCTTTTTTTACAATTTATACACAACTCAAAACAGTACAGGTAGAAAAACATAAATCGCATATATCAGGGGGCTCAACAGTGTAACAATCGCGTATTTTAGCAAAATATCGGAAGGCTCGTACGTATCGGACTGTCACGTTTAACAAATTTGTTAGGCAAAAAATACTGGGGTCAGAACCCATTTATTATCCATTTTGTCGTGTGTATCGCGGGTCCATTAATAACCGGGACTTATCTCTCTCTAATCTGCCTCTCATTGCTTTCCGCGAACGATTCTTTTTCGCGCCAAAAAACGCCGCCATATTGGCATCCGTGTAAATTTATTGCGCGGATTAAATGTTTCATAAATAATAACTGTGAGGTGCGTTGATTACTTCTGTGTTTGTTTAGTTCTAGTACGTTTTTATTTATTTATTTTTCTATGAAAAAGAATGAAGATACAAAACCAATTACAAGTAAATACTTTCTAATAAAATGACGCGTTTATGTCTTTACAGTTACAATCAATTTACTCAAGTTTAAGTTACGATGAAACCACTTGGCAAGCTTAAGCTCATACATTTGATTTGCAACTACGACTTTACCTCACCAATAACAATCTTAGATTTCGAGTCTATATTTTTCCATCTTAAACCACATAAGTAAGTCCTCACACGTACATAATTGTAAACAGCACACAAGCCATTGTTCTCGCAGCGAGCAGGCGGAGCTGCCTGACAAACAAGCCGATACTTTACATACATATGTAGGAGATTTTCAATTTGTACCGGCTTGATCCCGTTTTATCGGGCCCTCGCCAGGGGATTGAGGGATCGCCGGAGAATGTTTTTGTGGGATTCAGGACGTTATTGGATGCCAAATGAGTGATTGAAGTGTTTGTTCCCTTGTTAAGATAGGCCGGAATGTTTTCGCAAAAACTATTTATGTTGGCTATAGGTTTTATGATGTTTTTGTCGGCTGTGGTTGGTAGTGGTGGTGTGGTGGCATGATATATGTTGATGTTGTTGGTAACTGTTTGGTGGGGATACATTTGATTATAAGAAGTTAAAGGTGTTTAGGTTTGTTCAAGAGCAAATATAAATCTTAATTGGACCATACATACAAGCTTTAATAATATGAGCTGATATTAAATTCAAAATTAAATATATCAACGAAAGCGTTTTTCTGTTTCTCTTATATAGGATATAAGACCGTCTTACAAAATAAAGAATGTTTAAAATGTAAAACAGACATTTAAATGCCACACCCCCAAAAGCCTGACACAGCTCCAACACAACACCCTTCATAAATAAAGCAATCAAAACAAACTAACCCTAGTATTAACTAAAGCAGACATTTAACTGAACTCTCTGAATCGTATTACCAATTCGTGGGCAAACAAAGCGTTTAAACCATTATAAGGCTGGTTACACATCATTTAAAATTCCCCCGCAATCGGTGACGGCCGATAAGACGAGTGAACGCGTTCGCAATCCGGCGACGGCTCATAACGTCGCTGTAATACCTTAATTTAAATTTAAATGACATCTAAGCTCCGGCGATTGTATCGGCGGCGTCATTACACGCGCTGGGGGCAGGGGAAGGGGGAGTGGGGGGGGCAGCCGGCGAAACGGTTTTACAATGCTCTTGTATGTTCAAAGTAGGTTTTTAAAGTAATTATTTGGTAAAAAGTAATTGAAAACTGTACTTTAATTTAAATTGTAACAGTTGTAGGTAAAATAGGTAATATCAAAAGCAGTAAAAAGGCATCAAAAGAGTTTAATAAAAAAAGATGTTTGCAATAATCACACTGAACCAAGAATTTCTCAGTGATAACCGCAGAGTAACCACAAACGCCATTTATATTTGTAATTCAATATATCAGCACAAAATTTAACAAGATAACATACAGTGAAGCAATTTAAAAAATATATCTAAATTTTATTCCACACTATAACACGCGTAAAACACTGCAACACAAAATCACTTTATATTTCCCCGGATTTTATTCGGTTATGCTGAATTTATTCCCCCAAATGTGGCGAGTTACAAACGGCTAACACGCTGATGATCGGCTTACATGGTGATAACAGGGATTACGGCGCGTGTGCACACACCCTTACTTTAAAATTCTAAATTTGTTGATAGATAAGGATATTGAGACCGTGACGTATGTGCTTTACAGATAGAGATAGGTTTTTCGTTGAATTTTACTGAGAATGAGACGAATAGACGAATAATTCAAGTTATAATACTTTTAAGTAAGATAAACTTGGTGTAATGAATAGATGAACTTGTTTCTTAGCAATGTTCAAGACCTGAATATTAAATATACTTCAGGGTCTTGTGTAAATTCCTTAAACAATGAAAACATTTAAGATTTCCCCAGATTACTGCGGTCGTCCTGACCCCGTTAACGAAGCACCTCTTTAGATAAACAAATGAAGGTACAACTAAAAACACAACTCACTCCAATCCCCAAAATAAAATCTCATTCCAATTTTAAACTTACAAACACAAGATCCAACTTTTTTAATTACACAAAAAAATCTCGAAAGGAACTCACAAATTAATAATAAAGGTAGGCTGAATCCATTACTTGCCTTCGTCTCCTATCAAAAATCTCTGCCATTTCATTAACTAAAAAAAAAAACGAACTGTCACCGAAAAAGCATAGATTAAATTTTAAAGGCACTTTTTCTAAATTAATTAATAAGGGTGAGGTGACTGAGGGAAAAAATTAAATGTCAAAATTACAACAAGATTCGCCTTAATTATGTCGGCGGGGGCCGCTCCCGCACTAATTACATTTTCTTAATTTGCAAACTTTCTTGACTTGGCTCTTTGTGTTTTGAACTATTAGTTTTTTTGTGTCGTGCGCTGAATTCGGAAAATTCTCTTGTGATTTAACTTTGGATTTACAATTACATTATTATGATGTTTTAATAGTTTCTTTTATAATATTGTACGAAAAATTGTTGGTATATTTTACTGTTTAAATATTTGACGCTTTTGTTTCTAGCTTGTCAATTTTAATCTTACATTTACCTTGTCCTCGACTTTCAGCACTCAATTTAATAAACAATATAAGTTTCAGGCATTTAGCCCTGCTAGATCTTAAAGCCATCAGTATGTAGGGTGTATCTTTACATGTCACCCAGAGTGAGCGCCCTCAGCCGCGTGTTGAGAGGGTACAACATGTCTAACGATCTCCTCAGCGTGTCGAGTCTCTGCTCCTCACCAACACGCAGCGCCTTGGAGCACATAATCTGTATAGAGCGGACGACACCCCCGCGACTTTACTGCCGGCCCCCGCTAAACGCGCCACATTAAAAATTTTATTTTCACTTCAAGTTTGTACAAAAAGGGGTGTATTTTTTCTCATAGCCCACCGGGGACGAGCCAAATTGAAGATAATTCAGTTTATCGCTTTAATATCTCTTTGTCTTTCAAAATTTGCAAATGAGTTTTTTTAATAACGCCAAATTTGTAGCGGCCTTCGCTTCCTCTAATCCTTTTATGATTTATGGCCGTCATGCGGATAGATACTTGGATAATGAAGTTTCCGTTTTATTTTGTTTATGAGATCCCTTTACTTTTTAATCTGATTGTTACATCTAAGGGTTGATTAAAATGTTGTTCACTTAATTTTCAATTCGTTTACATATTTCAAGCCAAATGTTTATAAAGTCAATATTTTCAGTAACATTGTTAGCAAATTGCACAAAAGTCCTCCCACAGAATAAAAAATAAAAGTGCATGACAGAGCCAATAACAATTCAAAAAACAATGTTTGCATATCAATAGAATGCATCGGCTGCGTTTGCCTTCCCTCGTCCATTAGTGGCGAGCCATCGATCAAACACACAATTCCAATTTACCCGATGCCACAAATTCTTCAAAACGACTGTCCGATCTCGCGCAAATAAAGATAAAAAATAAATTGGCCTGTGGTGGTGTTTCAGCTCTATGTTGTATTTGTGTGTAGATAGGAACTGCAATGTATGGGCGGCCGAATGGATTTTATTGATAGGTCTTTTTGATATCGCGAACTCTTTATGTAAGCGAACTATAATAACAGTTTTATACAATTTGAAATGTATCAAATCGGTTCACGATGACATCAACGCAGAAATAAATAACATTAAATATTTTTGCTTCAGTAAATTTATTCAACAAATAAACTTCACATTTCACTCCAATTTTAAATTAAACGATTTGTATTTACTGTGTTATACAGTTAGGTACCATAATTGAGTGATTAACTGCAATTAACCTGTACGGTTCAATTTAAGTAACTATTAAGATTAAACGGGCAATTAACAAGCATCGTTAGTTGTACATATGTACATGTGTTTTAATGTTCGGTCTTCAATTACTTTGGCTTTTCGTACGCGAGACAAAATATGTTTCCAAAATACTGTAATATTGGTATATTCAAGATAAAATTGTTGGAGAGTCTCCAATGGAGACTTATCTATACTCTATATATATACTCTATACTAATATATAAAGCTGAAGAGTTTGTTTGTTTGTTTGTTTGAACGCGCTAATCTCAGGAACTACTGGTCCAAATTGAAAAAATATTTTTGTGTTGAATAGACCATTAATCGAGGAAGGCTTTAGGGTATAAACCACCACGCTGCGACTAATAGGAGCGAAGATACAATGGAAAATGTAAAAAAAACAGGACGGGTATAAATCATAACTTATATCTTCTTCTACCCACGGGAACGAAGTCGCGGGCAACAGCTAGTAGTAGCATAAAAATAATACCGAATACCTTGTAAACCACGCTAGCTCACTGTTCGCTGGTGAATTCAGATTCTAAATTTGGAGTTCAGGTTTCCTAACATTGGTGTCTATAATTTATTAACAAAATATTTATAAATTTGAAAAAAATCACATTGGTACCTTGCTTACTTTTTGATAGAACCTGCACCTCGTGCATACAAATCTGATGCACAGAACCTCAAGGTTGTCACTGCACTCAATAATAAATCGTTTTATTTAAAAAATCTAAGATTGAAAACTTTTGTACGATGCTACTTTATCAAATAATTAACAATTTGTACATCAATAAAAAAAGAAACTAAAATTCGCAATGAGATAACTAATACGATGGACATTAGTGTGTGAGTGTGCAGTTAGTTGCGCAAGCGCATAGCTAAGCTGTGTTCAGATCGGTAGGTATGATTAAATGTTAACTTGTAATTACAGTTACAGTACTAAGTTACCACCGGTAGCGTTTTTGGCGTGTATTTAAATTGATACAGGACGGAGATGTACAAGTTTCTTCGAGTCAACAGTTTGCTAACTCCAAACATCGGTTTTATTGTCAATACTGTTATCAACGGATCCATTTTTTTTTCTTCAAATTATTCCATTGCGTTATTAAAGAAAGTTTTTTTTTTCTCCTCATCGTACGGACAAATAAACAAGATATAGCTAAATATGACTGTTGAAGGAATCTATTACAAGACACCTTATATTTGAAACCTTTTGCCACTGACTATCGTTTACGGCGTCAAAACTATTCAATTCTCTTTCTTGGTATTCACGGAGGCGCAAATATTTTGTAATTAATCTAAAAATCGCAGCGTCTTAACTCAGTCACATTTTTTATTCACAAGTATCTTCACGGATACCTGAAATGGTATTAGTCAATATGCTAGCTGCAAAAACAGCTACTAGGTAATGTGACCTGGGCTTGATCGCCTTCCACATCTAATAGAAAAACTGTATAAAGGCAGCTGAATAAAGGTGACGGCGTACTACATTAAGCGTATTTTCTTTCTAGTGTAGAGCGTTGTCTCTTTCATACTGCAAGAATTTCACTTTAAAACATAGTGGTGAGCAATTCAGGTTAATTTTTTTTTAGAGCACGGGAAATATTTCCTTTGTGAACCGCTACATCTCATTGCTCACGGCGCACACTTTCAAACTGCCAGCCACCAGTTAATGACCGCAAGTGAAGCGTAAGCCTTATTAATAATTATTATTTCTCTATTACTCGCCAGACTGACCCCAATCTCTTATTGATTACACACCGTGTGTGAACGTATTAATATCACTCATACAATAGTAAGATCTAGAAAACCAAGCAGGTTACAACTACCTTTAGTACTTACATCAAATACAAATATAGTAAGTTAATAATATAATAGGTTTTATAGAAATTCTTTAACTGTAAGTCTTAATAGATTACAGTCAAACCGTGCCTTTATGAAATATTCTTTACAATTTCTGATTGGAAATCCCTCTTAAACAACTCATCAAGAATTTTTCACCGAAACCCTCCCCATCATCACACCAATTAGTGCTAAATACAGTAAAAAAACGTGTGATGAACGTTCCGCACACATTAGGCGACGGCGACGCGACAAATCGCAGCGACTATTAACTGGAGCAAAGGGTGCGATAAGTCGGCCGTGACAAATGACTGCGACAGACGCCTAATGATGTCAGGGATTTACTTGAATGTGCTCGCATTCGATTACATCTGTTTTACGTGGATACCGGAGTATTGTTAAAGCGGGGAATGACGGCCACTGGCGGGATCTTAGACTACGTGTTTTTGCTAGATGCATTTGACTTAGTAGTAATCGGAGGTGCTGTTCAAAATGTGCCTATGTTACCAGACCTACGTAGTTTATAAAATAAAACAATTCAGTCTTATTTGCAGTCTATTAAGATAGTCAAAGCCTGCCCTGAAGCATATTTCAGTTAAAAAGCCTTTCTCCAAAAAGTAATACATATTAACTATTCCCATTATATTTAGTATTTTAATTCTGTTTATATGTAGGTGTATTGATAGTAACTGTCGTGAGAATGATTCATTATTAAATGATGTAACGGTTTACTCACGCGTATTTATCGGGGTAGCCCGACTAGTGGTGGACCCCACCGGAGTCCTTAATCATGAGCAGACGCGGCGCGATCGCGAGTCGAACTTTAATGACTCCGGTTGGGTTCGAAACTAGTCGGGCTACCCCGATAAATACGCGTGAGTAAACCGTTACATCATTTAATAATGTAGGTGTATTTCTATGAAACATCTTTTGAACTTCAATTCACTCTATAAATGACTCTCATCTAGTGGGCGAGGTGTACTCAAGAGTCATGATGTATAAAAATATGTACCGCAATGAATAGATTTTTATTAGTTAAAAAAACACATTATGTTTCAATCAACCTTTTGGTAACAAAGAAACAATAGATGCTCAAATTGTGCAACAAATGAGCAGCGAATTAACTTGTATTCAAGTTATAATAGTAATTTACTGTTGAACTATCCAGCATGCAGTATAAATCAATATCATTAAGTTTAACATTAAGAAATAGTATAACTAACCACTAACATAATAGTAATCTGTTACATAAAGTCGTTAATCTCCACATGAACTGGTCTCACAACAACATACGTAATTACTCCACACAAAAACATCGATTCATTCAAATTAATTACCTGTATACAACATGGCGGCTGTTTATTCGACATGGCTACTGAAACACCATTATCCCTATCAAGCCATTACCCAGCTCTCTTGTGAAAAATAATAGTTATTCACATAATTACCCGGCCCTACCCCGAGCGAACAAGACCAAACTACTTTCACCATACGTTGAAAAGAGACGAGTGTATTCTCGGTAGTCTGTCTGCAAACACTTAAGTAATTGAATGGTACGGAGGGTAAGACGGGTATAAAAGTATGAACGAAAAATGGAAAATAATATTAGAAGTGAGGGTATTATGTGAAGGGGTCGCGAGTCGTCGGACGATCGTAAATGCTTGATGAGCTTATGTCGGACGACGTGTAAACTCTTGTAGGCTGCCGAGCCCGCGTACCTACTGTACACTCTCGTAGATCATACCCTGCCATTATACAAGCTCAATCTTTTAGTTTCGTCTTCGTGATATGATTTTTTTATATATAGACGACGATTATTTACGATGGTTCATACAAGTTTATTTTACTTAAGCGATGTAAAAATGAATCAGGCTCAAGGAATTTTGAGTCAAAAGGTAAAGTGCAATATTTTATAGGTAAAGTGATATTTACAAAGCCTGTTTTCGCCCGATCTTTCCCTTGTTCCGAAGCTCTCTGATTGGATTTTTAATAGCTCTACATTTTGTTATTGTCTCGACTCTTCCTTTTATCTCCGAATGAAACAGGAAAAAGGTTATGATGGCTGCATTTTGTTTTGAATTTTCCTTTGTTCCACGTCTATTGAATATAAATTTAATATTTTGTAACATCGTGGCTTTAAACACGAATTGAAATTATGTTCTGTTTGTTAAAATGAAACATAATTATTTTAAAGCTGTACCTATATTCAATTTTATAAGCTTTTTATCGCTTTTATTTTGCTATGGTTTAATGTATCCTTACTTAATATTATAAATGTGAAAGTAACTCTGTCTATCTGTCTGTCTGTTACGCTTTCACGTCTAAACCACTAAACTGATTTTAATCAAATTTGGTACAGAGATAAAGTTACCTTGAGAAAGAACGTAGGATAGTTTTTATCCCGGACTTTTGAAGAGTTCTCTTGGAAACGCGATATAACCGACCTCGACGCGGGCGAAGTCGCGGGTGAAAATCTAGTTTTCTATAATCCAAAGATTAATTTCGAAAATAATAGAAAAGCCTCACCTAATCGTAAATCAGGCATTACTATGAAACTTTAGCAATCAATCCACCAGCTAGTGTAAGTCAGACAAGATGAGAGTTCAGTGTGAGCGGCTGTGCGAGTGAAGCCATGCGTCAAGACAAACGGAGTCGCGTCATAAAATAAGTCTGCCATCAAGTGAGCCGATATAAAACCAAATGGTCCAATGATAATACGTACATATTACTATAGTGTTGTTTTGCCGTCGCATATTTTTTATTACAGCTGTATCGAGTCGGCCGATTTATTTTTATAACTTAATGTAATGTCGCACTGTCGTAAATGTGGATCTGGACTTATTTATAGTGTAAATAGTTGTTTGTAGCCTTTGAGTAAGAAGTTTCCATATTGTTTTGTTCCCTCCCTTGTTTGTGTTTTGTAAATTTTGTGGATTATTTAGGGATATTACTGTGTATTAAGGTAGAAGGATTGAGTACAAAATTCTGCCTAAAAAATGGGACTCTAGAAATGTGCTCAAAGTCTAGGACATCTGTTCCCAGTTTTAGTATTTTAAGACTAAAATGATGTAGGGACTCTTATAAAAGTAGGTATACCTACAATACATCATACACGTATTTTATTGGGTAGGCTGACAAAGTTCCATTTATGCATCTAAATTCTAAACTATACGCGCTTCGTTCTTTGATATTGAAACAAAAAAATAAACTTACCGATCCCTTTCATACAAAATTAAAATAGTCTTATTACAAACTAAGAAACAAAATATGCTCTACCATACACCGTCAACATGCTAAGACTCCAATAAATCAAAGTGTTATAAAGTTGTTCAGAGGTATTTACGACTAGTACATTGCTGCGGCGTCGCCTGCCAATCACTGATAGACATCATTGTATTGTTGTAGAACATAAATCGCCTGTGTTTCAAACAGTTTTACAAGACATTTTACAGCAAAAGTATTGTAGGATCTGTAATTGTGTTCTAATAGATATTTATGACCAAATAACTAAAAAGTCAAACGGAAATTAAAATACCTCAAAATGTTAAAGCTAACCGTTTCGTAACTAAATCGTCGTGAACTCTCAGCACCAAATAACATCGATGTACCAAAATCAACTAAAATTTGTTCCAATTAAGTGCCGTTGTTAACATAACGAGCGAGACCTAATTTGTACATCCATGATACCCTTATAATGACATCGACATCTGCTCCGAATAACCGAACCTTCAGTAAAATCGACAACCATCCTACAGCCTAATCATGAAAACGTATTTATGACCTAATTAAACTCGTGTCGGGCGCCCGTACGCCCGCGCGACAGGGACGGCACATATTAACCTAAACGAGGGAGAAAGAGACACCCCACTCCCCAGACCAGTGATTAATGATCGTTATATGGCTGGTTAAGTACCGTGTAATTTGCAAAACGACCCTTAATTACCGTAGAACACGGCTACTATCGCCGTCTTTGTCGTCCTCCAAGTCTTGGCGGGCGTGCGAGCGGGATGGCCGCTAGTTCGTGATGCGACTTTAAAGGCGGTATTTAATGAGGCATTATGATGTCGACCGCGCAGATTAGGTCCACATGGAGACGAAAACTGTTTGCTGTTCTCTTTATATTTGGCTTGCCTGGCGAGCAAACATGCGAATGTACTGTGTACAGACTTGCAGCCAGACCGACTGTGTTTGACTTTCTGTCTACTGAATAAAGAGGGTTTAAAATGTGCTTTTACTTGGAATACTCTCAAAATGCGAGGATATCATTCTACTTTATGTAGATACCACATGATCAACATTTTTAAAAGCTCTGTGAACTTCTTTACCCTGTGACTTGTACCAATATTCAAATGAGTCAGTCCAATGGACATGGCATCTATGAAGTAATCAACATGTCCTATGTTCTTCAACTAAATAAAGCACAAAACAACTACAACCTTTATTTTCATAGTTACTATTGGTTCGACTCGCGACCTCGCCCCATCAGCTCATGATTAAGGACTCTGGTTGGATTCAGAACTAGTCGGGCACACCCGCTAAATACGCCTGAGTAAACCTTTACATCATTTACAACGTTTATTTTCTTCCCCAGGTCTGGTTCCAAAACAGAAGAACGAAGTGGAGGAAAAAGCACGCCGCCGAGATGGCGACCGCGAAGCGCAAGCAGGAGGAGCTGGGCGAGGAGTGCGACGAGCAGGAGCCGCACGAGAACGAGTGCAGCGACGAGGAGGAGGCCAAGAGGCCGCGCCTCGAGCTGCACCACATGCACCACCAGCTGCCGCACCGCCAGTGATCGCTCCCGCCGGGCGAGCTCCCCGCCCGCGCCTGCCACCCCCCCGCCCCCGAGGACGCGCCCTGCGACCTCTCCGCCTGGCCCGCGCGCCGCCACCACCACGACCACCAGCCCCACCAGCCCCACCAGCCGCGTGGTGACAGTGACCAAGTGAACAGTGACAGCGTCAGTGTCGACGACGACCAGCCGATCAATTTCGCGTATTACCACTTCTAAGTGACGCGGAATTAGGGAGAGTCGGCTCAAACGAACTTATAAACTATGATATGAATCGTCGTAACTTATTGTAAATGGTTTTAAATCGGTGTTGCAGTTTGTAACCAGGTTATTATGAACTTTCGTCATTCAAATCTTTTTACAGTCGTAATGTTTGTTAAAACTTAAGACATGTCAATGGATACTGTAAGCGCTATGTAAAAATAATTAGCTTTACATCTGTAAATATTTATTGTATAAGTAGTCATGTGATACATTATAAGTAATTTATTGATAATTTTAGATTTTACATGTATTTTGTGAGCATAAACTTGTAAATTGAATGAATCTTGATACCGGTGCCAATTTCCTGTGAGTAGTTTATATTTCGAGTAAAACCTAGTATTATTTTAAACGTAACTCGATATATTATTATTATTATTTTGTGCCAGAGTAAGTGTTGTGAAGGTTAGTGTCATACTAGCCCCGATCTCCTCAGCTGTGTTGAACCTTGTTGTCACAATAACTCACTACTCCTTTAGAAGTAAATATACTTAAATGTTTTATTTATTGACATAAGTACTTAAATAAAATAATACTTAAATAACGTAAAATGGTAAGTATTATTAATTTAAAAACATTTCAGAAATATTATTAAAAGGTATTGTTTTCAATGAGACTATTAAAATGTCCTTGTGAACGAGTAATTATTTCCTACCTCTTACGAAACACGAAAACGATTTTAATGAATGTTTTCGTAATTTAGTTCCAGGCTCTCTGAACTCGAAGTATTTTATTTTTAAGTCGTTAGTGTTGTAGCTGCTCCGAAATTATTTTGCAAGATAATTATTTAGTCTGTAACATCATAAGACGTACTAATTAAAATTAACCGCTATTTAGATATTCAGAATAACCTCTATGTATATAAACCTGAAGTAGTTACAAACATAATTCGTACTCGTGTAATAATTTACTATATTCCTTTGTACTTACGATATACTATTTAAATAATATTTTTCGTATTTGAAGGTCACACCTGTAGATCATCGATTGTACAGTTTCTTCACGATATCGATGTAAATATTTGTAACAACACTATTATGTCGCCGAGGCATCGCAATATGTATATTGTACATTTTAATTATAAAGATGTAAATAGATATTTAAACGAATTTAATTATTGTAACTATGACTACGAGTAGAGATGACCACGCCGCAGTATTACAGCCGATAGCCAAGTGTGCAGCATTTGTTACCTAGCAGAACCTAACACGTCACCATGTTTAGAGTACTTTAACTATGAGTTTGATAGAAAAAAATAGGTTAATACGTAGAGATGAAACATACCGTAAAATATTTGTCATGTCACGAAATGAAACTGAGTCTTATTAACAAATTTTCTCTACCAGTGTTTAGATCACTCCTTACGGATCCATCTAAATATCATACTGTACTTAAGTATAGTAATTCAACTTATTATAACATAAGTTGGAAGCAGGTCATATTAAAATGTTCTCTGAATCCTTCACAATCAAATCCTGCACATTTGGCCAAACATTAAAACTATAAGTTTAAATAGAAAATGAGCTTCATACAAAGATAACGCTTCTACTGCACGAATATTGTAAGTGTGTAGAGCTTGTAACCAACGTAACTTGACCCGTCGCCGTCTCTAACACAGTGCACTAATCATGTCTAGATTACAGCGTGGAGATCTACCTAATGTGGTTGAAATAAACAGTTAGTAAAAATATTCCCTTTGATTTTATTTTTTGAATAGTTTACCCGATTATGTTGTATATGAAAACAAGTGCGGAAGGAGCCTGGAAGTTATGAAATATCAGTGGCCTTAAATCCTATGATTCTCGATCAAATTATAGGTACTTCAAATACATATTTATTTGCATGTAGTAAGACACTGCATATAACATTATACACACATATACTACATAGACTACTATTGTCACTTCATCTTTAAATACTCAAAGAAATTCGCTTCCTTAGAAAAAAAGTCTTTTGTATTGCTGTAATGAACAAGATAATGCGGAGTTATCAGAGATTGTAAGATACATTTTCAGTGCTAATACGAGTACGTAACTTAAGTTATGTGAAGTTTTAAAAGTGAAAATGGTGGTATTTTAAATTACTTTTCTGTTTTTTAACAAAGTCTTTTCGTGATACGAAACGATTTTGTTCTTTTCCCAATCACTGTAACATATTTTTCTCCTATAAAACCAAGCAACGCAACGGAATAAAATAACATATCTTACATGTGTTCATTTTGTGGCTAAAAATCCAAGCGGCTTGCAATTTCAATAAACCCATTTACATGAATATAGAGTGGGCGTAATGTTGCCGTGAGGCGCGCATATTGAATCCGTTACGTTCGGGGAACAAGATAACAATACCACACGTACACCGAGCAGATTCATGCGCTAACAATGTACTTAAATATACCAAGCGACCTACGAAATTATTCACACAATTTATTCAAACAAAGGAAATATAATAACTTCAAATCTTCGTACAAATAATCAGGCATCCCATAACATCGCTTACAATGTGTAGAATCATCTAACTCAGAAATTCTCAAGAAAAACCATTTCTTACACAATTCTCTCAAGAAAATCCAAATCTCCGTCCAAACAAAGAGAATTCTCGCAAACCTCGATTTTGAACCGTTTCAAATCTGTCAATAAAACATTGTACGCATCGGTAGCGACTCGTTTATCGAACCAATACGTGTGTACCATCCTTACATCGGGAAAACCTTTAGGTAATCGAAGGAGGCGCAAGCGGGCAAAAATCGCGACGCCGCCCGTTGCCATGACGACCGACCAAGACGTTCAACTTCGACTGACAGAAAAACAAACTTTATCTGAAGAATTATAGAGTTGGTTTTTGAGCGTAAGGTAGAAGAAGTCGTACTACTTGTACAGTCGTGAACGTGGCTTGTAGTTATAAATGTAAAACAGCGTTTACTGGCTGCTAGAGCGAGAGATCGGAGGGTGAGGGCTGGAGGAGGGGGCTTGAGAGGATCGCGAGGGTGTGTGTGGGGGGGGGGGTGTATTCTTTCATCTGTTGTGGCCGAGCGGGAGCCGCGGCCGCGATAAGGTGCCGCGTCTACCTTTTATTTATGACTCCATTTTAAAGCGGGGGCGAGTGTGTTACGCAATTCGGCGTGTGATTTGACGCCGGGGTAGCTAATGTTACTGATGCTGCTGATAGCACTACTTTCCGAACTCCGGGAGGGAGGGATTTGTTGTGCGACCTGCTCTATGTATTTACTGATCTACTATTTTATTGAATACAACGACACACATGTGGACAGTAAGTATGTAGGTATGAAGGAGTTTATTATTATCAATGCTAAAGAATGTACCAATATAATTAATAAAATATATAAAGGAAATACATCGAAGAGCTATACAAAAATTTAGGTACCATTTAGTGTGAGATACAACACGAATCAAATAAAACTTAAATTGGGCAAATTACTAATAAATGTAGGACCATAATTAACTCATATAAGTAATAAAATAAATAACCTTAAATAATGACAGCTATCAAATCAAACAATATCAATCACACCATATAAGTGAACTGATAATTTATTGTCCAATCACAATCTATAAAAGATGTTCGGATAAAACTATTTGATAATATCCTTTTAAGACTCTGCTATCTGATTTCACACCTACAGTCGTATTAAGTTAAGAAACAAAAGAATAAACGTCAAAAATGATTTTCCATTATTGAGATATTGCTTAATACTATTCGAAAGTTTTTTCTATTTTGAATTAAATATTAAGGCATAAACTTCTTAACAGTGTAGTATTGTTTTACGTTATTGATAGTGGAGGCAGCAATAAAGGACTATGAAGTATATTCTAAAAAGGTTGAAACATTAAACAATGACTAAGTTGAACAGTTAGTAGACCTCAAAAAACAACCCGGCTCCAGTAAGCTCATAAAAGTGATCGAATTAATCTTCCAATGCATAAAAAACGATTTAATTATCAATATTACTTTTCTTCTTGCAACATATCATAGGACAACCATAATTGAATTCCTATTATATTTCCCATGGAGCCATCTCCCAAGACATGTTGGGGTTTCTATTCTGAACGGAGTCATCGAAACACATGATTTCAAGAGCTGTGTCTTATATCTAGCAGCTGTGGTATGAAAAACATAATGCGAAAGTATCTCTATCTGTGTGTCTGTCACGCTTTCACGAATAAAGCTAGGTACCTACTAGAACGAATTTGTACGCAGATAGTCTAGAGCCTGAAAAAGGCAATTTTTGAAGTAAAACAAGGGTTCTGTCATAATGAGGTGTCAAAGTTCATATGAAACTTTTTTTTTGATTGAATGTCGCTTTGATATTTAGCTTAAATATTCTTTATTAAAATAATGAAATATGTGCAGATTTTAGGGCTTTTGGTTTTAAGAGTCGGGCGGAAACCTGAAACTGAAGTCCACGCGGACGAAGTCGTGGGCAACAGCTAGTTAGTTTATGCAGTTAATGTCCAAAATAAGAAATAATATTTGACAGTAACTAAACTAATATAAAGCTATTAATCTCAAAAAAGGTTGTCTCCCATAAAGCACGGAACATTTGATGTTTGCCGTTTTAATTGCCGCTAGCTATCTGCCTCCCACACTGCTGTAACAGCCAAATAAAGGTTAATATCTAAACAAAGAGATATGGACGAGATATCACTTATATAGACGTCTTTTGGATATATAATAATGTTATGTGTAGTTAACGTGGCCACACATGAGACAAGGTAGAGAAACCAAGATTTGTTGTGAAGGTGTAATCTCATGTCATCATGATCATCTTAACCTTTTCCCAACTATGTTGGAGTTGGCTTCCAGTTTAACCGTATGCAGCTAAGTAGCAGTGTTTTATAAAGAGCGACTCCACTCAAGGATATTATTATGACCTCCTTAACCCAGTTAAGACCACGACACCTCTTTCTCAGACTGGTTGTCAGACTTTCTACCGTCTAACTACCCGTAAAAACGCAGTTTTGAATTTGATGTGATTTGAAAAGTGAAATAAAAATAAATATCGCCAAGGAGCTTTTGTACCCAAAAATTACGAAATAAGACTTGAATAAAAGCATTACCTCTAATTATTAAATAGCACTAAAATCTCCTAAGTTAACTGTAGAAAACTGATCTACATATGTAATTGACCACCAGCACCGCGGCATTGTGAAACCAAAGGCTCGGCTCGCGGAGTGATTCACAGACATATAACGCGCGTCAACTATTGATTTATATGACGTCCCACACACCAATTACAGCGTACAGAATAACCCCACGGATTTATAGTACGACAATAATCGTGAAAGCGTTTTATTTGCGGTCTTCTGGCGCGCGGTAGACCGGCCGCCGCGCGCCGTGCTGGAGGTCTCTCGAGAACAACATTGCTTAGATTTAGATTTAGTTTGCTATGCAGGAGTTGTTTCAACGTCATGATTTATAATTGTTAAGGTTTCAATAATTGAACTTCTTCAGCCGTCAATGGTGCATTAAATGTACAAGAAAAATAAGGAGTACCTAGTAGGTGTTTATTACGACAGAATTTTCATAGTTTTGATAAAAACATACAACCGAAATAAGGACCTACATGTTTTATTTAATTTAAATCTGATTTGCGGTTAAAAATAAACAAACGCATTTTAATGTTATTAAGAATAACTGCTAGTAATAATTCATCCTAATGTGTTCGATAATAAGCTAAAAATGTATCTTTGTAAAAATGTATATTTTGTTTGAAAATATTTATAATATCTTATTTTTCCTGTAATCGAGTGCACTTATATTGCATATTGCACATTTCAAACGTCCATACTGTACATATTGACTGGTAGATATAAAAGTACTGCTCATTAATTTAATTTAATACCATTTTCATTATCGTCATAATTTATGCGTCATGAAGAAAGCAGAATAACGTCGAGATCGTAACCGCACTCAATCAAAGCATTATCTTGGAACTCCTAAAACCTTATCATTCTCAAAACAAATTAAATCTAAATCAATGAATGTTAATCATGGGTCACACTCGGGGCTGGGCCCTCGTAAATAACTCGCGCACATAAATAAAGACATCAAATAAACTCGGCTTGAGTGGCAGACGTCACCCGCGACTCTCGTAAACGCAAATCAACTGACAAACGTATCAAATGTCTTTGATTGCTGGAGCTGAGGTAATAGTGGCTTGCTTGGCCTCTCTCTACTTTTTCATTAGTGGACAAAACCCTCACAGGTCCATTTTTAAGGACCAAACGACCTTGGATCAATCCATCCTGCTAGATCTTTCTTTTTTTACCTGGGGAAATCCTCTTAGACTTTCTCCGTCTTAAGCAAAGTGGAGAGGTAGGGTCATACCTCTCCACTTTGCTTAAGACGGCTAGAAACACAGGAGTGCTTCACCATTTTCTTATATCTGACACCACGGGAGCGCGATGCCAACTAGCGTGGAACCTATGTAGGCGCAGCATTAAAATTGATTCGTTTTGTCGATTGAGATGCAAAGCCCGGTAGTGAGAAGAAAGAATGAGAAACGATCAGCTGAATGACGAAATGAGTTCAACGGCCATGCTGCTGAATCATTCAACTATTAACATAATATATGTACTGTCGTATCAAGTACAGTCCTTCGGCATCCAGAGTTGTTCGTCTTATTTCATCTGTCTGTCTGAAAAGCTATCTCATCTGTATATTGAGTGTAATTATATAAGAGTCCAATAAGAAACTCAATCTTTGACTTATAATAATTAAATAAATTAGTCACCTCAGGCCGACTGTTATGACTTACAATAAATGCAGTCTTAATTATCATCAATTTCATTTCACAGAGGTGCCATTAAGGTTAATTAAGCTACGAGTATCTACCACTAACGTAGGTTATAGAAAATGAATAGTTAAATAGAAATCAACATTTATTGTTGTAAATGAAAGAGCCTTTACAATTATTTAAACTACACAAAATGCTTTTCTTGAGACTAAAACGCCTCTTAGCTCTTCTTCAGATAATAAGAAGAAAAACTTATTTCTTTTTGACATTTTTCTTTTCTCTTCCACAATTGGGCATAGGCCTCCCCTTTCTCGTGCCAAATTCTACAGCCCTGTGCTAGCCTCATCCAGACGAGACCCGAGACCTTTACTATGTCATCGACTCATCTTGCTCCCGGACGATCGACGCTTCTTTTGAATTGCCTAGAAAATCTAATTCTAATCAGTCATAGAAATATTAATTGAGATGTATTAAAAAAGAACAGGAATATGGACGAGCTCTTTAACCGGATTAACCCTTTAAAACCACGTGACTTACCTATCTCTGACCTCATGAAGATCCAAAAAGTTTGTATAGTTGTTGTATAGTTTGACCTGGTCTCTTACCATCTCTTCGTCCTGATCGTGATTCCTCAGGGTGATAATCCCGGTCATCAATCGACACTCGGGGCACTAAAGTGTTTGACACTAAACGTTTTATGGACACTATAAACCGATGGCCGCTGCAGTTCATTCACTCGGACAGACATTAAGGAATTTGTTTAATTAGCTTTGATTCCAACAGACTAGGTGGGCATCTGGATTTGTTTGGTGATCAAACTTACAGATGATTCAAATTATAGGACGTATTTCGCGTTGATTGAATTATATTTGTAAGAAAAGTTCTATAAGAGAAAATTCATTAAAGAAAAGTTACGATTCATAACCTTAAGTAAGGGCATTAGAAAAAACACAAAGTACCGTTGCAAAACATGATTGAGACAATTGATCAAGGTAAATGCATATAGAAACAGCCAATAAACAAGAGATTGAATTGATTTTATTTTGAGCTGTATTTAACTCATTGAATTTCTAGACGTTGGTTGTTAACAATTTCAAACGTTTACGACTCAAAGGACCAAAAAAGCACAATGGTTTCCATCCAATTACTGGCAGATCATTATAAAGTGGAGGTGGTCAATCAATCAACAGATCGCCACAATCCCCGCAGTCGGTGATCGCGGCGATCTGAGATATGACTCCGAAGCGATTGGCGATTTTATTAAAATTAATAACTCGGGACGTGGGCCATAAACGACGATAGGTTTCTTTGAATTGCATCTGCAAGCGACTGGAGAACTGTCTGTCCGTCAGGTGTGAATGTAATGGTTTTTATTTCATTACGTAAAAGTTCCAAATTAAAATTAAAGTTATTTAGTTTAGAGTTTATAGTTTTGGTAATCCATAAAAAAACAGCTATAAAAAATCAAATCTCGTCATTTAATCAATAACGTCACTGTTTTCAACATCTTGAAAAAGCATGTCAAAAAATGAAAGACAATCGCGATTAAAGCCGTGATTGTTTTAAAATCAAACAAAAATAATGTTGTTATGTCATTTCTAAATTAAATAAAAGAAAATGTTATTCTTTACATTCAATTTTTATACGTTGAAGGGTATCTTTGGAGGCGAGCCCTGAATTCATCATTAGTGCAAGTTATACGACGCGAGCATTCTCGAGGCGTCGGGATTTAATAGCGGCAATACGATCGCATATCGTAATTAACAATTTGCAGGCACTCACCAACACTTGTATGGAGTCCTAACAAGCGCGTGTATGATCATTATGCTGTATTACCTTATTACTTTAATTAAAATAATTCGAAATAATCGCGTTTTATTGATGCAAAGTGTTGGCTTTTGATGAGGTGACATGTACACTGTTATTATACCAGTAATTCACATTTACCTGTAATTCTCTTATAAATAAGTCCAAGGGAGGATGAATATTTAAGTTGATCTAATTTATTGTTAAGCACAATCAATATTTTATCAACTGAATCATTCAGAACTGCATACTGTCTCTGAGTTAATTTGCCTTCACCAATATAAAGCCACCGTTTAATCGGTGTTTAATCGGTGCCTATAACTAAACTGTGATTCAATAAATTGAATACATCGATACTCACATGATAGTTGTTATCACCAGTTCAGTGTATCGACGCACCACGTACACTGCAGGACAACGTGAGGCAAACCTGTGATCCATGTTCCAAGAAATAGTTAGAAATAGTTATCTTAAGTATATAGAAAGTTATATACTTAGGATAACTGGAAACATAGTTTTAGGTCCAAGGCAATAAATTACTTATTTATTTATTTATTAGGTATACCAACAGCATAACATACATATTTAACAAATTAGAAATTAAGTAACATTGAATACAATATCACACAATAGATAAAAAATAAGAGCGTTTACAGAAGGAAATTATTATTCATTTACTTTAATGTTTCTGACTAACATTTATATATTTCGACTTTGTAGATTCTTCGAATTAGTTTTAGACATATGAATGCTCTACATTACATGTAAACCAACCTACTGATACTGAACATATTTATATTCAACAAATAAACCAACACATCCAAGCCACCAATACAAAACCAGCCTCACCAACATCATCAGTAACCTCATATCAGCGAGCTATAAATCTTCATCATATTTGTCTAATCCTGCCTACATCATTAGTAGAACGACGGCCATTTCCTAAGGCTTCCCGTTCTCGTGTCCTGCAGTGCATGACATCGATCAAGATCCATGATCTCGTACCTCCGATAAACCTTGACGGGGACATTAAAACATTTTAAAATGCAATAAATAAGACCCTTAACGACGTTCGTACGGAGGGCTATTAATCAAGTGCTCACTTCAAGCTACTTTTTATTACATGTAAATGAGTGGCTCGTAATGCTGAGGTTTATGCTTTACGATTCGAGGGGGGGGGGAGCGCGGCCAGTACCTCTACCATGAGTTTTGAGCGACCGGGCTCGCTAGCGTCTGCGTAAAAAATATGTATGACAAAATGTACAGCGCCCCTAGCGGTCACTTGACAAACTAAAATCGGTAGTATGAGTTGACAAATAAAACCTATCGAAACATTCAAAACGTCTTCGACAGCGAGTAGCGAGCGCGTAACGTTTTGCGGTGGTTTCTCTAAGAAAACGGTACCATGAGTCACAAATTTGACAGATGGTATCGTCAAATACCATTACGATTGTAGTTAAGTAACTCACTTGCTAAACAAGGTGTGAAACGGTATTCGGTTTATAGTAATTGTTTAGTTTTGAGTATTTCTTGTGAGAATCATGTCGGCAAGAGAGTATTTAAAATCAAGTAGCACTAGTTAAAAGTCAATTTACATTGAATACACGCTGTCACTTTTATACAATGAAACATACACACATAAATTATTAAGGAAACGCTGGAAATAAGTCAGCGTTCACAGAGGGCTCCACCCCAACCAATAGTTCATTAAGTAATATTACATTATATTAAAATATACTGAATATTTTATGCTCTATGAAGTTTAAAATTATTCTAGCTCTCAGAATGCTATTGGCGTTTTCTGTGACCTCTCAAAGGCGTTCGATTGCGTCCGGCATGACACACTGTTATGCAAACTCAAACATTACGGTGTCAAAAATAAATCACTGGATTTAATTAATTCCTATTTGAGTGATAGGGTCCAATGTGTAGATGTCAATGGTAGCAAGTCCACCGGACTACCTGTGAAACTAGGGGTACCCCAGGGTTCAATACTCGGCCCATTTTTGTTTCTAGTTTATATTAATGACTTACCATTCTTTTTAAAAGGCATGTGTGACGTTGTGCTGTTTGCAGACGACACTTCTTTAATATTTAAAGTCAACAGAAATAGAAATGATTTTAATGAAATAAATAATACACTCACTCGCGTCACACATTGGTTTTCAATTAACAATTTAGTATTAAATGCCAAGAAAACCAAATGTATTAAATTCGCGACGCCTAATGTTAAGAATCTTGGGCCGAATATTGTTATAAATAATGAAGTGCTAGAGACTGTAGAATCAACGGTTTTTCTCGGTGTTACGGTTGATGCAAAACTAAAGTGGTCGGCGCATATTGCATACCTAGCGAATAAACTCAGCTCTGCCGCTTACGCAGTTAGAAAAGTTAGGCAGATTACTGACGTGGTCACAGCTCGTCTTGTTTATTTCAGCTACTTCCACAGCGTTATGTCCTATAGCATACTTCTGTGGGGTAAGGCGGCTGATATCGAAGCGATATTCGTCTTACAAAAGCGAGCTGTCAGATCCATTTATCAGCTAGGCTCTAGAGTTTCTCTTAGGGAGCGGTTTAAAGAGATAGGCATTTTAACTGTAGCATCCCAATTTATTTTAGATAATATACTATGGATACGACAAAATCTTCACTTATACCATAAAAAGAGTGATATACATAGTATAAATACACGGAACAAACATAAGCTAATTGGTACATCGCACCGTTTACATAGGGTACACAACTCATTTGTAGGGCTTAGTGTTCGCCTCTACAATAAACTACCTCCTAGTTTATTGGAATTGCCATTCAACTCGTTTAAATCAACGGTTAAAGATAAACTATGCAAGAAGGCTTACTATACAATAAATGATTACTTGAATGATAAAAATAGTTGGTCGCCGTGATTAACACAGGACGGTTTTAGTGTGGATTAATGTATGACGTGTTATTACGATTATTATGTTATTTGATAGGCATACTTTATGTATGTAACATTGTGTTACCTATTTTGTTTTATTTTTAGTATGATTATACGCATAAACGTATATGTTCTTTATTAGAAATTTTGACATGTATAATTTTATTAATTATAAGATTGAATGACGTAGCAATTTATGCCGCCTCCATGTTCGGGGCTGTGCCAGGTAAATCAACGTTTGGGGTATTTCTTTCTTTGAGTTTTATTTTATTAGCCGGCAGCAGATACGTCATGCTCCCTTAGTCGTCACTGCCTGCGGTGGCGTCTTGGGTCGGGTCACCTCCTTCCCTCAAATATGGCGAGGGAGGTGATGGCTGACCCTTGCGTCATACTCGTGAACGGGTGCTGCTTGCGGTGGCTGGTCGGTCTGCTGACCTTGGCCGAGTAGTTGACAGTTTAAGTTCATAGTGGCTTAGGTACCATGACCTCAAATTTTTGTTTATTTGGCACGGCACCTACACACTTATTTTGATATATTTTTTAATAATTATATTGTAAATGGAAAGACAGCGTGCTGCTGGGGAGTTTGTTGCGCCGTTTCTTCTCTCACAGCAAAAGCACTTAGGAAGCGGTGACGGGTGGGCAAAACTGGGTGCTGTCAATGTAATTTGACCTTCAAAAAGTGCTACTTAGTAGCCTAATTTGAATAAATGACTTTTGATTTTGATTTTTGATTTTGATTGATTAGGATTATTCAAACACTAGCTGTGGCCCAAGGCTCCGTCCACGTGGACTTCAGTTAATAGCGTTCGGTCCCCGTTTCCATTAGGCTATCTCTCAAATTCAATACAATCGGTTCCGTAGGATTGGCGTGAAAGCGAGACAGACAGACAGAGAAATTTTCGCATTCATAATATTAGTTTCAATAGATGCACAGTTTATCGGTATATGAAACAATTCAACAAAACTATCGCGATCAATCGCAAGACATAGGTACTCCCCAAAGTTGCGCCACATAACCATTCCTAGGTACCCACGACACCGCTTTCAATTTAATAATGAAAAATTACTAAAACCCAAAAGAGCAAGAAGAAAAGTGTCCATCTATTTGTGATATCAAAAGAGTTCGTATATCTACATCAACAGCATAATTTAAAAAAAAAACACTTTGCGAAACTTCAACGGTAAAGATGGCGACTTGAGCGGTTTGTTTTTTGCCATCGGAATTTAACGAAATTCTCCATAATCCGAAATCTGCGGATATATGTTGTCGACTCAAAATCAATATTTTTTTATGTTTTGTTATTCATATAAGGTTTCGATCGAGTTTACCGTAGTCCTGCATGAAATTATTAATGTAGATTTGAAGCTTTTTCGGGAATATATATCTTACTCTGTCTTTTAAGCAACGTTAGAAAGAAACAACTACATTAGGCGTGAAGTTAGGCACGTTTGACAACATGACAAGTATGACAACACGAATACTACAATAACAATCGAGCTCTCGATAGCGAGCGCGTCAAGGTTTTTTAAACTCATGGTATGAGTCCGATTGTAAACTATTCGAACCGCGTTTATACGCTATCGACTGTAGTAACGTCATTGACGTTTTCGATGGCAACTCATGGTAGAGGTACTGGACTCTTAACGAGGCTTAGTGTTACTCTGTAAGGTATTTATTAAGATTTCACTTGGTTACGAAGTTCGAGAAATAAGACCAGAAGGCAAAAGGACCTGAACCCTTCCAGTACATGTTACAAATCTAGGTACGCTAAAGGACCGCGTATCTCCAATGCAACGTGACGCAGTGAAATCTCCAGAAAACAACTCATAAAAACATGACTAAGAAAATGACACCGTCATGACTAATTGATCGAAACCATTAAGTGAATTCGTTGCTCTACATTCAAAGAACTTTATCACCTTCAATGTGTACACGTCCTTACACATCCTGACGTAAGGCAGTGTGCACACCGGCGCAGGTTTATTACAAATATCAGTAACAATCCGTCGGGCTCCGTCATTAAACCCCCATCGTCTCACAATGGTATAAATAACGACGGATTTATTTCTATATTTATTTATTTATATGTGTTATTTATTTATTGCCCGTCCGGTCTCAACGTGGCTTTATAGATTTTTTTATACTCATGTCCACTTGATCGAGATGTATTTAATTGTTTATTATCTAATCTTTTTGAGGTATTAAACAAAGTTTTAATTTGGATAAACAATCCTATTTGATTGATATAAAGATAAGATTTTTAGTCTCCTTCTTTTTGTGTTAATGTGGGAGAAAAACAAATGAATGCAGATCTCCATTAACCGTTTACAACGCTCATCAGAACCTTGCACATATTATCAAAACACCTAATGAGTTTGTCTTCTTTAGTTTTTGCGCCGATCCCCACACATGTTTACTTTAAAAACAATCTTTGTCATTTAGTCAAAGGAAGCAAAACCGTAGACCTGTCGTTCGTGTATTTTTACAAGTATTTTCTGTAGAATATTAAGTTATCATCGATTCTATAAGCAATAGCTAAGAAAATATTTTGTTTTTACACTTCCTAAAGAATTAAAACTAAGTGATGACGATTTTAATAAAAAACTGTTTCGTATTAACGGATTGTGAGAGTATTTCTCTTCATAGTTTTTGTTCTAATTATCGAGGCTGAAAGTTTAATGATTAATGATTATGACAGGTAAACTTTCTAATGATTTTATTAGGGTGTATTGTTACGTAAACAACTAGGAGACAATTGTAATAACATTATGTTATGCCAAAATTGCAAAGTCATCTTTTGTTTTAGCGATTAAATGACAACTAGAAAAAATGTTCTACCCCCTGTCCTTAGTTTGGTCCTTTAATATTTAAGATCAGAACTTAGATCGGTGAATTTCTAACACATTACATAATAATTGTATTAGACTAGACGACGTAAGTATATAGCTTTGTTGATGGAAATAGTCATTGATACATATATTTTTTATCTATTATCACCTAGAATCAATAAGTATATGGCTCACTATTACAGTTAGTCAAGAAATGATAAAATTTATATTAAAAATGTCGTTTAAGTGATAATAGTGAAACACCGTTATCTTATCAAATTCAATTTATTTGCGAACCAAGTATTTACGTACTTACGTAAATAACAGTTAGGAGGACCTTGTCGGCGCCATTCATCATGAATGTATGTGTAAATGGCAAAACCAATATAAGTACATTAAGTAGCACATTCATCACCAAACATAATTAGTGTAAAAACACTTTCGATTGAATTCTTGTTATTTTTCACGGCGATTTAAGAAAAACCTGTAGCTTCAATTGAGGGGAACGAATTACTATAAAAATTTCGCGAACGATGACGCGTCAGGTGTATGAGTTACGTTAGTAGTGAGAAGGTAGTTTGCGTGACTTAGCACATTGTGTATGCGGTGTATGGAAATTAATTTGTATGAGTAAATGGACATTTTATTGTTTTTATTGCTTTTGAATAGAAACTTATTGGTGAATAAAATGCTTAGGGATATATGGAAAGCTGTGTCTGCATTGCATGCATTATTGGTTCATTAACGAAACGTTGTCATTATTTGAAGGAATCTTTTTTTTTTTTGCAACACTAGATTAGGTACGTATTTCTTCGTAGATCGTTAAATTCCAATAAATAGGCAACCAATAAGAAAGTCATCTTTTATCGGAACGGGAGTCAGGACCCTGAAACTAAGTTCGAAGTATAAATAAGCCAGGAATAAGTCCAGAACAAAGCTGCATCAGAAAACAAAGATTTTAAAAAACAAATCAATATCAATTAAACAAACGAGTGTAGTACAGGCCAGTATTAGCCGGTCACCTCGGTCTGGCAACACTGGTAGCAACACTATGTATGAACCAGTGCCGGCCCGCCGCTCATTAAGTCCGCCGCCAACATCCGGTCGCACAATACCCAAACTCATAATAATTCAACCGACATCAAAGAACCAATAAATCTAACATTAATATCTCTATTCGTTTGTTGTGCTACTTCACTTACACATTCATTATAAGTCCTATTTTGAAGACATTAAGGTTGGTTTTTGATTGGGGTCTTAGGGCATTTTAATCCCTAGCAATAAAAAGGTGCGGTATAAAACGGTAGCCAACAGGATTACCTATAGGTTTTGTATCAAAGTAGCGCTGACGGGTTGCGCTTAGGGATGTGCTGAGCTGGTCGATATCAATGTACGAGTAGAAAGCATACACGCATATTATACAGTCATAATAAAAATATCATGTATTAATTATAAGAAATGTATCTAGAATTCTGCTGCGGAGTGTAAGGAAGTATATCCATCGCTAAAACTAAAACAAAATTTGAAAGTGCTTGAGTAATTAGAAATATGAATGTAAAAGTTACGATCTTCAACTGCTAATAACATTTTTTTTGCAAGAATAACATAAATTAACAATGAACAATGGCATAAATAAAGGCCGTCTACGCCAAGCAATGGGCTGTGGTACTAAAGGCTGAGGGCGTAAAAGGAAACGTAAATAATCAGCAAATCTTGATTTTTCACTCACGTTGTGAAACTTACCATCATAAAAACATCAACCATACATCGAAACATTCCCAACACTAGCCACTAATATTAATTATAAATGATTCAGGCGTCATTAGCGGAGGCAAAGATCTTGGGCGATACAAAGAGTTTTGCTGTCTCGCTCGCACCCGCACGTCATCCGAGACCCTGTTTATTGTAACGTGAGAAACTAACGCCCAATACTTGTGTAATTTTGGGACTCGAAAATACAGGCTGGATACTGGATAGACACAAATATATCTAGTGAAAGAAGAAAGGACCAGTCTTTATCCGGATCAAAAGACCATATTTGTGCTTTCTTTATTTGTCTAAACCCTACATTCACAAAGACAGTCGCGAAATAATTACTAATACATAGAAGAGTTGCGATCGAATGAAAAAAAGCAATGTTATCCAGGGCTCCAATTCTGCTATTTACATCGGCCGATGAATGAATGAAATTTGACTTAACATGTCAATTTTCTTATTCTCTTAAGCATTTTTCTGCACAATAATTGGAAATACTGTATTCCAATTATTGTATTGCTAAAATGCTTAAAAGAATAGGAATAATTTCAAATTTAATTCAATTGCCATTCATTCAATGGCCATTGTAAAATAGCAGAATCGGGGCCCTGGTTTTAATCAATTATAAAATTCGATATAATTTTTTACTTTCTTTTCACTTTAACGGTTGACAAAATCTCAACTCAAACATTTATAGGTAAATAATTGTTTTACAATAATTATTGATCCCTTATTTAAAGTAATAATACTGATCTTATTATATCGCTAGGCAATCCAAAAGAAGCAATCTTAAAAGGTAAGTTTTAGTTGAATTTCCACTACAATATAGAGGATGTTAGTGTTTTATTAGATTTATTAGTTTACAATACTGAGCGTGAAATATAAATCACAACACGTTACGTTGGAACCCAATTATTAAAACCGTAATCGTATCTCAAAAACTCCCTTCAAGACTTAAACTACGATACCCTCGTAGTATTTTTTCTACTAATAACATAAACTTATTAACTGCAATAGTAATAAAACTATAAAAAAACCATGAATGGGTGTTATTCAGCCGGCTGGATCCCACAAAGTCCACCCCCTATAGAACGCTGCGCGCGCGCACCCATTCACGTTGTTTTTTCTGCACGTTTACCTGCAACTTCCTTCCTACAACGATCCATTACCATGAATGACATTCCTTGGCTCTGACAGTTAAATGGATACCGTGACACTTGGGCGGTGATACTTTACACTCACCATTCAAAAATCGACAGTACATGCCGTGAAACAAAGTTCAAAATTGTCTGCACTAATATTTTTCAATTGATTACGTTACAAATTAAATTTTTAATTCCTCAAATGTACAACAAACTCTTAACGAGAGGAGAATAAGGTTGAAATTAGAACGTATAGTTAAAAAACATCAGTAAAACAGGTTTAATATTTTTTCTAGCGCGCGTAAACGATACTTACGTTCGGCGTAAACTCCTGCGCATTGTTGATCGGTGCCAGGCTGTCTGCCGAAACGGGTTTTTGTTCAAATTTCGAACGTGTTTTTTTATTTAAGTCAAAGCTAATGATACTTGACGGGGTGTCAAGTTATGACGAAAATAAATAGTTTAAACTAATATTGTGTTAAGTTAATGGTCGCGATGAAATACTAGGCTAGTTAATTATACGTTTATATTCTAAACTTTATTTGTTTAGTCGATGAATTTAAGAGGCTAATGGTGTTTCATATTAATTATCAACATTTAAATTGAATAAAGACATGGTGGATGATTTAAAAAAATATTTATTATTTACTCCTAAAAGGTGGCCATATATGCTTTTTTTTAATATTTCAAATACATTTAAGTTTAATAAAACGCTTGTCACTTATACTTAGTTAAAAAAAAAACAAATTACATTTAAGTAGTAAATCTTAAAATCGACCCTAACATTAAATTTAATTTGTCTTCAAGCAATGATATCGATTTCTTTACAATAACGAAAATAAATCGATTATCAACAATAGATATCGTTACATCCAATCTTCCCCAACAATTAGTTGTCAAATTACATGTGACATGAAATAAATTAATCCGGTGAAATCCAATAATTCCCAAGTATTTGTAACTTACTGTCCAATAAAGTCAACAATACAATGTCTGTTGCAGAAATACAGTTTCCTATTATGTTGCAGATGTTGTTGGAGAGTCGGGCTTTTGTTGAAATTACTAAGCACTATAATACTTGGATTTTATACATCGAGAAAGTGATTTAGTTTTCGAAAAAGATGACATAATGCTAATGTAATGTGTTTTATATTCTTTTTTATTACTTGTGTTGGTTCAGTTTCCGTTAAAAAGTTGATAATTAAAAAACCTCAGCCTCTTTTATATCTTTAATACAGATAGCTGTTTGGCTTTAATGTCGTGTAAGTCTCATTGCAGATCGACAGGTCAAGTGATCTTATCGACACAAGTAGCAAAAGCTGTAGGTTCCTCCGTTATTGCCTTCTTGCTTATGATAGAACTGTTTATTTCACCAAATTCCAAATTCGCATCTTACTGCAACATCGGCACCGGTAACAAGAACGACACTTCCACACAAAGCAACCGGAGCGGAAATACGTCACACAAAGGTGTTATTAAAGAGTCAGTTTTTTTCTCGTCTGCCACCCCACACTGCCCGCAGTCAATAGCGCTGAGAGTCCATTCTTACTACTTAAATGTCGCGTAAAATTATTGTTCCGCTTTTTTTTGTCAAAACTAGGAGTTTGGATAATTTTGTGAAAGTGCATTATGATTGCAACACATAAAGGAGTTTTTTTTGTGTTTGTAAGATTATTTTAGTTGAATAGTTGTGATGATTTTTGTAAGACTAAGTTTGCGTATACTGGATAGGTTTAATAGCTCTTTCTCATGAAAAAACAAACCAAAAGTTATAATACTTTAAAAATAATTCTGCTTTTACTTGATCTTAAAAATAAAACTGTATACTTATTTAAGAAACATTAGCAGGTCCATTAGCGGAAGCTTGAGGTGGTGTCGACTGGTGTCTGTGAGGTGTGACAGTGTCGTAGTGACAGCTCGCTGACACCAGCATCCTAAGATAACACGGATGTAGAGTCGAGATGTTTTGATAAAGGTAATGTGAAACAAGTGGCGAAGATAACACATTCAAGTTTATAGCTGAAGTGGTGTGATAATGTAAGTAAGGTTTATGATTGATTGATTTCAATGGTAAAAATTTCAATATGAATGGAAATGAATGAGCTGATATTCCTATTGCATATGATCGAAAGTTTCAGATACATCCTTTATTTGCCCAAATGAGATAAGTTATTTGGGTAATTCTAAATATAGAATTGTTTTTCGAGACGATTCCATTATAATACTAGTCTTCGATTTTAAAATAAGAACATTTTCTCACCACTTAGTAGTCAAAGACATCTTTCATGCAAGAGATAATAAGAAAAGTTATAAAAAATCGTTCAGAACAGACAACCCTTCAGTCTTGTTTACCTGGTAACCGTTACTACTTAGTTCGTCAGAACCCAGACTCCCATCGGTCACCGGCGCATTCAATTCTGATCCGTTATCGAACAGAGCATGTGCCATTAAAACCCCATCGGCACATAAGATCACGTCTCATCTTTGACCAGACCTTTACCATGAGATCATAAACCAACACCGTTGCGACTTTCGAAAAGAGATGATGCTCTATATTGGATGTACTGTTGTCTCTCTTCCACAAAACCGTCAGTGATGGTTTAAGGGCTCATGGTGACCATGGTATTGGTTCAGGTCTGTACAAGAGTGTCAATAAACTTGCTCCGACGTTAATACACCGCCGGACAAAAGCCGTGGCACTCTTTTATTTTTCATACGCTTAGGGGCCAGTCGACGTCTTTACGGACGATTAGACACATTTTATATTTATAAGTTAGGGTTGGATTTTAAACTTGCGTGTATAGGTACCCGTTGGTGATGTTATTTTGTTATTTAATCTGGTACCTACATTTGTTGAAAATGGTTAAGAAAATATTTAGAGCTTTTTTTCTAATGCTGTGTCCAGTATCTGCCAAAGTAATGGTTTGTTACGCAATTTATTTACTAAGCGATGTAAGAAGATATGACTCATACTATAAACTGTATACTATAAAATAAGTACTCAAATGATCAGTGTAGTCGGCATACTATGATCACACAAAACACTGGAAGGCATTGTGACAAAAACAAAAATCAGGACAGACCATTTTAAAGTTTGCACACCTAAATAACTTATCATAAGAAGCAATAAACGACTATTACTAATACCCGAATATTCGTATCAAAGGACCAAATTTAGTTTACAGCTTAATAAGAATAAAACTATTAGCTACTGAACCACCTGACCAGGTTCCCGGGGCCGCCGTCAATACCAGTAGCCGACAATAGCTGATCATTTATCAGACTCAGCTTACCCCTTTTTCTTTTTACCTCACCCGGCGTCGAATATGCTACCTGATGGCTCGCCGACCGCTACTTATGCTCCGAATTAATGACCGCTGTATACTTTGCCGAGGTTAAGTTGTGTATGATAAGGTCGGGAAGATGATGGGTGGCGGTTATTAGCTTTTATTAATGAGAGATTGTGGTTAATATGAATTTTATTGTTATAGGAAGGGATTGGAAGTAATGAGAGGGAATTTGAAGTTGTTGTTGTTCGAGGTGAAGCGTTAACGATCGCAAGTATTATGTGGTTGTTAATACTGATGTTGTTTTTCAGATTATTTTTAATACCACATTGTTGTCAAATACCATTAGAAGTATATTGACCAATCTTACTTTGAGTTATGTTTTCTTGATCTATACATTTGTTTGTACATAAAACAGCTTTAAAATATGATTGCCAGGGTGTATAACGTAGAGGTATCTACCCTGGCAACTACACCCTGGCAATCAAGCAAATCCATCATTTGTATTACCAGACCAAGTTTCTATAGGAGTTTGTCAAGGGTTTGAAAAGGTAGGTCAAAATAAAAAAATACACAAATAATTTGTACGTGGTTTACTTAATAAATCAAATTTCTTTATAATATACATAACAATAAATTACTTTTAACTCATCCACAGTTTGCCTTTGATGAGTACATTTAACAATAATGCAACGATTGAATCCCTTGGGCGCACGAACCTAGTCTATGTATGTAGCTGGTTACCCCGTAGTAAAGTTGAGCCTGTGTTTAGGAGTCGCTTCTGAAGCAGTTAAAACTTCAGCTTGTGGAGCGTCAGTGTTAGTTTCAGGTATAAAAGCTCTTCGCTTAGCTTTCACTGGCCTTTTATCATCATTCTTGTTTTGCCTTAGTCTCAGATGTGGCCTCCTATCAATCGGAAAAGTCAAGTAGCTAGACTCATTCTCAACAAAATCTTGTAAATTATTGGTTTCATTTGTCCTTGCTATAGAAAGCACGCGCAAGCTTTGGTTGTCCTCAAAATTGTTAGGGTTCCTGAGATAAGGGTAACTGTCTTGTCCATTTTCCAAACTGTCTAAACCTAAATCATCATTATGGGGACCATTATTGAGAGGAAGTACTCTGAGATAATCAGGATTAGATTTTCTGTTAGCATTTCTTTTTCTCAAATATGGCACCTCATAGTTATTTCTATGGCTCAGGGCCCTGCGAGTATCATCATTGGCTTTATCATAATCTAGATTTTGATGACTTGCTGAAGGCCTTTCAAAATGTAGGTCCACGCTATTTTTTCTTGCATGAGCGTAACTTCGATCGTTTGGATGTTCCTCAGCTCTACGTAAGGGGTGTGTTTTGGTAGATGACAAATTGTCATCTTCAGTATCATCAGGGTTGTTCCATGGATATTCGAGATAAAGAATACTATTTTTTCCGCTGTCTTCATCATCAGCGTTCCTTAAGTTTGCTCTATTATTTTCTATACCTCGGTTTGTTCCAAATATCTGTCTTATAATGTCATCGATGTTATTTTCGTTTGTGTTACCTCTCCTTGTATTTTGCTCATTTTTATTTAAATTAAGAAATTTACCTCTTTTAAAACTGTCCTGATTATCCAGGGAACTTAAAAATGGAACCGGTAGATCCAGGTTACCATGACTTCGCCGGCTGTTTAAAGGTATTTCATGAGGTACGTCATTATTTTCTCTTCTAATCAAACTGGGCTCACCACCTCTAGGCTGGCTGGCTTCGTGATACGGTACGAGTTCATCAACAGCTTTGTCATCAGGGTCTAACTTATCAGTCAGAACCACTTCTACTCCAACGTTATCAGCTATGCGACGATCAGATAATGGTTTACTATTATTATTGATCGTTTGCGATTCTTGGTTTGCAAGGTCAACGTTATCCGCGCTTAATGCACGTAAAATTGAAAAGTTGCTGTGTGAATCACCATCAGCATTAACCTTTTCAATATTAAGGCCTAACTTGTAATCATTTTTGTCTTTATTCAAATTCGATAGTCCGTTACTTCTTAACAATGTTGGCAAAACTTGTAAATCATCTAAGCCGTCAAGCAATTCTGATAAATCAACTGCAGCATTGTCGTCTGAGTCCAATCGATCATTCGGTGTAATTAAGGGGCTAGCAACTTCCTCATTATTATTTCGTCTGTTGTTCCTTGGCTTTTCATCGTAGCTTTTTCTCAGTGATTCCAAGTTACTTTCCTTTTCTAAACGTAAAACTCGTTGCTGGTTTTCAGATTCATCATCAGGACTTAATCTAGTATTATCGGCATTGTCATCATCGTATTTTTTTCTGTAATTATCCTTTGTCGGACTTTTATGTTCTGGTTTAGTCTTTCTTCGATACGACTTAGAATTTTGAATTGCTGGCAATGTATTAGAGGGCTCGTCTTCAAGGTCGACTCTGTCGTGAGACACAACATCCAGGTTTCGCTCTTCGTATTTTTTTCTAATAGGTTTATCACTGTTTTTAACGTTTGAAGCTTTCGACTTTCTAAGTTGCGGTCTAGCTACTGCTATATCATCTGGTTTGCCATCACCAGTTAAAAGTAAAACTGTATCTAGATAAGCATCAGGGTCTTCTTTTTCTGGATATGGCATTTCAAGATATTTGTCGCTAGCCAGTGAACCACCCTTCTTAGATCTTCGTCTATTATTGAGTTGTTCCAGCGGTGATGACTGAGATTTAAGAGAATCACTATTTTCTTGATAGTTAAAAGGTTTACTTATAACAGTCTGTTTCAAATTTATACGTCTATTCTCCGGTACCTCGATATTTGTGAGTAGTTTTTCAGCTTTGCCTGGCTCATCTACATCTGCCTCAAAGTTCAAACGTCGATTATGATCATCAACATTATCGTCATCATAAGGTGAAGTTTCAAAACTAAAATTGTCATCCTCTTCTACGTGATAGCCACGTTTTTCATCTCGCCTTGAGTTTTGATTCTCCATAAGTCTTAAGAGACTCTGAAAATATGACGATTCTTCTAGTTTACCGTCGGGAGGAGCTGCTGGTTTATGTTCAGAATGGTCTCTGCGACTGACTTTATCTGGAGCTTCGATACTTAAATCCCGCTCTTCTTTCTGGTGGACCTTATGATTAACACCTCGTCTAAAAGCTGGTAGTCTATCCTTTAAGTTTGCACGACGTAATTCTATATCGCCACGATTTCTTTCGCTTAAGGATCGGTACACATCTGCGTTATTGTTTATATTCAGTTCACCCGCAGGAGACAATTCCAGACTCGCGCTGTTATCAGCGACCGAGTTATACCTTAGAAGCTCATTTTGTCTTGGGTATGGAGAATTGTATTCATTCTTTCGATAGCCGAAGTCCTCTATACTGTCATCGTCCGAATCCGATTGGTCGCTGTCACTTGCTGGACTTTTGCTGGAAGTTATGGATAAATAGCGGCTAGGCGCATATCTTCTTGCTTGCCCATTGTTTAAAAGCCGCTGTGATGGTATCAATGGGTTGTAATTGTAGCCGCGATAGTTCGAACCTACGTTAAATCCAATTTGTATTACCTGTAAACATAATGCAAAAGAAATTAGAATTTGTTCGCAATATATTGGACACAGAATGTTGTGTATGACCAAATGAGGCGATTTAATAGTCATTGAACTCTTAGTTTAATAGCAGTAGAAAGTGTTCAATAAAATTAACTTAGAACGTTATCAAACCGATTATTCTCTGAATCGAATGTAAATAGCAAGTATCATTAAATTATTAATAAATACATCTAGTGTTATCGGTTAGCCTGTCCCAATTAATTTATTATTAAAAGTAACTGTTAGACCAATGACACTGACACACCGCAAGTAAATGACATTTACTAATGAAGTAAAATTCATTGCCTATAATGATCCATAACGGCCATAGGAAATAAGTCTCCTATTTTCTTTTCAATGAATAAGCACTGTTTATGCAAATGGATGAGTTGTATACAGATCAAATCTTTACAATAGAAGACCTCTATCTTTTTTATATTCTTGAATAACAGACTTGTCTTCTTAATTTAACACACATTCATCATCGCAGATTCATATTCACTAATTACGTTATTTATTACATTATCAATTTTGGCCACGCTTCCAATACGTTTGAAACCAGGTAGGTAAACTGGAAGGTATATCCCATACCTGAGCATAACTTAAGTCCGTTCCGGTGAAAACACTAGATTTAACTTGAAAAAGCATACTAAAGAAGACATAAAATAATAACAGACCCAGAACGGACGGTACAAGTTGAACCAGTTCTCTTATAGGTCAGCGAAACAAATAATAAAATATATAAAACGCTCACCAAAACAAGCGCGGATATTTCCAACATTTTCGTTCGAGATTTCATACAGATCCCGAATGCAATTCCATATATTTGTTAGGTGCAAGTAACGTCGCACTCGTACGACGATACAAGTATTTCTACGGAAAACGAATTTCAATCTAAGTGTGTATGAAAAGTAATGTTGTGTGTGTTAAAGACATGTTTGCTAAATTAATACATGATTGTTTGGTCTTTAATAAGGTGTGACTTCTATTCGATAAGTGACGGAGGGGCTGTTGCATCAGAAACCAGAGTGACGTAGTTACGTCGTACAATTGAAGTTTACAGGGTGTACACAATTGTAGTCATATTTTAAAGGGAATTAGATAAAATAATAATTGTGAAAAGGTGTAAGATTTAGCTCGGATAATCTTAAAAACATCTTTCGAATCATTTTATTGTTTAACATCAAAATGATTAAATTAAAATTAAAGAATGTTGTAATAGTCAGTTTTAATCATTTCTATAACCGTAAATAAAGGTCGTCGAAAACAGCAAGTCATTTTGGGTCATAATGTAAATGTTGTGTATTATAATTAATACGAATAATTTTGACTTGTGACTTGTTTTGACAGGAGGCTTTATTTGTACAATGTACCTACTTATAATTTTATTTTGTAAATAAGTTGTTGGTGTGCCTTATAAATAGCTTAATAAATAAATGACTTTCTGAAAGAAAATTGTTCATAACTCTACGCCATAAAATCACCACCCACTTCTGGGACACTCTGTATAGCACTAATACCTTAACCAATCATCACACATAAAAATACAAATAAATAAGTTACATTTTGACGTAAAATTTGCAAATTAAGCGAATAACAGTAACGGCATATGACGTGATACCGTAGATCAGCCAATAGGATTAGATGCTGGGTCTTCAGCTTCTGTGCGCGGAGAGGTCGGCAAGTGAGGTCGTTGGTAATCGGTTGAGTACTCCATTATTTAATGTGCGGCGTGTGTATAAAACTAAGCCGTCGTAAAGTACGACTCGTGCCCACTGCCCAGGTATTACAGTTGCCAAGATATTGTGAGGACTTGGTTTACATGACGAGAAAAACATTGCGCGAAATGTGTATCATGTTTTTGAAAGAAAAAAGGTAATTTAATGTATTGAGAAAGTTTATTTGATTTTTTTTTTATGTGGAGCAAATAGGTAAAAAATTACAAATATAAAAAAGGAAGTAGTCGTTCATACCAGTAATAACGTCTAACTCTGCAATTTATCATTACCCGATGAACATTTTAAAACAGAATTATTGCAGCACATTATGAGCTCAGAAGTTAGACAAATTAAAATATGACTAATTATGCTGTTGAATAAAAAAACCCTTATTTAATTTAAATATCAACAAAACAGTTACCCATATAAAAACTGAGCTGTCAACCCCGCAAATAACTTATAACTGCGCGTCATGTAACCCCACGCCAGCGAGAGTGCATCGCTGCAACATTGCCAGTAAACAAATATATCCATTTAATAAGTTTTTATTGCCATAATCTGGACATAATTTACGTTGATAAGAAGATCACGCCACACGTTCCATACAATGGACAATTTGTTTTATTTTAATTCACCTTTATAATCCTTTGAATGCACTCAACTGCTAACGTTTTATATTCGCAAGCTATAAGCAGATATTTAACTTTACGGTTCATTTTATAAATGACAACTATATTATAACTAGTGTCTCATTTAAAAAGGTTTTTGATCAAATCGGAGCGATCAAAACCTCCGTCGCGATAAAGTTGGTTCAAGAGCGGATTTTCAAGACTTTTTTTCCTTTAATTTGTATTAATTAAGTCCCTCATGTTACGAAAAACTTACAAAAACCCAATTAATATCAATATTAGCACAAATATCATCGAAAAACACATTTTACACACAAAAGCTGATACACATCATCTCACAGCTGTCAATCAAAATATCACATGTTCCAAAAATACAAAATCTCTCTGGGATATCGATATCAATTGTGTGGGTGACATTACACGACAAACGTAACCTGACGCGAATCAAGCAAAACTCAACTTTAAAAATATGTGTATAAGGTTCTCAGTGATGTGTTTATAAGTTGGTATGTTATAGAATATTGAATATTTAGGGACAATCGGTGTGAAAAGTGTTGCCGATCTATTACCGGTAATCGGATTACTGGGACGTGTGATTTCAATGGGATTAAGGCTCTATGCCTGAGTTAACGTAATTGTGAACATTTTGCAAAGCATTGCCAAGATCCTGAATAGAGCGGGCTTTGGTTATTTGTATAATAATATTGTTAATATTCCTGCTTAGTGCGGAGATTAGAACTTGATTGGAATAGAGTTTTTAATGTTGTTTCAAACATTAAAACAGTTTTTGGGTTTAACAAACTTTAAATAAAAAAGATTTGGTTTTTATCAAGTTGAATTATTTATTAAACTCTCATGATGAGGTTCACAACCACTTTACTCATTATAACTTGTAATACATTTTTCATCATACATCATACACATACATATAGAAAAAAAATAGTTTCATAAATGTAAATGAATTGAATGTTATTTTTTTTTAAATGCAGTTCACAACTGAACAGTAACAAACGATAATTAAGCCATACAAATAAATCGTGATTATGTTTACTGCGCTTATTACAATCTTCAAAATTTTACAATTTTACACCGACCCTAGTCACGCCATCTATCGCCAGCATCGGAACTAAATCTCAACATAAAGTGCTACAAAATAAACGACTTCACAAAAGTCAAGCAATAAACGCTAAATACACATTTTTTGTAGTCAATTTGTCAATAGTCACATCTGCTGCGTCGCGGGTTCAATTCCTGACCCAATTGTTACGCCAGACAAATTGTCGGCCAATGAATGCGCGTAATGGCACGCATGATTTCGTTGCTGAGCTGAAAAGGCCCATTCACCTTGTGATTTTGTAACGACTATCGAAAGTCAACATGTTACACTATCATTTTTAAGTCTAAAATCATTAATTTCGATAACAAAATCGAAAGTTCACAAAACAAGAATATAATAATAAATTGCAGAAAAAAAATCATTTCTATAATACACTGACCAGTTTATAATACAATTTACACAAAACATCACCTCTTAGTATCCGGTCAGGAAGTGGCATTTAAGTCGCAAATCTTCAACTACAAATAATAAGGTCTGCGACAAAAGCACCGACAATCGCACACAAAAGCGCAGCGTGAACAGCACGCTTTATCCACAAGTACTAGCATATGTTTTGCAAAGGTGCTGTTAATGAATGGGAAGCCTGTTTATTGGCACGGAAGTAATTTATTTGGAAACACAGTTTGGACCCAAATATTGAACGTTTGTAGCTGTTAATGGAGCCAAATTAATTGCCGACTGAATTAAGTGACGATTTACTTGAATAATTTATGGTTAGTGTACCTATTGGTTTAAGTGTCGGCGTGAACTTACTACGCAAATTGTAATGGCACGAATTAGAAATTAATTCAGTATTAACAGAGCGACTGTTAATACTGAGTTAATTTCTGATATTTGTTTGAAGAGTAATCCTTTGCAGAGTGAGTCCATTTCAAAAATTACAGCCTGGGGAGTTCAAAAAAACAAGCATACCTAAAATTTTGAACTATTGCGAAACTCTGAACAGAACTATGAAATTAATAGTATTAGTAGGAGCATTACTTATCCAAAGATAAAAAAACAAGCACATCCTTATTTATAACTTGCCTCTTCTCCTAAACGCCAATACCTTCAACCTAAACACAAAGTTGAACAACAGTGACCGTTGCTGAAGCCAAACCGCTTCATTTGAATAAATCTAATCAAAGTTTTATACAACAAATACAACGCGGAGGTAGAACGGTCAAAGGTCCCCTTTCAAAGGGCTATTCCCTTTGTTTTCCCACTCACATCGTTACTAAGATTTACCGCCGGTCGCAGGCGGCCCATTCGCGATGCGACTAATCGGTGTTCACTAACGACTAGTCGTAAGGGGCGTGATTGTGTAAATTAAAGGGTAAGTGAGTGGTCAAGATCGTGAATGGGGGTCCTAATTTGTTGTTTCGTTTTAGATGGCGGATAAGGGTCTGTGGGGATGCGGATTTATATTGTTTTCTTTTCCGTTAAGGTGACTTTTGTAGAAGTTTATTAGATTTCTTCGGCTGTTTTCGACAAACAAATTATATTAATAAAAATAGGTATTTTAAAATTAAAGAGCAAATCAGAAATGCAATTATAGGTATCTGATGGATAATCGCAGTTCTGAAAGAAAAACGCATGGTAAGTGTATTTTATTTCGAGTTTGTTTTTACAACTAAAGGGAAATTAGCAAAGTCCGTGTGATGTTAATGCGACAAGCCTAAAAATCATGTTCCCTCTCCTATAAACCAAGATTAAGACAGTGAAATTAATTACCAGACAATGAAACCATCGAAACCATACAGCACTTAAGCGTGGTGTGACCCATTCAAAACGATTTACTGAAGTCCTCCGCGATGATATTTGTCAGAACTAGTAGATGGGAGTAGGAAAGGGTACAGTTTACTTCTTTTTTAAAGTATCGTTGACAGCGAAACAAGAAAAAAGCATGATCAATTTACTATATTTACTTTCCTCTACTCTCCTCTTTTTGACCAAGACCTTTTTTATCCAGGGACCGCTGAAGGTCTTTCTCAGCTCTGAGGAAGGCGGAGAAGAATGCAGGAATCCTACCGGCTGGAACCACTGGACTGCATCATCCTTCCCTTGTTCTTGAGACCACGGGAACACTATACTGGGCGTAACTCCAGAAGAGCATTCTCAGCCGGCGTTTAACTTAATCGATTTTCTCCCAAACAGCCTAAAATGTATATTTCCTCAAATCATAAGGATTTGACAACAAACAAATCGCTAAAGAAATTTAAATTCAAAAACTAATAAAAGTGTTTTCTGCGAGAAACGGCACCTTAATATTATCGCATAAACTGAACGAATGATCCGGTAGCGTCAGCAACACAACTCAGGAAATATTGATAATATCTTGCTATTTACGGAATATACTTCACAAATTAACTTTTTTGGTTTGAAAATATGGCACTTACGATATTCTGTCAGATTTGTACTGTATGACGAAACTATTCATCATCATGATCGTACTGATGATATGACCAGTGGTCACGATGAGATAAATATTCAATTCTCAAAGCCCTGTGTAGGTAAGTACTGTTTAGTCCTAAAGTCGTACAAAGACCCCTCTTCACCACAGCAATATTTCTTAAAACATTCCTTTATTAAAACCCTCCTCCCGCAAACCCACGCAAATAATACATCCGTTTGCGAACGTTACCTAAAGATAGATTTTTCAAAAATTTAACAGCCTGTCATTGGCTGGAGTGGGGGCCGGGGGCGCAAAGTAATCAACAATTTAAAATTGGGGGCTAATCTCGAGCCCGCGGTAATCGCCGGCGATCGGTCTTCCCGCGCATTTGTTAGGGAGCCTTCTCGAACACCGATGCGAGCTTGTTTTACCGTTTACACGAGTTTTATTGGTTACAAGTTGGTAGGCTGACTTTCTAAGGGTTAAAATGGTAAGATGGTTTTCTCTTTGTAAAATTAAGACAATTGTTGCTGTGATTGAGTACTTACAGAAGGCAGAGCTGTTGCTACCAGTTAAGAACATGATGTCTAAATAATTTACTTCGAAGACTTTGTAGTTTTAACAAGGTATAACTGTAGTAAAGTGAAAGTGTGACGTGCCTGACTTTCCAAAAATAAAAATATTCGGTGTACTTGAGAAGTTAGATAAAAAATTCATGGAAGAGTCCAAACCAAATAAATAACGTCTATAAGAAACAACACCTACATAGTCATTTAGGACCTTGGAGTAACTGGCTTACATTTTGATAGCTTTCAGAAGAGAAACACTCACCGTTTATTTTTAACAAGTTTTTCAGTCTCAGCACATGAACAAACTGCTCAAGGCGTTTGTTTTTCCGTGATACTGTGACCGACAAATTGACGCGTCACTCATCTTGCCTCCCTCTCTCGCCTACTTTAAATACATACAGCCGAATGTTTTTTCTTTCTCTCTAAATAACGAATAACAAACATAATCCACGCTTAATGGCGAGATAAATTGTGGCTATTGCGATGTTTGAAATAGGCCAGACTTGTTAATAGGCCGCGGCCTCTGCTGACCTCTCGATGTCAGAAGGTTGATGGTGATCCTCAAGATATCACAGGGGATAGGCATATACTTGGACCTGAAGAGCCTATTTTTTATCGATAAGTAAGTAATAGGAAATCAGATATTGTTGGTAACATTACACCTATTCAGGATCGAAAGTCATGCTGTCACTGCCTGTCAGGTGGTTTCAAACAAATATATATTTATTTTAGGATGTTTCCATTATAATAGGTAGACAACAAAATGAACTTAAAATCTTTTAAATACCGGATTGTCGCTATACTCGGGGCAAAAGAAAATTATGTGCATATCCACATATGCCTTTCTTCAACACCAGTCCACACATTTGACATCGGAACTGTTTGTAGTTTACCCATAACAGACAGACAGTCACTTTCGCATTAATATTAATACGATTGAATTGAAGTAAATCAATGTAACTTAAGATTGACCTCGTGCTGTCATCATTAAGCCTGCACAGATGTTCTAGCATTAATTACTAATTAACGCGGACTGATCAGTCAGGACTGACAGCTTGACACGTTTCGTCTTGGTTTGGTCGCGCCAAGGGCAATGTCGCCAAACTCATTAATCAAGAACGAAATAATGTCATTAATTCAAGTTTAAATAAACCTAACAAGAATAGGACCAGCTGGATTTGGAGTTGATTCGATTGTGGTGGTAGTTACAACCGATATGGCCTGAGGATGAGAAAAATAATTAGGTAAAGAGTGTTATAAATGTGGAAGTATGTAGATATATATCATTTAAAGTTACTTCATTGCTAGCTTTGCTGAAAGCGAAAGCCAATACTAAATTACCAGTCGTAACTAGGCTTAATATTTAACTCCAAACGCAGTCTTCAGTTGTGAGGAAGTAAAAATAATGAAAATTTGACTTCATGGCAAAGTCAATATTTTTGTAAATTTTAAATAACAAACAATATTTTCGATTCTTATTGTCTGAAAACTCAGTTTATAGATAAAATGCAACTAACCAATGAAAAAAAAGATGACCGTCGAAGTACTTTTTTTATTAAGTACATAAACCTTCTTTTAACGCATAAGATAAGTGTAACTGAAAGTGAGTTGGTGATAGAAATGTAAAGTTTAGTTAAGGAAAGAAGTGACCACTCGAAACGTACAGCGCCATCTATAGAACTTCAGTATAACTGCTACACTCCAGTGAGTACTTAACTTGACAGAAAGTCTGACGTATTTACTAATCTCAAAAGCTTGACAAAGATGGCGCTCAACGTCAACTAAACCATCCTGAACCGCTTGACAAGTTGCCATCATATCCAACAGATGGCGTTACGAGTATACGATCTGTGGGACAAATGGGCTCACTGTGACGGAATTATAAACGATTTACATTTTCGAAATCAAGCGTCTTTTTAGTAAGAGATGAATTCCAAAATTCATTGCTTCAATTTTGGAATAATCAATAAAGGATAATTAAAAGATTAGGTAAAATACTTTAGTGTTGCTTCATTTTTGATTCGAAAGACTTTTCCTGATTTTTTTATTCTGGCTTTTGGCTTTGGGTGGCGGTTGTTGATTTTTTGAAAGATTCTACATTCATTTCACATGCACTAAGATACCCAGACTCGGACCAAGCATTCATGGATCACTGAAATGTTGGTCTTACGCGGGGGTTGGTCTTACCCGTCACTTTCAGAGAGTTTGTCGTGGCAACCTCCACCACTCGACCATCCAGATTGTTTCCCTTGCACGGGTTCAGAATAAAACAAGTGAACATTATGGAAAACTATTTATTTCTCATCCTGACTATACGTACACTAAAGCTACATCGTAATGAGTACAGCGCTCTTCGGGACACTAACACTAACTTCTGTAATCCTAATGATATTCATTTACAATTTTGTTTTTAATTTTCTTATGTACAGGGCACACGATGTTAAGCTTCAAAAATATTTAATAATTTGACTCTGAAATGTTAAACACTAACTACGAAAAGGCTTCGAAGAATTATTTAAATACTAAATTGATATAAAACTTGCTTATGCAGAACCCAGTCATATTGTAAATAGCGTTTTATGAAAAATACGGCTAAAAATTAACAAAGTTTTAGACAAATAATTGGGATAATCATGCTAAAATTAACAGCAACTGATCAAAATATTTGTAAACATCGACATTTATTTTCGAAACAGATAATTGTTTCCTTGGATCACGCTATTTCTACGCACATTGGTATTTTGAATATGGCCGGGTTCCGTATAAGCATGTTATTATTATATAAAATGGGTACAACAAACATCAGGATCTAGGGACCTACCATGCCAGAGTGTCTTAAACTATATAGCATTATTGCAGGTGTGAAAGAGAGACAAAGCTCTACGCATGTATAGTACTGTGTCTTTTCTACACCAACAATATCATAATTTTAATTATGGTGGTAGCTCCCCAAATATATTGGTTGTTATTAATAAAAATACGATTTACCATTTTCTGATTTTATACAAGTCCAGAGTTGTCATGTAAAATGTAATGTTAAGGCATAGGTAAAGGAAAACTTTGTGAAGCATAAAATATTATGTGATTGTTATTTATTTACACAAATAATATCATTTGAAATTCAAGTAAATCTCATCATCACGTGTGTATGTAAGATTACAACAGGTGGTCTTTTAAACGTGGATGGAAGTTGGTTCAGGCAAAACTGACCCCAATGTATCTAAGAAGGGCTTGACTGAACTAAATCCTCCTATCCTGAAAATGTCTAAATATTTTCACAGATGTACCAATAACCATCAAGTTTATTTCTGTACTTATAACAGTCATACATAAGTAAGGTAGGTTTACAATATAATAGTGAAGTTTGCAAAAATAAATCTGACTACATTAATTGAACTCTTACTTAAACTAATAATAATTATGCTCGTAAGTGACAACATGCAGATTGATATTAGTTTGTACTATATATGTTATGCTGAACGGTTTACAGAGAGTCCTATGATATATATAAAACATGCCTGGCCTACTATGTGTTATAAATGTTCAAAATATTAATAAAATGTTATGTACTTCAAACACTGTTCTTGTAGTAGTTTTGAAAACGATTTTCTTAAATCTAATTCTATACGATTATTGCACAAAACTAATAAACACGTAACTATGTTTATTACAATCACTGTATAAAAACTGCAAAAAGTATAATAATATAGCAATAATATAGTGCTGCCAAAGTAATTAAAAAAACCAAAAATAATTTTTGTACTTACAACACTATGCATAATTTCTTATTGGCAACACTCGTATACATTCAGTTTTGAGATTTGACCAGTAGATGGCGTTACAATAAGTTTCCTAAGTTATTAGTGAACATCAAACCGAAACGAAAACATTACTTATCTAGACTACGTACACAAAGTAAGCTTGTACCAAAACGTTAGACTTTACTCACACAAACTCAAAGATATATACAGTAGGGCTCCAAAATTTTGTTGTACTTTAAGAAACCTACAGTTACCTAAAAAACCTCTTGCTTCTATAGAAGTCGCAAGTATTCCTCTGTTTCTAAATGAAACATGGCTGAAACCCTTTTAGAACTATAGCGATTACCAAAAGCTTCATGAAAAAAAAGTTCAGAAAAAGTGTGGAGCCCTCATACTTCTCGCGCCAAAATGTAACAATAATAATTCAGAATTATATCGAAATGCTAAAACATGAACAAATTTCAGCTTTAACTAACTATCGCTCGAATCACCCTGATCATTTTACTTTTGTTTTTTAAATCATATTTGTTTTCCAAGTGGAAAATAGAGTGGTATGACATTGCTCAAATTGCCAGGCCCAAGGAAAAGTACTAAATTAGTAGTATTTTCCTCTCCACCTTTGAATGTGCTGTGTGACACTGAAAAAATATATAAAGACCTTTAATATGCTTCTCCTGACTCAACAAACCCTTGACGAGTAGCAAGTCTAATCTCAATTACGATGATTGAATACTCAAATATTTTCGACATATCAAGAAGAGACTTTCGCACATTTAGGAGAATTCTTACATCCTTAATCGTCTATAAAATATCACTTGTTTACGTGGGCAGATAAACTAAAAATATTTGACTAAGTGCAAGTTTAATATTGAAGGTCATACATTATGAAGCAGTTTGAGTAATGCCACACCGCCCTGACTGATAACCGACGTCACCTACTCTACTGTTACATCTCCACATTACTCAGACTATCAAATTTCATTTCCTTCACCTCTTCGGGGTTGAAGCTCTTGACCGACACTTTGCCGTCACTTGACAGATCCGTACTCGATAACTTATTCGTTATTTTCGTTATCGAGATACGGCTTTCGATGTCATTCGAGTCGCATATCGATTCTAACAGGACTCCTTTCTCGACTTTTCTTGGTTTTGGCAGAACGTTGTTGGTTTTAGTGTTTCTTAGTTTCTCGCTGAGGAGCTTGTTGCAGTTTTTCCGGGACATGTCCAGTGCTAGGGGATCTTCTTTAGGGTCCTCTTTCTTGTCTTCCCCGGGCTTGTTCTGCTGTTTCATTTCTGCTACTTCTGCGTTCGAGACGTTGTCTTTCTTCTTCCATTTCGTTCTTCTGTTTTGGAACCATATTTTTACCTGGAAAGGATGAGGAATATTATTAATAAACTGAAATAAGTCGACAACATTTTTTGTTCCTCGAAGTGATATAAAAACTGTAGGAATTTGTAGGAATTTGTAGGTAGGAATTTGGAGATCATTTTTCCAATAGTCGAAGTACCCTTAGTTTTTAAAGATGGATTACTTTATAGAATAACGGAAACAAATTCGGCAACATCAATCAAGGAACAATATCTGGTTAAGTACATGCTAAGAAACATGTATATAGATACAAAGTTAGTGAAATGTAACTGTGTAACTTTCATAAATTCCGTCTTACGGCTTTTAATTAAATCAAACATGCTGAGCTTAGCGTTATGAACTCTGGTCTGTACGAAGGTGTTACCCCGCCTTCCGATTCTGACAGTTGCCATGGGACAGGCAGCACGTGTCTATGTATGTGTGTGTGTATGTGTGTATGACATTGCGAGTGTATCGGTTAACAAACAGTTAATTACTGGCTGATCGATCCTGGCCCCAGGGAGACTGCTAGAGATGGGACACAGTCGATATCGATTTTGATATATCGATGATTTGGGATACTGTTGTTCGTTTGGTTTGTATGAGAGGAGAGTGGTGCAGTTGATCATTGTTTAAAAATTGGTAGGACCTTTGCAATATCAAATATTTGTGACAAAATTTAAAAAAAAATGTTAATCTCTTTCTGCCTATATATCAATGGTGATAATAAAAAGCACTACAAAAAAGTATAAAGTTATTAAAACCCACATGCGCATCTAGCAAAATTCAGAATAATAATAAAATAGCAGTCCACAAGAATTAAGTATACTCGAAGTAACTGTTACTAAGATATGACGTCATAAAATAATCGTAAACACCCCTTATATGCAGTGAGGCTCGTTAATCTGATCCCCCTGTATCTTGAGCTGTGTCAACGAAGATTTTCTCTCGATACATCTGGATTCTGGTATTACGTTGTGTGAGGTTGTGTGAACTGTTAATTGAATCATATTAATGCAATTAAGTGCTCTCGCGGCGTTTAATTAAATTAACAGATTCGATTAGCGATTTTAGGATGGACCTTTTTAGGTTACGGCTTAAGCTAAGTTTTGATTGAAGAATTAGAAATACAATCCTATTTAAAAGTTTGAAATAACTTCATGTAAAAAAATATAGTTTTATTCAGTAAAATCGACTATGTATCTACTCATTACCAAAAACATGCATGTAGGAAAATATAAATATGAACAAGACAAGATACGCTACTATAACTATCGAATAATAACTGATAGTAAGGAAAGTTTCCGAGTAGTTTAGTAGTAGACGTACATTACGTGAGGTTCCCGGAAAACGTTACATTACACTCAGAACGACGGCTGTAATGGGAACTCCACTGAACTGGGTTTCTTAGAAAACTCTTGAGTTTTACCCCTCCCTGACCTACCTAGAGACGATCCTACTTGTTTGATCCATCTTGTTTGGGGTTCATTACCCAAAGGGCAAAAAATGTAACTCTATTACTAAGGCTCTGCTGTCTTTCTGTTTGACACAAGATTGTATCTCATAAACCAGTTAGACAGTTGAAATTTTCACGGATCCTTTCTGTTTTTGCTATAATGAATAATAATAAAGAAGGTTAAGCAACGATTGGTAAGGTGATCCATTTCATGGGTGACGACATGTTTATGTTGTGTTTGTGTTTCTCATTTTGTGTATGGATTTCAGAATAAGTTGGGGCAACCTTCAGAAAAGAAAACATATTTTTTGTAAGTGTGGGGAAAATGTTTAGCCCATATTTTTTTCTTTTAAAAATAGCATGACACATCATTGAAATCCAATTAGTGATTGGTATTACAAAACCTTCAAGTATTTACGATTATCATTAATTAATTGTTAAATATAAAATCAAAGTAAAAAAAACAAAAGCAGCTCCTTCATAGTAGTTACACACACACAGTTGATTGTCTTAGCGGCATCCATTGCTGCGCTAATATGCAAGTTGTCTGTCAAAGTGATTAGTTACGCAGCAATGAATACGCTTGGACGTGTTAACCGCTAATCACTGAAGGTACTTGACGGGTCATTTGGTCACTAAGCGTAATAATAGGCTCGTTTTGTGGAAATAAATGATTAAACCCTAACTGCTAAAGATCAAAATAATGATAGTTTGGATCAAGAGAATTGAACTTGACTGCAGTACGGAGGAGTATCGGTGTGATCGGAAAGGGTCGTATATCCCACAAATCAAACGTAGTGAGCATATTTCATATTTAATTAAATGTAACCGTGACACCGTGTCACAAGCAATAAGTATATTTTTGATTGATTTCGTAATTTACTTACTTACAAGTATCAGATTCTTGTAATTTAAATGCTATCTCCAAATTGATAGTAAAACGAGTTAACAACAGGACAAACAGAATAAAAAAATGAATCATCCTAAAATACATGATACCCTGGGTATAGAATAATGCAATAGTGATCATCAATACTAATCCAAATCTCTCAACTATGCCTCACACAACCTAGACCATCGTCAACCACCTCCAGACATCTATTAAACCAGTAATCAGTAACAAACGCGTATGATCTACACAGACACACAGACACACACACACGGACACACGTCACCGCATAATGGCGGCGTGTAATTGCCGGGCAAATTAATCCGGGTAACATGTGACATTTGACTCGCACTCTATGCGTACACTGTACATTGTACACCTTCGTGTAGGCTGAGGGCACACTGAGAGATGGTGACCAGTAAATGCTATTTTTTTTTTGTCATGATAAGGCTGAAGTAGTTGAACGAAAGAACACTTATTATTACAATGTGTAATACTAGGTAAAGCCAAGCCAGTCGTATTTAAAACCTATTTGTATATTACGATTTTTAAATTCTGTATTTCTTAATATCGTAAAATCTAGAACAAAATAATTTATCACTATTATAAGAAAGTTTTGCCCTACCAAATAGCGTCTCTGGAAGCTGCTTGTTAGTTTAAAAAAAAAGCGATTAGATTTACCTAAAATTATTTTCTTCAGTATTGTTTAATTTTGAAACGTTGATATTCGTTCTTCCACAAATATTAATAAAGATCTGCCACCTTATTTAGCATTACCTATACCTATAGAATGGTTAATTAGACCTCAGTCCCCCCGGACAGTCTACTGATGGAGACCGGAGATTGCTAAGCAGATCCTAACATGATTTAGCTTACCAAATATAGTACTCAATTACTTAGACGATATGAGCATTATTAATAGACTTATTTCAGTACTTTGTGAGGGTCATTAATTAATTGAGTTATCATAACTAATATAAATAATTTTAGGTGTAACTGTAATACATTTGTTATTCAATCATTGTTTTTTAATATTTTTGTTTTTATAAATAAGTGCACTCATTGTGCTCCCACCCTTACTCCCCAATGCAATCCACTTGCTTGCAAACATGAAGATAATTATTATTGATTGCGCATTAGTACGTGTGACCGAGATAGATATATACCAAAACATAGGAGTAACAGAGAGGTCGGAGTTTTGAGATGGATTGATAGTGTTACATGTCAAAGGAGAGCTAATTGTACGTTTGTGTCAGGTGGCGAGCTGGACTCCAGGATCAACTGTCACAATATTTGGTGGGACAGTATGCGAAGTCTGTTTACATATTAGATTTTTAAATTTAGAGGAAATTTGGGATTTTTTTTGCCTTAATCTGCTTTAGATTAAAAAGTTGTATTTTATAACTTACAATGTCGTAGCTATAACAATTAATGAAAATAAACTTCGAGGTTAAGTAGCGGTCGTTACGGTTAAGAATTTGATTGGGGACCACTTGTATTTCTACATTTTTTTTATTTCTTTAGCCTATTTGCACGTAACCCTCAGTGTTTATTAATTAAGGTTATTAATTGTCTACTTCCAGATAATTCATCCCCCTTTACATCTATAAGATAAGTGACCAGCCACAAAGGTGCCTGCATTCTCCATTCAAGACCTTTCACAATTTATAATCTACCTATGTACAGGAAAACGAACTCAACAACTAACTGAATACGACACAATAATTAATAAGTTCCCAGATATTTATTATGATACTCAATAATACCAGTTACCAAGAATCCTGCGTTCTTACAACTGTCTTACTGAGTAAAGGTCACATTTATATAAACATTGGCGTTTTTATTTCTTACGCGAAACACTGTTCCTATAAATAATTTGTATCAAGAAGTCATGTGTCACAGTTTGGTGACATAATTGAATAGCAGTCAATTGTTTATCTAATAGAATTGTATTCACAAATGTATTGAATACTGCAAGTGTTTTGTGGTGTTTTTAATGCTGATTATGTATACTTAATTTCCTAGGTTAAATTGTAAGGTGTTTACCTAACGAAAACAGTTATTAGTAACATCATACTGTGCTCCATAACGCAAGTAACAGATGTCGAAGAAAAAACAATAAAGTACCTACTTAAGTGAGATGTACGACATAAGAAAAAGTTCGTGGAAAAGGCCAATTTTTATCCTACATGAGGATCGAACCCGCGCACATTCGGTTTTTCGTCGTGACCTCAACCACTCGGATATGCATTAGTCAAATCATTGACAAGCAAGTCAGATAAGTTTCCATAAAGATTATTTGAAAATAAGGAAATTAAGTATAATAAAATTAAAGATTTCTCTTAAAATATATTAGGTACGAAATGTTGGTTTTAATTATCAAACAGTATTAGGTAATAGCACAAATCCCACTCGAACAGCAGACTATTGTGACATGGCTGTGCGTCAATTAGGCCACAACAACACGACTATCATAGCTAACAGCTAAGGGCGGATTACACGGGTGCGGTAAACGGGGTTTGGGAAGATAAGCTAGGCTCAAGTAACTGAACTTGTTTTTATCAAAACAATAAAATTACATGTATTTCCATAGTCCGTGCATATTTAGAATGCGATTTTATGCATGGAAATTAAACAAAAAATAAACAACCACAATTGTTCCTTACGCAAAAGTTGAGCTATTTTTTTATTAATTCGATATTTTTCTGAAAAACAAAAAAATATATAACTCATGTCAATCCAGTGTTCTCTCTAACCAATAGAAAATATTCTCTTAATTCCCTTCGTCTTAACAATTCCAAAATGATCTCGATCACCTAAAACCTAGTTCTAAGACAGATTATTTTGATAGTGAGTGGTGTGGCCGTCCCTAAGGCTACACGCGGTAGTTCAGGCAATCAATATTACCGCGATGCGTCGCTTTGTGCCAGAGATCAGTGTACAGGACCCTATTAGTGCCGGCGCTCTCTAGGGAGGGGACCACGTCGGCGGAGATTATCGATACTACTGATGTTAGTGGTCTTGCTTAAATGTATTGGTATTTTAGATACTCATAAACTATGTAACATAAACGAATTAAAAAATATTTATATTATACTATTATTTTTAAGCATGCATTTGAGGTGTTTTTAAATATCGTAGTTAAAAGATTTTGTATTTCATTTAATAGGTACGATCATAGTAAAAACAAACAGATTTACCATACCAATTTTAAAAATTATTCCACAAAACATTTAGTTTAGAAACCCAGCGTTTTTTTACATAAATAATATATCCATCAGATTACTTCATAGCACACTTACTGCACAAACGTCATGTTCATTCATCTCACAGAAACATTACAAATGCAGTTAATAAGGAAGCGGCAATCAATAGCGGTTGCTAACGACTTGTGAACAGTGCACATGCCCCGCACTGGGTCAGGGAGGCGACCATATCGATACTTCTAATAATAACTCAGCTATTCATGTTTCAAGGTTTTTTATAGATCTAATTAGACAAATCGATGGTATTCTACTCGGTAGTTCATTAGTTACAAATTAATAATAGTCAAGTATTTGGCTGTTCGATGTTATTTTGATAAATGTTTGTGTAATTAAGGTTTTAGTTTAATTACCTATGTGACATGTTTTCTTATCGTGACAATTTTTTTCAAACTTTAGTTCATTACGATACCGTAACTGTTGTTTAAATATTAAGACCTACAGTGTTAGTTGTATTTAACATGTTATATAAAACAAGACGTCGCTTTGAGACAAGCGATCTTATTAGGTGGTCGAGCGAAAAGAAGCAATCCCGTCTAATATAAACGAACCATTTATGTCAATAATACTCGTACATGTTCACCGTTTAAGTACAAATTCTCTTGTTTACTCTCAATTAACTAGTTCGCCTCGCTAAACCTGTGTTGCATCGTAAACTATTTGTAATTATAAGTAAAACAATAAGTCAAAAGGCGCGCGGTACGGCGAGCTCTCAATAGCACGCGGTGTCGCAAGCGGCTTGTTCGCGAGATCATTGTACACGACCCTATTAGTGACGGGCTCTATAGGGATGGGGGAGGCTCGATAGAAAAGTATCGATAAAATTAAATATTTTCATATGAGTTGGTAGCTTTTAATTAAGAAAGCAATTTCTAGCCTTTATTTTTATTTTACTGATACGAAATCGGCCATATTTGTATGTTTATTTATAATTTTAATACATACTTTGAAATTGATACGGGATAATTTCATCGAAATAATACCAACTCTATCTATCTATGAAATATTATTTTACTGGAAATAAAAACTGTTAATAAAATATTAGTCAAGTTTATTGGAGACCACACGTTATGAGCTCCAGTTTGTAAATAAATATAAATTAAATGACCTTTATTTATGACCGGAGCGAGATAACATCTAGACATGGACATGGAGAGTCGCCGGCATCCTGTTATTTATAACATGTCTCTTTTAGTACTTTAGACTGACCTGGACTGGACCTGTGGCTAGATTTTTAAAACCAGTTGACCTTGAATTGGTTTCCAGAGAGACAAAGAAACTTATTAGTGTAAGTTTGTGAACTTTAGTGTGATTTATGTTTATTGTTAAAAAAAGCAATTAAATACTTAAATGTAATCTTGTACATAAAGTTTTTTAACTATAAGTCGGAGCAGATTTTGCACCGTGTTTAAAGATAATAAGATATCAAGTTACACGTCAGTCTTGTTGCTTGAGGCTACATCAAACGACAACAATAATTAAAAGTGGAAAATGAAGACATGTTAAACAAAGTCGATTTAAGTATCGAATAAAATATTAAAGTCATTTTTTGCTTACAAAATTCTCCCTCAACAAACAACAAAATAATGTGAAAACATTAATAAAATAACATCATTAAAATGACTGAATATCGATGAGTGCGTCCATCACTATACTTATCTAAGCTGCCGGCGATCGAGGCCAATGACTAAGCCCCGTTAATCGAACAATTATTCATTGAAGATAGTCATCCCCTCCCCTGCCCGCCCCCTCTCACCCCCTCGGGGGACGAACAATCAATTATTTCATCCCCTCTGTTCTTTTCGAAATGTTTGCTGATTAACGGAGGTTGCGTAACGATTTTTTTTTCTCAAGGTGTTTCCATAGAAAGTTACTAATTGTAGTGTTGGCATGAAGAATAGGGTTGGTAATCTTTTCATCTGAATAAGCCTTTACCCAGATGTGGGATGTATATGTGATAGCCGTTATACCTTACTGCTAAGATACTCTATGATAATATCATAAATTATGCAAATGTTTGTCTCAAGTCTCCTTTTAATTATAGAATCCTAAAACCATAAGTATTCGATACGTTGATCTCTGATTCTGTGTTTCACAGTATTATTGAATAAAACCAAATTCTGGATAATTTTACTTAAAAAAACACGAAGGGTTCCGAACAAATATCCTAGAAACAAAGTAATTTACGTATACATATAATTTGTGGCCCATCATATCTATGACCGTACCGAACATAGGTTAACCACGATTTACATTTTCTTGTGACAGCAGCAATAAAATACATCAACTGTGAAAAGTTTATCTAAGTATTACGGTTCATTAGAAGCATACTGGTGACAGACAGACGGGCAAACAGCGGAGCCTTAGAAGTTGAAACTAATTATAATATTAACTCAGGAAGAAACTAAATCACTTGTACTATAAAATAATAATGATCAAATTAGTGAAAGTTCAAACCAGTCCCACCAAGTTAATAGTTAATTAATAACATCGATACTTAGAACCGATTCAATCGTAATTCGTGATAGAAAGCGAGTCCGATGCATTAACTAATATCGATTAATCAGTATCGACAAGTTTATCGATTCGATTCGATTAATTCAATTACATTTTTTGCATATCATCGTTAGTGGTCAGTGATTAGTTAATTAGCTGCCGATCTAATTATTGTTTGTTGAACTGTAAAGGCTTACTCGATTGTCGCATTATTAACGGAAATAAGATTATATGTGCACCGCAAGAGGAGCTTGTGGTCAAGCTATAACTGCATAAGTGGATCGATCACAGGTTAAGCTAAGCTTGACGCGGTTGGTCCGTAGATGGGTGACCATTTTTTCATAACGAGTTCCTCCTTTTTTCGGACGGCACGTTAAATTGTGGGTCTCGGTTGATATTCCTACATCTTTGACAGTCGTTACAGATAGTCAGAAGGTAGAAAGTCTGACAACCAATCTAACTAAGGGGTATCGTGTTACCCAGGTAACTGGGTTGAGGAGGTCAGATAGGCAGTCGCTCCTAGTAAAACACTAGATCAGCTAAGTAAGCAGAATCTGATTAGAATGGAAGCCTACCCCAACATAGTTGGAAAAAGGCTAGGATGATGATGGAGATTAAATGAGCAGCTAGCTAATCCTTACTAATATTAAAAATGTGAAAGTAACTCTGTCTGTCTATCTGTCTGTTACGCTTTATATAGAGTTGACCTTGAGAAATAACATACGATAGTTTTTGTCCCGGACTTTTGAAGAGTTCTCTTGGAAACGCGATATAACCGACCAGTGGTCGGATTATGTCAACAATTCTCTCAATGAATAATTAGGTATAATTCGGTGTTAAATTGTTAGGTATGATTAAGATAATTTAATTTGAGATTAAGTGCCTAATCATTTTAAATCGGATAAATATTTACCATTGACGTAAACGCAGTATATCCGTGCGTAACCTTGTAGTTCGGGTTTTTTTTGGCAATTAGCTATATCTGCTAATCTCTGTTTATTTATTTTAGACCTTGTTTTTAACTGCATATATCTGCTTATGTACGTTAATAATACTATTACTTATCAATACATATATCACAAGATAGGAACTTATAAACATAATCATGTGATCGTATCTTTAGACTTATGCAGCCTTCAGTTCTGAATCTTTTGCAGCTAAGTGGGTGTGGCTTTCGTATCGGGATTTTATCTGATTTCCACAACCCATGATTTGTTAATACTGGTTAGAATTTTTTATTTCAAATAATGAAACTTAGAAACTAACTTAACAGAAACACTCATCTATTATTTTCCCGACCTAGGGTTCGAATCTAAGACTTCTCGCTCAGCAGTCACGCTTTCAACCACTGCAAAACTGCTCTAACGAGGCTATCACACTATTCATGGTTTTAATATAAACCATTATAATACACCGGCATTGGAGATAAATACTGTTACATATTCAATTAAACTGTATTGTGCACATATTTCCGGATCGCGGACATATTTTACGGTCAATTAACTTTTAATTATTATAAAGCCTTCTAGGCCTGTGGGTCAGCGCGATCCGCGGCAAACTCGCTCGTGTTCAATCGTTAATACAATATTATTTTACACAATTGATTTGCTCTCGCCTATAGACTATTTATATTATAGAGCTGTCGTTGTATTGGACAATTATTTTGTTACGGAAAATACTTATTTGTGTCTTAATGGATGCGGCATTTAAAAGACAATGTTTCGGTAGAAGAGGCCTAGCAGAGGATTATAGGCTAAACGTTTAAGTTATCAGTTTTGTACATCAAAGAAATGAAGGATTTTTAAAGGACCTTTCAGTTTTTCAACAATAAATGATAACGATACTCAGTAGGTACAATCAGAAATCGGTGTGGGCGCAATTGCTGCAGGTGGTCAATAGAATTAAGTTAACTTAATTGTAAAGAGACGATAATAACGTATTACTGATAAGATATAAGATTTACGGAGTTTCTTTTATTTGAAAAAAAAGCGGTCAAGTAAGAGGATGGATGAGCAGCAAATTGTCACCCGACACGTTTTTTAAACTTGATGTTTATTTTTATTATTCAGCGATAACTGAAATAGATAATTTGAGAAAATTTAACTAGTCAGCTTTCATAGTTCATGAGATACAGCTTGGTGACAGAAAGGGGGATAGACAGAGAAGCATTACTCTTACGGAAACTCTTAAAATAAACAATTGGCTACAAATTAAGAATACTATTTCTATGATTTGAGTTCAAGAGGACATTGTAAGTAATAAATATAAACATCTGTTCTCTTGCACATCATTCAGAATGAATCAGGATCACGTGTGAAGTGTGTATGTGTGTGTGTATCTGTAGTATAGTGTATACATGTGTGTGATTCGCTTGTAATTGAGTGCAGATATTGGCTCGCGTATGAACGATCAAACGATCTCATGAGCGACTCTCACTGGATGTGACACGTGTTTATAAACTATGTAGGATGTCGGTATCGGTACTAATAATAAGATGACTGCTATTGTTCGAATTGAAACACCCATTTTACAAAAAGAAGGTGGGTTATATATATATATATATTTATTATTATAAAAAAAAAAAAAGAAGGTGGGTTTAGTTTGTACAGTATGAATAAATGAGATTACTCAGTCTATGATTAAATGAAATGATTAAGTAATGACATCTTTGTATCCAACAAGGTGTTGTTACCAAAATTTCAACCGAGTTTATTTTATGTTTGTTACCTCAGCACTTCGGTCTGGACGAAGCGTTTTTATTCAACGTGAAATGGCCCATTTGGTCCCATAATTTATTCCGTATTTTTGTCAGATTTTATCAAGTTTGGTTCAGTAGTTGTTATTTAAAATCGGTTGCTTTTGATAATACAATTGTAACAAAAAACACCAATCTGCACCGTACCACAACTGCAAAAGTCCTTCTTTAAGTAAGTGCCTGCAGGCAGAACAATAATGAAGTTTCTTGCCGGTTCCTTTCAATAGGAATGACAATTTGGAAACATGAAGCTAGAGTCAATACTGTATCGTTTTAAAAGTGCCTGGGTAAAAGCCTACTTGAAACAAACTTTTAATTTTGATTCAATGGTTCAATTTAAACTAAACCAATTTATAAAAACAACATTTACACACATCAATAAATACATAATAACGTGTTAATACATCGTGTCGTATAAAACGGGGTCGCTTCCATAAGTTCCACACACACGGCGTCGCGTCGGGGGCGCGTATAATTCATTTAGTTACCATATTATTTCATCTCATTAAGCGGATCGTTACAGGTGAATACCGCTTCAATTATCTCGCGTATCCCGCGTATGGCATGTATCCCGTGTACGGCGTGTACGGCGCGTATGGTGTACCGTTTGTAGGGTGCTCACAATACTGTGGTATTGCTGTTTATTAGTGGAGACTGAATATATCATATTCTAGGAATTGTAAATGACTTCATTGAATTATTTAAATTTAAGATTGAATTCGTATTTAGCGGTGGTGCTTAAGTAAACACTGACTAGTTATCTGTGTGTTTAACAACTTAAACGGTGATATCTTTTGATCGTGTAAACATAGAAATTCTATTTTGCATAGGTTTATAGAAAAATATAAACAGTTCTAACAAAGATTACTACTTAAATAAAAAAAAACATGATTAAACAACCCTTCTAGACAAGTAACACACGTTACAAATGTTATTATAACGTGACTTATCCAACTCATCTACGAAATAAAACAAACTGATCGCACTCAACTTCTATTATCCCAATACCATTACAAAACTAGTTACCTGCCCCCACACAGCCGTAACGAACATTGCAATACTCATTAATAAAGGTTTTGATGGGACAGTATTGATCTGTCATCGCGGTTCTGTTTAAAAATACATTACAATATCGAGCGCTAACGAGGCGACTATTTGTGGACGATTCAAATTCAATTCGTGATGACTATGGACTAGTTTAGGTGTTCCATTTTTAGATGTTTTGGAGTTAGGGAACATAGGCTATATTATGTTGATTGATTACGTAACCATTTTAAAAGTATTTATTTTTTGAATTCCCCTTTTAGGGTGGCAGACCGCAATTGTAAGATTGTATGTAACTCTAAGACAGACGTTTGATAGGTGCCCATGTGTTTTGTAAATTTGTTTTTTGCCAACTTTTACCTAAGTGTCTCGAGTCCGACTTGCACTTGACTGGTAGTTCTCTACTTTTTAATTCCTTTTGAAATTACTATTCAAAAGCAAATTTGGGGAAAATCATGAACATAAAAACAAACATTTTGTGTACCTGGAATAAATGGTTGATAGATACACGTTACATTTTTACCTTCAAATCAATTGACTTCTCTCACTGACTATTTGCTTGCTATGCATTATACTCTTTATTCATGCGTAAGACACACTATACTTTCGTAGTTCTGATTCTTTGTTCTGTATTCTCGAAAAGTAAAATGTAGGCAACAATTATCCGACTAATATTATAAAGGCGAAAGTTTGTGAGTGTATGTTTGTTACTTCTTCACGTCAAAACGGCTGAACTAATTTTAATGCAATTTGGTACGGAGTTAGCTGACACTCTGGATTAACACATAGTCCGTTTTACTACGGGAAAGTCCTATTCCCATGGGAAAATCGATGAAAATGAATTGGGGAACTTTCTACATATTTTCTTCAGATACATAATATTTTACTGTAGATACATCTACATTAAGTACCATGAAAGTATATGAAGGTGGTACCAGGAGGTGGTAATTGCCGTTGGATGGTAAGTACTTGGTGTTGGATGGTAAGTACTTGGTGTCGGATGGTAAGTACTTGGTGTCGGATGGTAAGTACTTGGTGTTTGATGGTAAGTAGTTACGGTTTTCTTCAGATACATAATATTTTACTGTAGATACATCTACATTAAGTACCATGAAAGTATATGAAGGTGGTACCAGGAGGTGGTAATTGCCGTTGGATGGTAAGTACTTGGTGTTGGATGGTAAGTACTTGGTGTCGGATGGTAAGTACTTGGTGTCGGATGGTAAGTACTTGGTGATGGATGGTAAGAACTTCGTGTCGGGTGGTAAGTACTTGGTGTTGGATGGTAAGTACTTGGTGTTGGATGGTAAGTACTTGGTGTTGGATGGTAAGTACGTGGTGTTGGATGGTAAGAACTTGGTGTTGGATGGTTAGTACTTGGTGTTGGATGGTAAGTACTTGGTGTTGGATGGTAAGTACCTACTTGGTGTTAGATAATAAGTACTTGGTGTTGGATAATAAGTACTTGGTGTTGGGTGGTAAGTACTTGGTGGTATTTAGCTTACTAAAAACTAATCCGATTTCAAAAAATCCTATCCTATATCTTCTATCCACGCGGACGAAGTCGCGGGTAACAGCTAGTCTAGAAACACAGCTGAAATTACACGAAAAAGTGGCTCAAATAAGTAATCATAAGAAGTATAATGTCACTGCGATACCGATCGTATAATCCAAAACTACAAAAACAACATTAAATCACGATAAATATCTAACAATCCGAATAGAAAAATTATTAAAAATAATATTTAAAAATATCTATGGCTATCACTGGTGGTCGATTAGAAAACCCCCATATCACATATTTTTATCTAACGCGATCCGAATGAGAAACCAGAATTAATGACTTATCATCGTACTTACAGGAATTACCTAACACTTGCCTTGATTAAACAGTATAATTAGCTGTCGTTGTGGAAACAAATTGTGCTAGATTTTGTTTCCACAGCAACGAATAAACTGTTTATAATATATGTTGTTTGGCCGCTTTTCCAAAATAGCAACAAATCACGATATAGATATAACAATATTCTAATTAAATTAACTTGGTAAGTGAGTACCTGAAAGGTACCTGTCATGCCCTTTCTATATCTATAAAAAAATACTCCCAATTCCTAATACGTTGGTAGATAAAGTTTGTTTCTGTTGATTATAAATAAGTATTATTTACGTAACTACTAATTCGGATAAATACATCGATTCCCTGAAATAGCTATTACGTACATAATATAAAAATATGGCCAAACCCGGCGCTCGGATCGACTGCAATGGATCGTCCAAGAATAAACTAATAATGCAGATACTTCATACATCTGCTATGAAAATAAAACAATTGGTAAGCATCCCCTTGTCGATGAAGTCTTCTAAAAAAATGTTTCAACCACCACGCTTACATTCACACACATTAGCTTGATCTATATTCATCAAACACCCTCTAGATTAAGACCTAAGTATCCTATTTTAGTCGTCAGTCGATACACTTAAAGATGCTGTTTTCAGGTTTCAATTGTACGAAGTGTATTAGAGGTGCGACTGGTGAAGATTGCAGCGATGCCGACATCAAAGTCGGACTCTCGAGAGCCGCGCGGAGGTGATACAAACGCGGTGCGGATGCAATCTCACGGCTGCAGGACAAGGATGTGTGGGGAATGGAAACGGCACGGTCAACATAAGTAGTAAAAATATGTTGAAGTTAAAAAAAACCCTGTCAAGTGGGGCATGCCGTACCGTTCACATAATGAGAACATGGTCATCAGAAGCGTTTTGGAAAAGATCGGTCTATTTGGAATAAATCGTAAAAACGAAGCCCTATTACAGAGGCACCGCTGTCTATCCATATGTCCGTTTACCCATCTAAGCATCGTCGAACTGTAATAGCTACAAAGTTAAAATTTCCATCAAGGTTAAGCAACATATTCACAGTCATGAATTTGAGGGAACCATAAGTGCGAGCCTAACTCGCAATCGCTTCCCTTTTTAAAATATCTGCTTCTATAAATCTTAAAACAGAAGATACAATGTTTTCGAAATAGACTATTAAGTAGGTACTTCTCGCAGAATATGTATTAATTTGTACTCCCTTTAATGAACAATGTCCATAATATACCAAAATCACTTCTTGATATAACACTATTGGAACTCAAGCAAAATTCCTCTCCAAGGTATGGAAAATCGACATGTATTATTATTGCAAATAGAACCTATTTGCAGACAACCTCAAGGCCGCGTGCAGTCTCATTCGCCTCTCACTCCTAATAGGACATTGACGGAGCACTCCTCACAGATCACACGCCACATTATATTAATTTCGCGACACATTTAGATACACATAAACATTGCCAAGCTTTTAGTCCAGATCATTTTAATAACGTTGTCTTGATGTATGAGGCATTTTAATAGCATCCACGAATTATAATTTGTCATGTAAAATATTCAGATTTGTAAATGATTAATGATTACGAGTGCCTTTGATCGTTAGGTGAAAAATTCATGATTTCGCACGGAAATGTCATATTTCCTCATTCTTAGAAAATAGAGTTGTAGGAAATTATAATAGATTTGCACTGATTCCCGAAATTGTGTTTTTAGAGACGACTTCCGCCTCTAAATCATGTTGTTCAATTTGTAATTAAATCTCATGTATGCTTAGATAGCTTTATTGTTTAAAAATGCATCTTCGTTTATGTTCAGTATAATAATAATAATTCAATATTTGACAGAACAGTGATTTAAATCTGATAGGTAAATCACAGTCACTTAACCCAAGTACGCTCAGTGCTGTCCTCCAGGCGCGCTGTGCCGCATCTAGTTATCTGGCATCAGCGTCTGTTAGCACTTCTCTATCGCAATATCTGCAAGTGTATGCCGGCGCAGTTTTTGGCACCGCCTGACTCTCGCGAGTGGCAGCCGCTTGGCACACAACCAATTTATATTTAAACTCTATTAAATAAAATGCCACTTTGTACTAACATGCTTTTGATAAATTTTATGAGAGCATGTATTGCCTACGAGTAGGGATGTGTATGTGCTAAGGTTATTTTAGAAGATGAAACTTTAACTTTGAGCGAGTGCACGTTTCTGTTTTGTTTCATGTGAAATAGTTGCCAAATGCGCCACAACTATCGATTACTTAACACAGAAATACACGTGGCCAGGGTAAAGCGGTTTAGATCACAAACAAGCGGACGCGTCAAATTATAAATTCCCAAAGAAACCATTTAAATTTAATCATAATTAACATCAATAAATCTTAGTTAGGACTGTTAAGAGTATCAATAAAATCAACAAATAAGTATCAAAACATTTCATGCCGGGAATATTTCCGTGACACAGAAACAGGTTTATCTAGAAAACAAGCCGGCCGACAAATGACCGTCACTTCCGCTCATCAACCACAAGATTACCACCTCATTAAGGCCCACATCATCAATGGCCCGAATCAATGCCAAACAAAACATCAATTAGACAACTCATTGAATTGCAAAACGAAAACGTGCGCCAGCGCAGGCCGTGCCTCGCTGTCATTGGTCGGCGAGCGAGCGCGCCCTCCCATTGGCCGCGCCGAACAATTTGGCAAACTTTCAAACGGGCGGGGCTTCGGAAAAATGTTTGAAACAAATGAGTTTCTATACTGATTCAATGACGGACAAAGTTGTTTAGTATTAGGGTCAGTGTGCAAGCAGGCAGTCTGTGCGGCCGCGTGTCATACATTATAAGACTTATGTTTATTTAACGCTGGACTCGATTTAACATTTAGTTGGTAATGAGCCGCGGTACTATTTAAAAGCTTTTTTAATATGTTAAGCGTTTTATCTAAACTGTTTCTTTGAGGATTGATTTATTTACATTTTAGTTTTCATATTCCTCTGTCTATTTATTTAATGTGTATTTTTCTTAGTAAGTAATGAATCAAATATGTTGTAGTTTTAATAGCGTTTTATAACACTTATGATATTTCTACATTTATATAGAATTAAAGATAGAGCTGTTTCTCAAAGACAGCCCTTTTTCTTTAAAATAGGACTTGGTTTTACAATTCGCTCACTCAACTATTTCGTTGTACAGTAGGATGCACTTTTCAAAGCAAAAATAAATTACAAAATCCATTAGAGTTTTTTCAAAATACTTTTGTAATATTCAACAAAAGCATACTTCTTAACAAATGCAATTTATATTCCTGTTATAAAGGAATAAACCTCCACAATCCACCGACAATATTGATCAGTAATTGCAATTAATTCTCATTAAACTATAAAATAAAAGGAGTCCCCCACGCGACGAGGATATCGCATTAATCGGGACTTAAAATAGCCCGCGCCCAATCGGAGGTGCTAATTAAGCCTAATCGGGAATCGTGTGCACCCGCCTTATGCAGATAAGATGCTTTAGATAAGGCTCGGTTTAGACTTAAGTGGACGATGAAATGTTTGCCTTGGTATGCAATACGGCGGAGTGTTGAATATGTTAAGCTTTCTGCGAGTTAAAATTTGCAGTTTTGTAGGTATTCGGTAGTTATTTGGTTTGTATGTGTAGGCAAAATTGTAGATTTACTTTTATAAAACAAATTTTGTTACTTAATACCATAAATTACAAGGTTTATGAGGCTCGATATTGTCGATTGATATTTGTAAATGCTACTTAGATTGCTATAAAGCGACGGGGTATCGAAGTATAATTAATACTTAAAAATCAATATAACTTTTAACGAAACAAGATTCGGTCTATCACTAATGTTCCTAATTTGTGTAATTTTTCTATTTGTGCTTACCGAAATGGAATTCAGATGATAATATTGTATCTCTGTAAAATAATATCCATTAGCGAACGATTAACTGTTCCCATAATATTAACATTTCCCTATCAACGCCATATAAATACATCGCACATCCGCTCCCTAACTACACATTAAATAATCTTAATTAAATAGTTAAAGCTATCAATATTAATACATTATTCATTATAGAAAACCAAATTATCGACTAAACCGACTCGTTAATTAATCGATTCGAATATAAACGATACTAAAAGCTTATCGATACGTTTTCAATAAAATATATAATCGAATTATTTTAGAGCTTCCTAATATCGATGGAGATAATAATCTAATTGATGTTTCTATAACGAGTGACGAGGGTTGTGCTCATCCCGGACGTGGGGGCCACAGACTACGAACGAACAGACAGGACACGATTATAATGTCGTAATTAAAAGAAAGTTAATGCAGCCTTTTCTTCTAGTGACTCGAAAGGAAGAAAGAAAACAATATTTCAAATAATGTCACTGAAAGAAACGAGGATTTATTATCAATAATTTCAGTATCATATACTTATAATTCATACTTCGAAATTCCTGGTAGCTTTAGGAAGGTAGATCTGTACCTATTCGTTATAATTGTTATCATAGAATACCTAACTGCAAAATTGGTTCATGACAAAAACAAACCCTTCAACTGAACAATTAACTTTTACTTCCATTAATCAGCATCAAACGCAATAACTTTATAGTCTGTGTGCCATATGTATGGTCTGCACTTAAATAATCTTTGTCACGTAGTCCCATGTCGGCGGTGCCGCAGGACGCGCGCGAGACGCGAGACGATATTTGCATAAAAATGCCAGGACACGCGCCTTAATTGATCGCACTACCTCACTACCTCACTACCGTACCGTGCTACCTACCAGGCCTCACAAGTATTAAATTATATTCTAAGTGGGTTTAATTGGCTTGTGGTTACCAATGAACGCACAGTGTGGCATTGTTGTTCTGTATCGACGTGTTACCTGTGCCGGTTTAAATGTTTTTATGACGGGTTTTTAGTAGCGGTAAGAATTAAAAAACATTTAACTTCAAATAATTAGATTATCGCATCACTATCAGATCAATACTTAATAGCTTTTTCTGAATATAAAAGTTATCTCACAGTAGCACATGTTCTTAGGACAGTGTTTTAAATTAAAAATAAGCTTAATAAGCTGACTGCACATATTCTAACTATACCGTCTTGCTAACTTAGCACTCAACCCGTTTAAAACCTCATATTTTATACAGCATCCGCCGTTTTTAGGTAACCTTAATTCGGTAGCAAAGGATTTTGAAAAACAATTCTAACTAAATTCTCGTACATTAATCTGGCGCAGCTCGTCGGGACAATTAGGGGTCGAGCGCTGCTTTTTAATTGTACCGCGTCCGCTAGGAACCGGCGCAGGCACGGATTTGTACTTGTGTCGGGAAATCTCCGAAGACTAACGAATTTGCATAGTTTTGGGCTCGCGTTTTGGATTGATTTGAAATCGTTTGTCAGTTATTCTGCAGGCATAAAATTTATTCTTGTGATGAATACGGTGTCATATGCAACGAGGAGATATGAAATCGCAAATTAATGGTGCTTGAGTTTGGAGAGAAATATTTTAAATATGCCAATGACTTTTAGAAAGACTTCATGTTATGGAAGCGCCAAATTAAAAAAAAGTCATGAGTTACAACTTTCCAACTACATTTAAGTGATATCTACATAAGGGGGGTTTTAAACATAACCTCAGCTATGTCCAACATGTGTACTTACATTCCTCCATACCTACCTAGCTAGACTCACAAGTGGGTATGTATAGCACAATCGGCATGTACAAAGGTGACCACAAGTCAATCACAGGCTGCGGTTTGCGTGACATAACACATTATCAATACATGCGTGGATAGATTATGGAATTACATCGTTTAATTGGTGTATGTATGGTGTGTATGAGATGTATGAGAGGTCATGGATTAAGGCTGTACAGTTAATGGAGTTTCATCATGAGGATAATTTGAGATTGCTGGGTAAATTTAATATTTAATCCAATCAGGGACTTGTAGAAAAAAGAAAAAAAACAAGGTTTGAATATCAAACATAATTTGTTTGCATTTGATTTCTATCTTAAAGCAGTCTGCTTTACATGTTTAATATTTCTCGATAACTTTATCGCACCTAACTGAATCACTCCTTGCCATTTTAAACCAACTACACCAGTCCTTAAATTCGGCTTGCAGGAACCACTATTCATTGGCTTTGGCGTGTAGAGACACATCGCTAAAATTTTTAGCTGGGTATTTTCTCACGGGTTTTTTCCCATGGACAAGGTGAAGTATACGTGTATACAATACGGAAACCTAGCCTGACTTGCGAAAGCCTTCCACACCCAGCTCGCATTTAACAAATTTTGCCCATAATTAGCCCCTTCATAATACTGTAGTGTAGTCCAAAATATTTGCAGTGAGCAACGCGTGCGATGCGCGCTATGTCGCCGTCGCGAGCGCGGCGCGGGCGCGGCGAGCGCGCGATACAGCCCGACAGGGGAAGTGTATGGAATTTTTGTACGAGGGTGGACGGGATGTAGAGGTTGTTATTGTTAATTGCATTATTAGCTGACGTGAGTGAGGGATGAGATTTTCACGTAGATATAGACTAGGTAGGTGTGGTGTCGTTGTTGTACGTGTTTTCGTGGAAGTGAAGTAAGCGTATCTCCCATTTTGGTACATTTATTAAACTCTGCTTTTAAAGATTGACTGGTAACTGGAGGTGACTTTAGCCAAGGTATGTCGTAACGGGTAAATCAATAGCCGTGCTCTTGGTCTGTAGCCAATTTCCAACACCTTACAATTGCTCTTAACAAAACCTCAGAGAGTAGCAGATGACTTGACTTCAAAACCACATCGATCTCCAAAAGCGACAATTAGTCCTCGTCCATAATACCAGCTCATCACTTTAGTCGTGCCGTGCGTACGTGCGTTATCTTGGTGTTGCCCCGCCGCCCCCCGCCACCCCGCACCCCTTGTTACCCCTCGATTTAGGGGAAGCTTTTAATGACGTGGGGTTTTCAAATAATGAATTGGGTGTTGAGATTTTGTTGGCGTGTCGATAGCCTGACAGTTACTTTTGATTGCTGTGTCAGCAATAAGCTGCGGGGACACTTTATTGTTGGCTTTTAAATTGATTTGTGTTGTCCGGAAATATTACGATGTTGTTTCTGTTTTTGTATGAGCATTGTTTTTTTTACAACAAACGTAGGAATAGACCGATTACTAATTTTACATGTAAGAACAAATATGCTACGTACTTATGTTATAAAAAAAATATAATAGGATAAATGGAGTAGGTATCATAAAAATTGCACAATTGAAAATTAATCACAATATCGTTTAACCAAAATAATCCGATTACAACAAGTTCATTTAATACATGAAATATACATAAACCACAGCATCATCACGATACAATCAACTTGAAACAGTTGGATACATCCCAATATTAATTCATAAACAGCTTTTTAAAATATCATTCAACATGAAAAGTTTCGCCGGTCGTTAGAGTGTCATCGAAGCGATTTAAACTGTATTTTAATATCGTTAAAGTTGATATTGCAGTAATAAATCATTGTGAAAAGTTTGTAATTGGACCTTTGAAATGGGTAGTGTTACGTCATAGGATGCGTTTATAATAGAATACGGTTTACTGAATGATGAAGTACACTGAAATATTGTTGTTTGTAACAATATAGTAGTAGTGTATTTTTATAAAATAATTTTATACTGGTACCTAGTGTTAAATAGGCAAATTTTTGCTGGTCTGTTGATCTAGTGATTAATGGCCTTGACTGCTATACCGGAGGTCGAGTTTGATTACCAGCCATGACAAATGTTTTATATTGAATTATAGTATAAGAAGGTATGTTTATTAGCTGTCTAGTACTTAATACAAGTTCTGCTTAGTTTGAGACTAAGCGTTGTTGTGTGAAATAATATATTATGATATTATATTTTACTTCTAAACGCTAAGGTAACGTTAGAAGATGCATCAAGATATCCCAATAAAGTTATATTAAAAATGTAAAACAAATGTCATTTCGAACTAATTTCCAAGTAAAACAACACAAACATACAAAAACCAAAAACACCAACATAATAATATTAATGAACAGCAGAGACAGCGACAGCGGCCAGTAATCTGTCCCCAGAAGTAAACTTCTAAATAAAAGAACGATGTTATGAAACAAGGCGAGTTCATTAGAAACCTGTCCGATTTACGTTACGCGGAAAAATAACGGATACACGGAAAACTGTTGGCCCGGGATCGAACTGTCACGTGGTGATTGAAAATATAGCGCGGGATGGGTGCGTCGAGTAGTGCGAGCGAGGCGAGAGGTTGGTGAGTTGAATCGTTATGGTTTAATTAACTAGGTTTCAGTGTTTAAATTAAGCTAGCTACAGTCATATTATTGTTGAGGTGAACAATTACTGAAATGATTTTGAAATTATACGAACATGTTTGTGGATAACATGAAAGCTTGATTTTTTTTAACAAAGAAAACTGTGCTATTGCACTGTAAAATATTTCCTAACATTTTCTAGAGTGCGTTGTCCTCACAAAAAAACATGCTAAACAAAGATAAATAGCGACTTCCGAAACAAAAACTTGACGTCAAATAACAAAGAATCCAACAAATTAATCCGAGCATAGTTCAGATAACATTATTTAGCGCATATCTTGTAGCCGGCACTGCCCCACAAACGTCACGACCAATGAACGTCCGAAATTCCTGTAAAGTCATTTCTCACCGCCAACAAAACTCTGGCTGTCCGACTACATGCCATTGCCGATTAAAAAATAAAACTTCACAGAACAGCGCATCAAATAACATTAATATATCTAACAGAGGATCACTGGCTTTAATATTTGGATCAACGTGAAAAGTATGTTCGGATTAGTCTACGTTTAAAGTATTAGCGGATGTTTAAATTTTTATGATGCTCGCGTGAGCTGGAGTTATTATGAATCTGTCATCACATGCGTATTAGTTCTAATGGATGAGCTGCGCGGTAAACATGTCTTGCATAATTACGGACATTCTAACCTATCACTAGAAGTTTTTTACGTACTTTATAATATATCGATGTGGTGGAAACTTAGAAAAATGACAAGAGGTTTCGAAATAGAGTAAAAAGAAACGATGTGATCGAATACTGAAATGTTTTAACGTTTGTTTAAAGCTTAGTATATTGTCACCTTGTAAATCAACGCTACGAAAAGAAGGTGACAAGATAAAACTTAGTTGTTTCAAATTACAGCAAATTTCAGTAAATTAAAGTTCTGCGAAAGAAATATATCTAAGTCTGTAAATATGTTAATATATGTTTTCAATTTGAGTAGAATTGATTTCTGAGAACTTTATAACGGTCACAGCGGCTGGCAAATGCGCGAGATCAAACCGCGCGGCGTATCCGTCGTGTGTCCGACGGGCGGCGCGGGCGCAGCTACTATCACTGCCTAGGGGTGGCACTTGGTGACAATGAAATACATTTAGGTACTTATGTATAAAAGTAGTGGTTTCTTTCGCCATTTCCCATTTTTTTTCAGATCGACGTAACGTATAAAGTTAGCTACTGCTGCAATTAGGTCTCCTCTATTTTCTATTACTCTGCAAAAATATTCCACTTAACAACAGCTTCTACTTTCAACACTAATAATTTTAACTGACCCCAACTACACAACAACACAACTTAACCACACACATTAAAAACCATATTAATTCTCTATATCCTCTTGCACTTGGCAGCCCTATTTGCTGTAACCTGATGACGGGAAGCGCGCAATTAACTCGGCGGGTGCGCCCGCGCAGCCGCGACATGAGCCCGGCTTCTGTTGAGGATGTGTCCTAAGCTCATTATGCTGTAAGCACTAATATAACGAGCATCCCATGTTCAATTAATATGAGGTTCCTGGATTTTATATCGAATTAACTATTGCCTGAGGTTCCGCTTGCGTTCTATTTAAATATAGCTTAGGCTTGTAATCTTTCTAACGCCGAAGAAGTAAAGTCGATTCTACAGTAGAATAGTGAGACTAACTGACTGCGATATATTTAAGGATTTAAACGCTGATTTTGCAAAGATTTTAAAATTCAAAGCAAATAGGCATAATTTAATACCTTACATCTTTCCCATAACTAAAACCTCTACAACATTCCCAGACAAAAAGACAAGTTTGCAAATTTAAAGTTAGCCCTGTAGATTTTAGCGGTTATCGCAGTTAAACAAATATACTACAAGAATTAATGCTATCCGATTAATTTTCAAGCATAGTCCTCTCAACTTACAATTAAAAAGTTGATTATTATGAAATCAAAAGCAAAGGTCACATTCCTTGTTGCCGAATAGTATCATCAGAAGATTGATAACCTACACTTATAATTGTGACAAGGTTGTATTCAACCTGCAGGTTATCGTAACATTAACGACGAGATTATTGATTAGTTACAGTGATTGATTGCCGTTTTTGCCGCAACTATCAAAATCAATTTTATTATGTCCTAATGACCGAATTCTGATGGCATCGTATACTCGGTAGTCATAATGCGCGTATATATGTTCAGTGATGTACTTGGCAAGTTAACACAAGAACGAGTAAACCCTATGGCGTGATGAGCCGCAGGATTGATCTCCGTATAGGACAAGCATTTTTGTGATCCACGAACGCTTGGTCTAAGTCTGGGGCACGTGAGTTGAACTGTTTGTGCGACTGAAAATTTATAAGTGGGGTTGTTAAAGAAAAAAGCAGAAATAATTAACTATATTGAATTCCAATGTATTTTTTCATTAAACGGGATCCTTTTGAAATCAAATAATCAATAACATTCACAAAATACGTAACCGTACAGTCAGCAACAAGTACAGCCCAAACTACTTAATCCAAATCCACGATTGAGTTCTGTTTCATAAAGATTATACAAGTCTATAAGATTTTGTCGCTGACTGTACAACCAAAACCATTTCTCTTGTCCTCCATCTCTTAATCAATAGGTCTGAGCTTAAACTGCACACCAATGTATCCGATTGTACAACTCCCGGAGGAAGCCAGGGTCGTGCTAATTAACCCGCTGTACCCGACTGTACCCCGGTACACCCCGCTCATCCCGACTGTACCTGCTGTAACCCTCTGTGCCTGACTGTACCCCGGTGTGTCCGTCTGTACCAAAAGCGGAGGTATAATAGGGTTATGATCGCGATTATCTTCATCGTTCATTTGTTATCACTAATTAAAGGTGGCACGGTGTTTTAAGGTTACTTGTGCGAATGTGAGTTTTTACAATTTGTGTAAAGGCTGTCAACTTTAAGAAACCGAGGAGAATTTGTTATATTTTTAAGTTCGTAACCAAATGATGTAATCATAGCAATAGGGCACTAAAATGTTCATGTGATTAAATAAGTTTTAACTGAAGTACTTAACCAGTAACAGCTGTTGAGTACTAGAAACATCCAAATTACTCCGTCTAAGCTTCCTTTAGACACACATAAACCAAACGACACAACTTAACCGTAAAATTTCTCCTACATAATTCGTTCCATCTATTTACACAACAAAATCATCTCTGAACGTCACCTTAAACGAACCGTAGTCTATTTTAAAGCCATTTTAAACCCGAACCATTCAAAAACATCAAACGGTAATAATTGCAAAGACATACGGAACCGAAATAGCCGCGATGAATCAGGGTTCTCTGCGGCAATCAAACGCATTAGACGGACATGGAGCTGTGAAACGTATGATGCGGCATCCCAGGCGCGCCTAATTGAACACTCCATAACGCGGTGTTAAATGCGCGGCTGTAAATCGTAGCTCTATGTCGAATAGTTTTCATGTTAAGGGGAAGATGGCAAATTTCTATAAATAATAACTTCACATAGTACGGAAAAATAAGTTCATTGTATTTGCATTCAATCAAGAAGTGAATGAATATGATGTTTTTTATAAAATTATGGAGCTTTATTCACTATCATTTACTTCAAAGTATTAATAAAATTCACAAACTCTACACAGCTGTCTAATTTATTTATTTTCCGTGTTTGTCTCCACCCAAAAACAGCTTAATACAATAAGTAGTTCTGAAAGAACGTTAAAGTCTAAAAGAAAATTACATAATAAAGAGATCAAAACGCAACGCTAGCACAAACTAAGAAGACTAAGTCCAATACTGCCTGTATCTAGTGAAACCTTTCATCTAAACCAATCGGCGTCATTAACTCAGTGTAAGTGTAACTACTAATTAGAGTTAGTCGTGCCCTGTCCTGTTATTACGGGACTGCTATTAACTCTACTATTCTAGATCATAAATATGCATGAACAGCGAGCTCTAATTGTCTCGATACTAACAGACTGATGTTAAATATAGATTACAAAGGTAATATTTATATTGGTAGTTAATTTTTCAACGATTCAAGTAGTATTCTTTTATATCTTCGAAAAATTATAACCTCTAAAAATCCACCAATTTTTATAAAGTACCTCCAGAACATCATAAAACTTATAGTTTTAAGAGAGAGTTGAGATAGAATAAGCTGTATTACATAGCAAGGTAATAAATTGATGATGATGTATTAAAAATAAGGTTGCAAGTATGACAAGTAACAGCCGGCTCTCCGGCAGACATCTCCTTAAACGCCATTTTCGAACATCGCCGTATTATTGTCGCGTACGTCATACAACGACGTGTACACTACACTTTGATCTGTGACACACGCGACAACCGCTCTTAACACCCACGCAACAAAGAACGAATTCCATTGCACAACAATTTATAGACTAGGCTCTATCATTACCATTTCGGCTGAGATTTTTGATTGGAATTTAGACTCTGTTCGCTGATTTTAGGTTTGCTTTTCGTTTGATTCGGTTTGCAGACGAGCAATTCCGAGTGTGTTTGACACACGTATAATTGGCGAGAAATGGGCCGCACTCCCTATATAAACTGTCGTTTAAAGGTTTCGGTACATTAAGGCGTAACGCGAGGAACATTACAGCGGCGACTTTTGTCTCACATTAGTTATGCAATGGAGCATCCATTGTTGCCCCGGATAACGAGACATTAACTGTCGTCTGGCTGGACTGCTAGACCACAGTCTTACCATGTAGCAAACTGACACAGCTGTTTATGAAAAACAGCTTCAATTTTCCCAGACATTGAAAATCAACACGAAACTAGCGGAATACAAAGTATGTAACCATTCGTAGAACTGTAAAGTAACGCTGTTTATAAATACTAATAGCAAACCAATTGAAAAGTCACATGAAGTTACTGATGAACAAACTTTTGACTTACCTACATCTTAAATAGCTACTAGTCGTCTTATTGCAAATCTTTTAGCACATTAAACAGTCAATAAATCGTAGAACCTTTACGTAACTGGTCCAGTGTGCGCACAGCCTTACGCTACCAATTTACTCGTAGCTATTTTGATCAAATAACCGATTCACAAGGAATTTGATCGCTCCTGATTATGAAGTTAACCCCGTTTTGGCTACTCGTTAGCGCGTTTTAATATTAATTGCTTAAATATTGCGTCTCCTTCACCCTTGAGAGATACAGTGGCTCTAGACAGAGATAGAGTGTTTGGGGTGAATGCTGGAAGATTAGTTAGGAGATTATTAATGGTGGATTGTGGTGGAAATAAATTGTAAGAATTGCGCCTTTTGAATATTTTTAATGATGACCGTGTTATATTTGAATGCCGAAAAGTTTTTATTGATTCTTTAATAGGTTAATGAAATTATTATTTTTAATATCTGTATATTGGCATAATTTTATATTTTCTTAATGACGGGCTTCATAAGGTTTTTAAAAATGCTATCGTTAAGCATTTCACTATTTTCCTTTTTTACTTCACCAACTTACTTAATAAATTCCTTATTCCGTCCGGGATTTGAACTCGTGACCCTTGCAAAACAAGTGGTTAGTCATTCCTAACGACACCGCTCACGTCAGTTAAAAATGCCACCCAAGTTTATTGGCAGTCAAATTAACCTTTCAATTGGCCGTACTCTCCACATCCATAAGAAACTTCATAAAACCACATAATTTGTTCACAAAATAACCACAAAAACAAACATTTCGGAGTAACTCATCGCTCCATTGAATCCCAAATCGTCTCAAGCACATTACATTATTACAACAACATAACCAGTATACCTTGAGCCTTGCCTCTCCTCCGCGGCTTTACAAGTTAGAGTAGTGAGGGGTGGGTGTTTGGACTCGGGGGACCAAGTATTAATAGACGTTTTAACATTCAGAATAAAGTCAGCCATAAACAATTGGCCGAGAACTGACAGTTTTATTTGAGGCACTTTATGACGTCGCCCGCTGCTTATTAAAGGACCAATTTAAACCATTATAGTGTTCATAAAAGCGTACATCATCCTGTTTTGTTGCTGTCTTGCTTACACTTGGGGATAAAAACTATGTCCCGTCTCGTTCTTAGATGTCGAGTATGGTTTACTGGATTCCGAAGTGAGTAGGTGTATTTTTGAAATTGGTAGGGTTGATGAGTGACGGCGATGGAATATCGATACGTAAGTTTCATTTTAGATTTCAAATAATGAAAACTGAAAATCGCCTTCCACAGAGAGCTAGCGTGTCCATCAATGCTTAAAAGGTTCATTGTTATAAATCACTCTCAATATGAATGAAATACATGTTTTCCAATAATAAGCAATTGACTATATCACTGCCATACTGATATGATCTGTTAAAAGACATACATACATATCAGTTATTTAAGAAATAAATTAATGTTATCTGATCGTGCATTTATAATGGATAAAACATGCAATCAAGTGCCTAATTGATTCAATATTTATCTTATTGTTTCACGCACGTACATTTATTACTTCCCCCTCATAACTGATATTGTTTTAATTATATTTAAAAGCATTTGTGTTACCATTACATTACTAAATTTATAATTGTATATTTACTCTTATTTTACTTTATTACAAGGAGCTCTGCGAATCGTTAAAAAGCACTTCATGATACGTATATTACGTACTCAAAACAAACATTTAAGATTCCTAAATAAAAATTCTCATAGCATTATAAACCGAGACCTCGCCAGAATACCTAAATAAATAAATCAATCACCCATCTTCGAAACACAAGTATCGATAAATCGTATTTCGCACATCACTGGTTACAATCGACCAATTTAAAATTACTTTTGCGCACCAAATTGCTTTTCGAAATGTAACCTTGATGCATTTTGTTAAGAGTTAATTTCAAGGAAGAGAGAGGTCTTTTTACACTGGTTTTGTATTAAGTGGTTGATGAATGCTCGTAGTGATTTTATTTGATTGTTTGTTCGTCTGATTTGTACCTCCCCTTGGTTTGGAAGCTAGGCACATTCCTAAGACTTAACAGCGGATACGTACATCCTAGAATAAGCTGAGATGATACACCCTGTATATATTTATGTGACACTAAAGTTGGAAATTTGTCAGCTGGTGTTTATAAATCGTGTTTCTGTTTGGCTAACTTGTCTTCTACTAAAATAAATGCATTTCCACTATTGAAGTTAATGTAATAAATTAATACCTGGAAATCTGATTTGTTGAAAAAGTTTCAAAGGTTTCTCTAAAGCTTTTTGATATAGCTTCTGCTAATAGATCATCATCATCATCGGCCTAGCCTTTTCCCAACTATGTTGGGGTCGGCTACCAGTTCAACCGGTTTCAGCTAAGTACCAGTGTTTTACAAGGAGCGACTGCCTATCTGACCTCCTCAACCCAGTTACCTGGGCAACACGATACCCCTTGGTTAGACTGGCTGTCAGACTTTTTCAAGCTTCTGACTTCCTGTAACGACTGTCAAAGATGTAGGAATAACAGCCGGGACCCACAATTTTACGTGCCTTCCGAAACACGGAGGAACTCGTTATGACAAAGATGGTCACCCATCTACGGACCAACCGCGTCAAGCATAGCGTAACCTGTGATCGAATCACTTATGCGGTTATAGCTTAGCCACGAGCTCTTTCTGCTAATAGATCATGAAAAGATTTAAGAACAATTTCGTGTAATAAAAGAGAAAGATTCAATCAATGTACTGTCACTAACATAATTAGATGCATACGATGGGATTTACAAAACTTAGTAATTTAATATGCTACCAAATGACTTTTATAGATATCGAAACGTGATCATTATTGCGATTAGTTATCAAGTATTAGTATTTTGGGCTTTTGTCTTTTACAAGTATGGTTGTGTTCATAAGCTCTTGCAATATATGTATTACTGTACATATCCCATGGACCTTTAAACCAATTGATTGCACGGCAGGTTTAACATTTCATTTCATAAATCATTGTATGTGACAGATTCGGATTTAGTATATCCAATAGTTAGGTAGCCGAGTGATGGGGATTAGCGGCTGCCTGTGTTACTGTCCAAATCAAATAGGATTATACGTATACAGATTGAACTCGTAACTTTAACAAATAAAAGCAATCAGTTATACGGCATGAAGTGATAAACATAGGCCGAGCGTTTAATGTCACTCATAATTGGAGGTCGATAGAAGCTAAATATTTCATTGTATTTGTCAGAAAAAATACAAAACAACATTCTAATGCTCTCAGCTCTCACCAACTCGCACGCAACACAGGTAGCTAACAAACGACAACTTCCCATAACAAGGCATAATCTAACAAAACAAAATGCCATAAATAGTTAAAACAAATATATAAAACCTCAACATAATGCCGGCGACAATAGATCATAATGACAAACGCTCTGTCAACTTAATTACGGTATGTTCCCAGTTCGCAAAAAACACCATTTGGTAAACGTTATAAAATAGAATGACGCTCGCAACACGCCCGTAAAGAATGGGCCGCAGACCGGCCTGGATATTTTAATAGCATTTCTAAATGTCAACAACGGGACATGGGTAATGCGATAAGTCACGCCCCAGCGGGCTATGAACAATAAATGTTATAATTATTATTACTTGGTAAGGCTCGTAATATAAATAAGTGAGGGTGAGGCGAATAATGAGGCTTCAGTGAGGGATTACGCGTGAAGGTGCCGCTTTAGGCAGTCGCGGCTATTTGTGATGCTCTCAGAATATACAGTTCCCTGGCTATTAATAGAGCACCTTTCGATAGGTTACTTCTAAGTTTATTAAAAAGTAAAATTAGAAATTATATTGTGCTCACTTGGACTTGGATAGAATTTTATTTTAAAATTCCAAAATTATAGCCACGCAAGACACAGGTAAAGCTTCTAAAATTATCAACGTTGTTAGTGAGTTATATCCTATTATGAAGACATTATAAACATATCTATGTAGGTATCTCTGTAGTAGATTACAGACCTCTCAATAGACTAATCGCGACCAGATCTTATCGCGAAGCTTGTGGAAACGGAGATAATTAATCTCATCGCACGCGATAACAGTTTAACATTTAGTTTATTAAATTACTTGGCGTATCACTATCTCTATTATTACATTTAAATTTAACATAGATTTAGATCGTTTCCTTGCTTTTAATTAATTTTGATAGTAGTCGTAATAGCGATAAAACGCATAAATACGCCTGTCAAAAACAACAGCTAACAAAAATATCGTCCAAGTTAATGTCTTAATAACACAAAAGTCACTTTGATAAAGTGCAGCCAACCGAACGAAAAATATGCAACAAACCAAAGAGACATTAGAACAATATTTTTACTTCTAATAAAAACTACAAACGGACCAAGATCTTTTATCTGAGCAATAACAAATCACGGACGCTAAACCATCTAAATCACGTAGTAATGCCGACCGCTATAATAATACAAGAATTTATATACTTAGCTAAACAGAGGCTTCCCGAAATTAAATCGTCGGTTTGTTTTTTTGGCTCTTTGGAGTCGGGACGATAAATAAATTAATTATGTTTGGTTAATAGCGGCGAGGGCGGCGCGGGCGCAGCCGGTGTGCTCCCAGTTCGGGAAGAGCGTGTTTCGTCATGTCTCGTGATTTATACTACATTTGTGTAGATGAGAATCGCTGGCGGCATAATAAAATATTTAATTACTAATCATTTATTTTGTAAGTGCTTTAAAATAAAAAGTATGGGAACGTGGTAATAAGATCACTAGGCACGAACTCAACACAAAGTTTTGTATAGGAAAGTAAAATAACACAAAAACGTAACTGCAAACAAATAATTTCCGAATAGACTTATTCAAGCAATCCGTATCAAAACAGCACGAAAACCATCAAATTTACACATTGACACTGGCCGCTTAACTTCCGATTTATGCATACGAAATCAATCTTCCCACTGAACATTATCATATCGATACAGCTTTACATAATTGACCAACTCGATCACAACCGAACTGGCCGCGCTAGGGCTGCCTCCGCCGGCTAATGAGGCGGCGGCGTTTGATGCGCAGGGCTGTCACGCAGCGATTAATGCTCGATCCATCAAAATTTAATAGCGACCCGTCAGCCTCCCCCTGGTCAACGACGCTATTTTTTAATTCCGACTTTTATTGATATTGATTTTTAAAACGTCATTTGTTTTTATTAGGTTTACTTTATTAATACGCGGTCGGTTTAGGACCTTGTGTAAGTGTTTTGCTGCCAATATTAATGAACAGTTTTAACACCGGTTTGTAATTTCAGTTAATGTAGTTGGCAGCATGGGTGGTCAATACAAAGTATGTGTGCTTACGATAGATTATCTGTAAAAGTATTGTAATATAGAAAATAGTGTCTTAAGTTTACGTAATGTGAGTTTTACTAGCGATTAATCCAATTGAAGTCTTTAGTTAAAATTCCAATTTGTATTGTCTCTTATAAATAAAAAAGCAACGACTTAATATACCTGCAAAGTGGACCGCGCACAATAACATTAAACGGCTGTAGTTCTAAATTAAATGTGTTACCAGCATTCGCAGCATTTCGCACATCATTCATTTTCGTATACAAAGCTTTTGGTAACCAGATATGCGGGAAAATTCAAGTACTCGACAAACATGCGTTTTCCAACACAATAACAAAACGAACTTAACACTCTCATACTAATCCGCACTCTTGGGCAAACGGCATAAAGTTCAAATTCCGACGAACGCCAATCGTATAAACGCAAAATTAATTTTGTACAACATCAGAAGCCAATTTCCCGTAACTTAGCAACCCTGGTTCATTCAAATTACGAATCCCATTTGAATATTACTAACGCATCATTGCTAAATTAAACCTTATTAGGTTTACACAAAGTTGGTTTTGGAGCGCTTTATTCATACGTAACAAGTACTCGGTGTAGTACTCTGGTTTGTATATTAGATTAGTCTTTATTGCGTGGTGCGTAAGGTTGAGTTTAGTTTGGCTTGTGGCAACAGGTATTTTAATGGTTATATTTCTTTGTGTAATGAAGTTCCGTAGTATAATATTAAATGTTGACGAATGTAAGAGGGTTAGCATTTCGATGGAAATTGTATCGATGTGTTTATTGGAGCGGTTATTTGTTAGAACGTTAAGAAATGTGCGGAGGATTATTAACAATTTAATGTTTTATTTTCTCTCTGAGGAGAGTTTGATCTTTGTCTTAAATCCGCTCGTTGATTTGTCTAAATAAGATAACTACGGTTAACGGCTGGCTGTAATACCGATCGTACAATAATTGTGAAAGCAATTTATATTCAAACTACCTAAGTCAATTAAGCATTTCAAAAGGCATTTCTCTATCTACACAGTTTAGACAAAACACATATATGTACGTTCATCATTGTAGGCAATCTACAATATCCAGTTACCACGTAGTTAGCAAGACTATGGAAAACATTAAACTCTGCAAAAGACAAACAAATCCCACTCTTGTAAATGTATAAATAAAACGAAAACGTGGAGAACAATAAAGCTGTGTAACAGCAGTGCCAGCCCTACAAACTCTACATAATACCCGTTTATGAATCATAAACTAAAGCGTTGTCTCTGCCGGGGTTAATAGGGTTGTCACCAATTAGTAATGTTTATTTAACTGACGTCCGTAACGAGCGGGATTAACCGACTGCCGAGAGGAAGTAGTTGTGTTTTGAGAGATTATTGCGGAAATTAATGTGCTTTTGACGGAAGGGGACTAGTTAAAACATTTTAAAGATTTAAGTATGATTGAAAATTTGTTTTGTTTAGTGTTATTAAAATGTATTAATAGTTATTAATGGCACTTCATTTGTATATTTATTTCCTACCAATTCAACGAATCAAGGGTGCTAGTGTCTGTAGTGCAGAGTGAATTGTAACTTAGTGATCTAATATTAGAATAAAATATTAAGGCCATGAACAACAACAAAACATGTTTTATGAAGATGTTATTGCTTTTGACACGAGCTTTAATATCTATCAGTCGCTAAATCCCTGCTGAAAGTGCGCGAATAGAGTAAGCAGGAGACTAACCTGCTAGTCTTAATAAAATACCAAAGTAACATTCGTAGTGAAATAGAATGATACCACTTTTAAAAGAAAAACACTCAAATCCTTACCCACACGTGTCAAATCCCAAGTGTTTTACAAAATCAGCATCTCATCCATCACCCAATTATGTACCACTTAAAGTAATTTGGTCACGTTTAGCGGACGATGCGCAGGAGTCGATCGGTGCGGGGGATCACAAAAAAGATGCGCCCGCGCATCCCGACCTGACATATGGTGTCAATGAGGTTATACAGGGTGCTGAGAAAGTGTGATTGTATTTTTGCACTAAAAGTTTTAGTGGGTGAAAAAATATTGTCTGTTTTTGTAAGCGTTGTGGCTTTTTTGTTATCAACAGATGTTTGAGGTGTTAATATGATGTTTGGCGGGCTTCAACCACTTAATGCCCTTTTCGAATATTTTATGAGTTTATTTCCTTTTATATATTTTTGATGAACTATAGTTATTGCTATTTCATTGAACAAGGTCCACCAATAATTTTGGTATGTAAGTTTAAAGAACTATTACCGCTGAAGCATGTATCTCGATTATTAATAAACAATATCTCAGTAACATCTGTATGAGAAGGCGAGTTATAAACAAACGAGTGTTTTAAATGAGTTAAGTGTTTGATCACTAAAATAGTGACTCTGCGGGGTGGGCAGGCAGCGAGGTAATCTTATGTTATAATAACAACACATATTCTACAATATTTTTCACCCTTCTTAGTAAAAAGTAGAAAACTTCAGAATGTCTATTTTAATCCCGGTAATAACCGATACTCGGAACAAAAATTGTATTTTTATTTATGCTTCATATCCTCTTACACATTCTACTGAAGCATTGCACTGTAACAACATACTCACGAGGAGAGCACGAAACACGACACACCCTGTATACCGAACATCCATTCTACGAACATGCTGAATAAAAACCTGAACAAAAAAAAACAATACCATTTTTAAATCCGCCTTTATACTCGAATCCCTGCGGACTGCATAGATCAATAGTACAGTCGCGGGCACAATGCAAAATGAATTTTATTGACTTTGCATAGGGTTTAGTTTTGTGTGGTGATGTGTAATTTGGTAAGAGAACTGGATCGTCAATTAGTGTGGCTGTTTAAGAGCGAGCCACTCTTGTTATAGCGCGGGAGACACGTGTCGCGGAGCAATTAGTTGAGATAATATTATAATAACGAGAGACTCCTGAACTATTGAGAGAAATTCATGAATTAGAACGAGATTCGTTCTGATTTGGGTTTCTATGTTTCTCTTACTTCATTTAACAAGGTAGACCACGTGCCTGCTAATTTGGTCTTAAAATTATCAGTAATAGTTTTGGAGAAACACACACTTGGTACACAAAATATAATTTAATACTTTGAATTATTACAATCCACCACAAAATTTCATAAAAGCCCTCCATAAACAAAGATAAAAACATAACAAATTATATTAAGTTAGAAGCCAGTACCAAATGAATCAGCTAAAACAATTTCTGCGTGTTAAAGCTGCGCAGAAATCTGAGCCCCTACTTTTTCGTCAATTTTTTTTCGTTTGTTTCTACGTTGCCATCTCGTTAACGACGGCATTAGGGGATAATAGACTTCCTATCGGTGACACATGGGGGCAGTCGTTGCTATGATGGAGGCACCACTGAATTAATTATCATTGTGGCCCTTCTTATACGAATATAAATTGATGTTTTGTGGACGGAAATTTGACGCATGTTTAGTTATCTTCTTAGCGTGTCGACTAATGGCATTGAGAAATGAGAATCATGTTTTAAAAAGCAATGCTCAGGCAAGCTGATAGCTTTGTGGGTAGAGTTGCAGACTTTGCGGAGATCCTCATTTGTGCAGCTGAATGCAAAAGCTGGGCAGCTCATAAGTTGAGTCATAGTTTAAGGAGAGAAACCACATAGCACTAATTTTAATGAAAACCTTTTTGCATTCAGGTAAGTATGCAAAAATGTACAAATAATTGTGAAAACCACCATCAAACTATTTCGCTGGCTAGCACACTTTCACAATGGAAGGAACTCACAACAATCTACCTAGAACTCAAGTCGCTTTACTTGAGTTAATAATACTCTTCTTTCAAACCTAGCCCAAATTACTCCAACCTCAGTTTAAAATACCCAAAGGCAGTCCATCAGCACTATTTCATTAAGAGCGTTTAATAGAAATGATCTGAGCGACGTGTTCCAGCCATAGTTTTAATTAGTGGCACCATATGTGTCACGTCACCGTCGCGGGGGCCCGCGCGCCCCGCCCGCGCCCCGCCCGCGCCCTGCCCGCGCCCCGCCGGCTGCCACCTTGTGATAGTATAATTATCTTACAACGTTTAATGTTCTGGCGTGAGTGATGGAAGATGTGGCTGATGGATTTTTTATTAAGTTTCTTAGTAGCAGATATGTAAGGAAATAAGTATACAATTTATTGTACTGTCCCCAAACGTCCCCAATAAAATAAATAAAAATTTCCTCCTTACTTCAGAAGATTATCCTTATCAAAAAATCAAGTCACTGTCACTTATTATTTTTGCCAATCAGACACAAAACCAGAAGGCAATAGTAACTATTAGGAAATGTGGTGTGTACCATGTTGAGTATTATATTTGCTTGGTACAAAATACCACTCCCACGGTGAAGAGAACATCACGCATGACAAACAATACTTACTGTACTTAAGTGTGTGAAATCTAGAATACACCATGTATACGAGCTGTTTACTCATTCCTTGAATTCTCAGACGGAATGGAGACATTTGCTAACCGTCTTCAAGGCGAGGAGGTTGTCTATTCGGCCGACATGATTTTTTTAAACGTTATTTTTGTGTTTTTTTTTTCTCCAAGGAATAACTGCTTTATCGTCTAGTAAAAAAATAATTGAGTAAGACCTAGTATTTCTCACTTAAAGATATTGTTTTCATTCAAAAGTTTCATTCATTCTTCTTACCAAAAATAAGAATATTTCTACATTTATTTTCCGCTACCGCTTGTAACATATTTGTTAACAAAGAACTACGCGACAACGTGTGGGTTACATTCGAAAGCGTTTAAATTCAAAGATTTCGTGGAACGCCCGACACGACCGCGTTAAGTGATTTGTAAAATAATAATTACTTAATTGACGGAATACTTTTGCCGTTGAATGTACTTTTAAATATAGCGTGTTCTTTCCAGTAATAGGTATGGCTAACAAATTCATTATTTATTTGAAAAAAAGGAACTATTTACTTTGTGTCCTAGGAAGGTTCCAAGTTTAATGAAACCGTTGTTCAGAAATTGTTTTTGAGACGATAACAATCAATTATATGAAATGAAAAATTCACAGGAAGCTCCAATAATACAAGTACAATACAATATGCGAAACCCTGCATATGCAACTTCAACTCGTACTTGACTATTTCTTTTTTCATAACCGCTTAATATAATAACCGCTTAATTTCATAACGTCTTACCTGTGTTTCAGTAACATTCAACAGTTTCGCCATGTCAGCCCTCTCCCCGGACGACAGGTACTTCTTGACTTCGAACAGTTTCTCCAGCTCGAAGATCTGTCTCCCGGTGAAGGTGGTCCTGGCCTTCTTCCTCCTGCCGGCGCCGGAGTCCTCGCCCTCCTCGCTGGTGAGGGAGCCCTCTCCACCGAGCGGAGAGCGCACATCCTCCGTTGACTTCTTACGTTTTATTAGCTTGGATGGATCTGTAATTAGAATGTAATTAAAAGTTTTGTTAAACTGTACAGCTTTTACATAAGTTTCTAACTTTAAAATTAATTATCCTTCTAATACTATAAATGTGCAAAGTTTTTTGGATGTATATATGTTTGTTACTCTTTCACTCAATAACCACTTGACGGATATCTACAAAATTTTGATATGCAGATAGTTCATAACTTAGATTAAAATGTAGGATAGTTTTTTATCCCGATTTCATGTTCCAGTGGGCTTCTTTTCGATTAGTAGCCGGTGGAGCTGCGGGCAACAGCTCGTTATAAATATAATAGTAATAACTGCAGGCAATTACGTTTTATTATAAAATTTCTTAGAATATAGTCCTAATTTATTTTATGGAAAAATTATGCTCAATGACATATTGAAGTAATAGACACCGTATTTATAAAAAGCTTTAAACAATACAGTTTTAAGTTTCAAAACGTATTTACAAACGGGCACAGCAGAACTCTCTAACTTAAAGATTCAAACACAAAAAAAACATATATTAATTTTACAATCGAAAGCTAATCAAGAAATCTAAATTATCAATTAACCCCTTCCCGTTGACCTCAGAGCGCAATAAAAGTGGCCCTCAGTCATCAATTAGCGCGCTTCTGTAAATCACACAGACAAACATTAATAGCTCGCTGTAAATCTGAGTGAGTTTACTGTCCCAGCCTTAGATATCCCAAATGTATGCGTGTTGAGCAACTGGTGGCTTCACTTTGATTTTATATGCATTTATTTATTTTGTTCAATGATCACGCAGTGTGAGGTATTGGGACTTCATATTGAACCTATCAAAACTATTTTTTTTTTCAAACCGGTGAAATCAATATGGACTTTCTTCGCCTAAGAGAAGGTGGACAGGTATACCGTACCCTTGCCGGCTAAACCTATCGGGTTTTTCAGCCTTTTTTGTACAAATCTTCCCTTTACAGTGTAGAGGAGGAATAAGACCGGGGTTCAAAAGCTAGAATTCGTTCGCATGCCAGTTTACTTAATTAAATAGACTTCTTCATTCCAAAATACCTTCCTGATTATAGATTCGAAACCAACAAGGTGTCTACAATTAATATTTTTACTAGGCTCACATAAGAGCAAGAACTTCAACTAATTATTTAACTTGAACAGCCACTGTGAAATACGAGAAAATCTGTCTAGAAACAGCTGGCTCTAGTATCGCACGCAGTAATAAAACAAACCTAGCGACGTTATCAAACTACAGAGTAATGAAAACGACAGTAGTCGCAGCACTCCGCAAATAGAGAATACAGTTTGCGCTACTCTGTGCCCATGTCTACTGCTCTCAAAATCAAAGTATTTTAATGGATGATGACGGTGAAGGGCGATTTGATACTGATTCGCAATACAGCCGTGTTATTACCCTGATATGCATAGCTTTGCGAAAACTCTGCGAAGCCGACAATATTTGTAATAACACACAAAATTAGTGAAATTTAATGAAAAGGGCAAACAGACGTGAAAAATTTGTTTTTAGTTATCCTTAGTACGAGTAGCATTTTTTTCCCACCATAGAACTAGAAGTATCTAAAAACAACATTCTACGATAATTATTACAAAATAAGGCAGTTATACTTTAAGTAATTAAACTACACGAGAAAGACGCGTACATACTGAAAATAGCAAACAGATTGCCTCTTAAAATAGGTAGTAAGTATCGTTTATAACTGAGTACGGACATCGAGTACTGAGTGATATATCGAGTGTTTACAATGTAGAGACAGTTAATTCAGCGGTTTATTGAGAGACGTCGCGTTTCTCGGTGGTTCTCGGTACGGGGGGCGACCGGCGATGCGGTAAGGGTGCGGTTAGATGGACAACCAACGTAAGTACACTACAATAGTCCTGGATTGCAACGCATTGCCATACACCGACACAACAACGCGGATGACGTAGCACGGCGGTTCAGGTTTAGTCAGTAAAAGTCTGACACTACCCATTTCCTCCCCCGAGGGAGTGGGTGTCCATGAGGATCCCCCCGCCTAAACAAAAAAAAAAAAAGGTCCCCATTCTGCTATTTACAATGGCCGATAAATGAATGAAAATTGTCTCAAAATGACACTTTTCGAAATCTCATAAGCATTTTTTCTACACAATAATTGGAAATATTGTATGGAACGGTACACTCAAGGTCAATAAAATGATTTTTCAATTATTGTGTTGGCAAAATGCTTAAGAGAATAGAAGTAATTTCAAATTTATTCCAACTGGAATTCATTCATCGGCCTTTGTAGATAGCAGAGCCCTGATATGAGTATATTACAGTTGTGAAAGAGAGATTCTGTGCTACATCGTGTAGAGCGCTGTCCCGCTCATTCAAAACCTATTTGAATATATATAATATGTTGGTAGGCTTCCTGTCCGGGCTGTGGGTGCTAACATCTGTATGTGACACGGTAAATTAAATCTGTGTAGTAAATACGTGTTACAAGACCTGCAGACTTGTAAACACGATGTGGTTTGCAACGGTCATCTCCGGTAGACGATTGATTCCGTGTATGCAAACTTCTGCTTATAGCAACATCATATTTCTTCAACAGTTTTAGCTATATTTGCTATTGAAGTGTATGTGAAGGGAGGCTAAATAAGCCTTTTTGTAACGTAACGCGATACAGCGCCAGTTTTTCTTGGTTCTCTTACGGATCCCGTAGCATTGGACATTCTCCTCTCGATTAGTAGTTCCTCTCTCAATTTTTTTTTCGATAAAGCCTAAGCATAAGTAAAATTATTAATTTGACAGTACAAACTTCTACTCCCGACCCGCTGCCGTCTAAGCTCATGATTAGACTCTTGTTGGTTCCGAAACTAGTGGGACGATCCCGATAAATACAAGTAAGTTTATCATTGTTTGTTATAAAAAATCCAATAATAATGATTAAATGTAATGAGTACTATTATCTTTGATTTAATTGACTCTACGAGAAACGTACACAGGTCTTTATGAACATACAGTACAGGCTGTCTCGACAAAGCTGGCGCCATTAACACGCAGCTTTACAACGTCGCTACACGAGTGAGCGCAGAGAGTAATTCAATGTGCTCGGCTCTTTGTCTCAGCTTTGACATTTAGCAGAGAAAATTGCGGGATTTGTATCTCGTTCGAAAACTTTAAATTACATTGCGCGCTTAATACTGATAGTACTTATAGAAACGAAAACAATTGCGTCGTTGTAATGTTAATATATTTGCGATATAATTTGTTACATATTTCGTTGAATTTTATGAATGCGGGGTAGTGCGGCTAGCCAAATCGTTACTTAGTGAGTTGGCAAGTCTCAATCTAATAGTCCAATACTAGAGCAGGATAATTATAAATTCATATTTATATGTCGAAAAAAACAATAGAGAACTCCATTGTTATTTACTGAATATATTTAAAGATAACAACATATAGGAAAGCATTACCCGTTCATGAGCATACTGACAAACAATTACACACGAATACCTAAATAAAGTTTCATATCTTAAATATAAAGTCTGGCTGAGATTAAATCACGAAAATATCTAGAATTTGTACCGAGATGTCCCCTCCCCTCATAACTTCCAACTGTACATTTTGATACAGAAAATTGAAACTGAAATCTGTAGCATATTTCAGTCGCGTTGCCATAGCAATATAATAATGTGGGTGAAATATTAGTTGCGATAAATTCGTATTTTAAGGCGTATTAAGTGGCCGTTTAGTGAAGGCGATTGGAATGAGGTAATGATTTTGTTGCTATGTTTATTACACCCTGTGTATGTGTTCTGTTTTTTGGATGTGTACGGTTTTACGGTTTTCTTTTTTTTATGGTTTTGGCTGTCTATAATTACGAAACAATTAACGACTATAAGTACATAGCCTAGTAGTTCAGGGCACCTCACCAAACCCACTGCGCGTCGTGTCGCGAGTTCTTTACCTGCGTAGGCCAAGCATGTGTGTGAGTTTAGGTGGTGAGTTGTATGTTTGTGAAACCTTCCGCGACACAAGGATTATTATATTATATAATTAGTTTATTTAAAAATAAATTATAATGTAAATTACTTGAAAATTATATTGATTCGATGCAATTAAAATAAATATATTCGTACGAAAATTCAATGGACAAAATACTATGTATCAGGTATAAAGTCCACCACGCCACGCTTTTCCAAGAATTAAGCGTCCGTAGTTGTGAATTAGTGACGTTCTAAACATTCACAATATTTCATGTCTACGAAACCCAGTGCAGGATAAACGTTCTACAGTTGGTTAAGTTATATTACACATTATATAGTAAGTAGAAACTTGTCGAAAGACGAAGAAAACAATAGTTTTATCGTACTGGGCACAAACAAAAGAAAACTGTATTTTTTTCATCTGTATCATTTATCATATCACTATATTTCCTATAACTGTGCTTATGTAAATATCGATTATAATTAAAGTTCAAGCTATCTACACAGCAAATTTCATCAAAATTGGCCTACTAGTTAAGCCTTGAAAGCGTCACAAACAGAGTTACTTTCTCGTTTATTATGAATGTTGTTTATAAAGTAATAATGATCGAAAATGATTGATATTGTAACGGATCACTTTAGCCCGATATTAACACATACCCCGAGCCTTACGTAACGTATAACATTAATTTGATTAATGTCGTGTCTCAGAATAGACCCCCCGGTTTTGGTTAATGGGAGGTAAGAGAGCGTCTCTTTTTGTTTTAAGTACATTACAAATAAAGTTTAAAAGAACCTTAGGGAGAGAAATGATTGAAATTGTTTTATCAAATAGAAGATTTTTTGAGTTTACCAAGGTTCTAATAAAAATATTGTAAACTCCACACTTATGTTGGAAAGTAGCGTCATTCGAGGAATTACTACTTCAATTCCATGATGATTTCAGGCAGTAAAGAAAAACTTAAGATAAAAAATAAGACCTTTAAATGAATTGGTCCTATGTAAAATCAATAATATGTATATCTTAAAATAGTTAGTAGTTAACACCCACTTATAAAGCTCAGTGGTTCTCTACAAAGTATAAATCCCTTTAACTAAGCCTAATGATGTTGGAGCGTAACTTGATAATTAACCGAGTACTTAGCGTGTAATTAACAACATACAATTAATTGCTTAGCATAACATTATGCCATTACGTGAGAAAAGCTCAGCGGTGGCATGAGCGTCGCATGCGCACTTATGTGACGCTGTAAGGTAGAGACCGCAGTGGGTGGGCGTGCGAGAGAATACACCTGATGTATTTAAATGCCAAGTATGAAATTATGTCTCTATGAGTGATTTTCATTTTTAATACAAGTAATAAGTAATATTGCGTATTAAATAAGAGCCAATTCTTTAGTTAAAACAATTATGACGCTTTAATTTGCTCTTACTTTATAGAGTTGTTAAACTAAACTGGTAACAAATCAGTTTTTTGAAAAACAATTTAAACTTTCTAAGTAAAATGTTTCAGTTTGAAGACGTCTACCAATGATCTTCTTCATTTCGATTTTCGTTTTTCATTTTATATACTTTTACTTTTTACTATATGAAAATAAATTCTCATTATTCCATCTCCCCGCTCCGCCTATCGCTCCGCTCATCACGCAGACCCCAACAGTGCTGATTCACCATTGACTCAGAGTACGTCATATCGGTTACAATACTACCGAGAATTGTGTTATGTTAGCGCTGACTACCGACACTTACTGCTAATTGTTATTATATGGCAGACATTGTGTTCAATCAACGATTAGATAATCTTCAAGAGAAATCCGTTTTACAACGGTAAACTTTAACTTTGTGTATTCTGGTTACTTTTTTTTTTGCTATATCTGGGGAATTGTATACGTGTTAGTGTGTCAGTATGTTATAACTTTAATAGAGAGCTTTTTTATTTATATGAAACATGACATATCATTGTAATCTTTGTTAGTAACTTGGTAAGAAAAAACGATATAACAACCGAATTTCGGCGTTTCATATAAAGCTTAATTACAAATAGAAATTAAAAACGCGTGACAAAGGGCTCCCTACTAGACTAAAAAAACAAATCAGTTGCTTAACCTCAATCCTTATTTCCATTATTTATTAAGTTTTTATAGCGACACTGTCTCGCTGTCACGGTGCATGAGATTCAGCCTGGTGACAGATGGACAGACCGAAGTGCTTTGTGCTATCTTACTCACAATATATTCTAGTTCGTCTCACTCCAACACTGTCAACTGTAAATATATTTCTAGCTTGTAATCCTCTGGGGATTGCAGCCGTGTCGAAGCATCCTGTTTTCATTGCCGTCGTTTTAAATATCTATTAAACTTAAATGTCATCACTTTTTTTAGAGCAATTGCTCGAAATCATCTTTCAATTTACTGAGTCATTCAATTTATATTCTGGTATAAGCGGTAAAAATAACGTACATACGTACATAACGCCACCTTGTCTCAGAACTACTAAAGTCTTGTAATTAGTACTAGAGAACTCATATACGTATTAATAATTAAATTTATAAAAATAACATAACATATAGATAAATTACACCCAGATACAAAGGTCGTGCTCATTACACAAACATTTGTCCTGGGCGGGAATCGAACACACGCCCTTCGGTATAGCAGTCAGGGCCACCAACCTCTAGAGAAACTGGCCAGTCGTTGCCTTTATTGCAAGTTTAGCACTGTCTACGTTATATCCGGCTCTATGACTATACGTCAAACTATTACTATAACAGCACATACAGTTCAATGTTCAGTGCGTAATTTAATTATTTTAAATACTGACGCTATTTATAACACTATAGGTATTTCCCCTAATCGTTCAATTTTGAACTCTATGTTATTCACAAAAGGATACATTTAGTACACCTTAGTGACGCTAATAACAAATTGTGTTTGCTTGCATTGTTTAATCTGGACTTAATGCAATGTTCTAATCTCATTATTTCTATATGGGTTTAGGTAGCAGTACAGTCAGCAAAAAAAGCTATAAACTGTCCCAAAAGTGTTCTAAAAATAATTAATATTTTGAGTGGTGAAAAGTAGTTTTAACACAAGATCTCTACTTAAAAGTATCGGAAAATCAGTATTATAGATTTTTTTATATTCTTTACGAGGTTTTTAATCTTTGTTTGCTAACATTTTTTTTGCTGACCATACCGGAGCCAATTCCCTATTAACCACTGTACAAATGTCTGCCCGTCACTTAACCAGCGTTTGATTGACAGCCAATGATATAAGACTGAATGAGTGAAGGTAATTGAGTGAGTCATTGTCCGTTACACATTCACACTGTCATTACTCATGCAATATTGCGAATTCCAATCTACATCTGTGACGCCGCGCGCTGTGGTAATCGTAGCTTTAAAAGGAATGAATGAAGCCTACTACTACTCTTCAAAAGTAAGACCGCTGTCGTTGTGTAAAAGGGACGCTACTCTACGTTGGAGAATTAGTATCTCGCTTCCATAATGACAGAATTTAAAAGGTGGTGGTTAAGCCAATTTTTTTCGGATAGAAAGACATCAAATGACTCCTCCCACTTTGGGTTGAGAAGGAAGGGACTTTTACTTAATAAAATACACCTTTTCAGCAGGCAGTCTCGGCAGGTATCAGCTCTAACGGGCTCCACAGAGTTTGCTGACATGCTACTTAATTCCTGATATAATAGATATATACAACTATCTATATTTTTTAAAGTCGCTCTACTACCGCCGTCCTGACTTACAAGAGCTGAAAAATTTCTTCTCCCGAATTTTAATTCCGATTTCCGTCTCAACAAAAATAAATACTGTAATATTTCCTTTCCACATCCGACGCAATTCTTTAGAAGAAAACCGTCAATCACATCACAAGGAGGTTGGTCATCGTCCATTTGTTCATACACAGGTGCCGCATCTTAACGTCCGCGTCCATGCTGATTTACACATCCCTGACGGACAGACAGAGTTTATTACAGTCATTTAACATTAGCAGACTCTTTACATCGATCTTTATTTGATTTTCAAACATTATCGAATGAGGTTCGCGTGTTTTTGAGATGGGGATCCAATTATATTGGGTAAGTGGTGTTTTCGAGTGCGCTTTGTAGTTTGTTTGCGGTTGCAATTTTCTTTGTTTTGATCTGGGATGTAGTGATCTGGTTTTCGTTTCAACTAGTTCTAACTTAGTATGTTATATATCTGGAAGCTTTGTCACCTGTGTAATTAAATTTCTGGTTTCTGATTCAGACTTGTCGCAACTATAAGTTTATGTGATACGATCAGCTTAATAAATCAATGAGGAAAACCAGATGTTTAATATATTAAGATGTTATAAATATCTGGCTTTCTTACATGCATATTCACCTGTTATAAACTCTACTCCAGATCTTACTTTTAAGCAAAAAACTTTGTCACAATAAGGTTTCAGGTATCATCCAAGCATAAGGGACGTCTCGGCATTACGTAGCCTTTCAGTATCACCAGCTTATTCCTCATAAACTTTATCCTCACCAGCAGTAGGTCAGCAGTCAATCACAGCTTGTCTATTGTTTTAAAAGTAAATTAACGAGAACATTTGACATAGATTTAGTGGCGGTTGTTTAAATTCTCTTTTCTCTTCGGAAGCAAGCTTTCGAGACGTTTCTGTGAATCCACGGATGTAACACACCACTCACGGACGGACAGAGCAACAACAAACACTGACAGACAACTGTAATAAAGAGAAAAACGTGTTCGCGTTAACGGTTCTGCGAGAAGCAAAGGATTTTGTAAAATTTATATAAAAATGTTCATGTTATCTATTAGCTCTCGATATTATAAAGCTGAGCTTTTTAATCGTTTGTTTGCAACAAATAACGGGTTGGAAATATATTTTTACAATAGATTTCTTTTTTCAGAAATTTCTCGTATCTCTGAAATGCTGCTAGTATTTTTTAATATGATGTGCATTTCATTAGTGCTTAATATTTCTCGACCTTATGACCAATGGACTGCAATATGTAAGTTATAGCAGAGTAGCTGAGGTCCCCACACGAGGTTCGATACCCCTACCCTTTGATGTGGGAGTTGTTTTTTTGCTTACATCTTTGTATCAACCATAGCACAGAAGAAGCCTGTTTCAGCTTTACTAAACACATGTATACATCCTGAATTGATATAACTATTACGCGAACAGCACCACATACCCCTTTCCTCTCAGTCCTCACCGGGACTCCATATTGATGAAGCCGTAACATTCGGCCGCAGTAAATCGAGAGTGATCTTTTGAAGTTTGAAGTGATTCGTGTGAACGAGGCGACGGTTTATGATGCGCTGGGGACTGTTATTGTTTTATTGTGATGATACTGGCAGGTTGCCGGCTTTCCACACGTATGTTTCCATTTTCATTACATGTTTAGCCGATTGCAGATAGGAGGAGAATCTTCAGCTATATTTTCGTTTGTGTATGGCTGTACTCGTAGATTTCTTTTTGAATTTGGGATAGATTTTTGACCTCTTGTATCATTGTGAGCGAGTATGCTAAGGCTGTGAACGCTAAGGAACTGGTATTGTAATCTTACAATTTTCTTTTCGCACTGAATATATTTTATTCAAAATGGACACATGGACATTCAAAGCAGTAAATGAAACTCTGTAGTTAAAAGTAACTTATAGTTAATTGAGAATAATTCTTTCGATTAAACACCAAATTCTGAGGGCAGAGATTAAATCGAATTGAAGTGCTTAAGCATTGATTTATCAACCCTTAATAGTCATTTAAGTGGCCCTGAGTTTCCCAGTCACATCTATGTATAATCGCTTTAAATCGAGTCAATCATAGCAATGAACGCTCGCATTAGTAACATAATTACACAGAACACCAAACGTCCCATTAAGCTGACTATAATCGATTAGGCGCCGCACTTGTGAAACAACCGCTACCTAATTTATCGATTCAATTTAACGATCATTTTATATCGATTAACCGTTATTGGATAACGATATTTATTAACATCATTATGGCTCATCACTAGTTGTGTGAAAGCTGTATTCGGATTGCAACTTTGCTGTGTTGAACTTAAAGATTATTTTGAAATGAATTTATGTGGTTAGTTAATTTGTATTAATATAAATGAGTGGTTTGTCTAATCCTCTGATCTTTGCGATTACTATGCTGTTGATGTGAATACGAAAGTTTAGATCATTAGATGTTTGTTATTAAATCACGTTATAAACGATGAACAAATTCTCATTTAATTAAATTAGTGTAAAACCTCATCATCTTCCTAGCCTTTTTCCAAGCAGTTAAGTATCAGTGTTTTACAAGAAGCGACTGCCTATCGGACCTCCACAACCCCTTTACCGACAACACGATACCTCATAGTTAGACTGGTTGTCAGACTTTCTTCTTTTTTTCAGACTACTCGAAACCGGGACCAACAATACAATGTCTTTCAAAATACGGAGGTAATCGTTATGACATAGATAGCCACCCATCCACGTACCAACCATATCGAGCGTAGCTTAACCTGTGATCGATCCACTGGTGCAGTTGTGACTTGGCGGGCGAATTATATATATTCTGTTTAGACTTAATCTAAATAGCACTTAGGAGACTAATACTTTTAAAAACGTTCCTTTACTATCATTTAAGCTTGATTTAACAGTATTTATCTTAACTAAAAATCTACATTTAAGGCCTATAGTGAATATATTCTAAACATCTATTCATATTTTACAAATTCAGCTACAAACGCATTAAGCACGTCTTAGGCATTAAATATTCAGTCTAGAATTAATTATCAGCGATCTATAATCCAGTTGTAGTAATAGCTAGATCTAATTAACAGCACACGTTGTATTTAATTACCCGGTGATTGTCATTAAAACTAATTTATTGTCATCTTGGCTTATGAGGTATTTATTTATTGCATGTGTATATCGGTTGCCTAAAGTTTTGAGAAAATCAAATTATTTTTATCAGCTCACATAGCTTCGATACTATAATTTAAATTAAAATGATTAATTTCGCTTTCAATTGAGTTTCACTTGGTATATAACATTAAACTGCTATTAATATACAATGACATAAACACAATAACTACTAGGATACCGCATATATTCTAATATACTATTGAGTGTGTTAATCCATTCAATTTCGCATACCCATACAAAAAAAAATCAATCTCGACTTTTGGTCGTAGTCGAGTGGCGTACGCACCGGTTCCAACGTGTCTCTGAGATCCCGGGTTCGATCCTCTGTCGGATCAATGTAAAAATTCACATTTCTACATTGTCTCGGGTCTGGGTGTTTGTGGTACCTTTCTATGTATCTGAATTCCATAACACAAGAGCTTTAGCAACTTACTTTGGGTCCAGAACAATGTATGTGATATTGTTCGCATTTATTTATTTATTCATATAGGTGTTATTAATTTATTTATATACGTACTTTTAAGATTTACCACAGTACATTTTTCGAAAAGTATCAATCACAGTAGGAACTAACAAAGATGAATTTAAGTAATAAAGGGCCGAGCTACTGCGAGCCACTGACATCCACTGGCATCTAACGCCAGCTACTGGCATCCACCACCAGCTACTGGCATCCACCGCCAACCATTGCCAGTCAGCTTCGGGCCAATGATTTACACCCCGCGGCACGAGCAGTCGCCGAGATTAAAGCTTGCAACCCCGCGGGACCACGCCGGGACCAACGGACATTAAAATTAGATGATCTTTGTATTTTTAAACACATTTCAAGTTATTAAGGGAATTTTAGAAGTGTGGTATTGTTCAGTGGTTGAGAGTAATTATGGTTGACTTTTGATCTGAATTGTATTTAGAATGGCCATCGTAATTAGGACTAGGCATTTATCTAAAAATATAGATGGTTACTAGGATTTGCTCTTAAAATCTAAGTTTTATAGGTAAGTCTTGTTCACTTTACTTAGCTGCCTAAACTTGTCGGGCAATTCTGAAAAATATCTGTGCAAGTAAGTATCTCTTCAGTGCAATAAAACATTTGGATACAAATAAGACAATTCCCTAAACAAACTCCCAAAACGCAGTCCAAAACTAAACGATCCGCAATTACTTTAAAGTTCAAAAGAAACAACACGAATGCCTCAATAATCTAAATTGTGTCTTAAATCAATCTAAGAATAGCCAACATCTCACACCCGATCTTATAATAAGCTATATCAATAGTCGGCGTGAACAGGACAAAATAAAGCGCTAATGGGCTATCACCGGCTTTGTTCTATTTGCGGGCGGAGCGCGAAACGATGGTAATGCGTTTATTTTGACATGCTTTCATTATCGATGGGGGCTTTATTAGGACTGGGGACACTGCATGATGGTAGCGAAGCTGCTAATATAGTCTATAGGCGATTAATTTTACCCTTGTGCTTTTATTTACGGTAGGTTAATACGTTACCTGAATTTAAATTCAATAGAATTTTGTAAGAAGTATTTTATTTACTAGTATTTATTACTTGATACGTATCGGATATGTATAATCGGATTGTAATGTAGGTACTTTTGAGAAAGAAACTTTGTTGGGTTATGCAATTATTGAAATAATTCACTCCTAGATTTGTTCACAAATATATCGTTTACGATTGACCTGTTCTGTAATGTGAATTTAATTGAATATACCTATCCTGAATCAATGTATGTAAATTAGTGATTGTTTCGATGTGGGTATGATCGCATAGCGTGTGACAGTGCAGTCCCGGCCTTATTGCCGCATCGAGTACGCTAGTCTAAACAAGGGGGCGGCGAGTGCGGACTGCTACAAATTGGACGATCGAGACTCGCGCCAGTAACTGGCATGCAGGGATGTCCCGTCGATGAAATCTTCACTAATTTGTAATTTAGTCCGAAAACTTTGAAAGCTATATTTTAATTTAGATTTGATACATACATTATCTACTTATAGGCAAAGACTTGGCAGTGTCAGGATGGAAAAACAATGCTCACCATATCATAATAACAGAGTATAGCTTATAATTTCTAATCAAATGTACTGATATTAGTTTAAGGGGGAGTACAATAATGATTAGGTTAGGGTTGTCGAGCGATACGGAATCGAATGTGCATGAATCAACAATACATAATATTAACTACATGTTTTAAATCTGTACGACAAAACTATTAAAAAAGGTGTAGAAATAAAAGTATTGTAACTATTGACACATGTCACAAACAACCATCAGAAAATTTTAAAACAATATATTGAAATAATTCATTTTAACCAAGTTGAATTTTGACGCCGACTGTACTTACTAGCCGAATTACTGGCATCCAGGGATGGCACGTGTTAACTAATACGCAGTTATATTTAAGATTTATTCAGTTAAATACCAGGCCGATTCGTTTAGACTAATATAATAGTGATTAAGCGTAATTTATCAACTAGAATATTGCACATTTAATATGAAATAAATTCGATTTTACTATCCAGTTTTAACTAGCTTGGGAAGGTAATAAACAGTAAGTATTATTATCAAATTACCTAACTATTGACTCGATACCTCTGTACCGAGAAAATGAGAGATAGGGCTTTACAGCCTATCGTGACGTCTCTTTTACACCATTGCAACAGTCTTACTTTATAAAATTAGTAAAGTCCCCAAGGAAACTTTCACCTGAAATTACATTTTGTTTTTCTTCAAAAGTACTGAAACAGCGAGGTAACCTAATGAAATTTAATGAACTGTTACATGTAACGAGTAATATTGCATGTACTATAAATCATGTGGCATGAAGGAAACTGATGCACACGTACTAACACGATCACGTACACATTGTAAACATTACCGCAATTTAGAGTTTTTTTAACACTTTTATAATGCAAATACTAAAAATAAGGAAACTTGTTTTGTTACGTCGCAGAAATGACGTACAAAGTTAAAATAATATGTCAATTGGTATAAAATAATATTTGCTCCCAATATCTCGTCGTGCACACTGAATATAAATAGTTGAGCAGTGTCAAGAAATGTTATGATTTCCCAATAAAACGAGGCGAAGTGCGAATCATATCCACTAATCTGAGCTCTGACAAATGACAGCCCTAAACCACATATTAACATAGATAAATCGTGGTCCCGACAAACTCGCGATTGACGCAATAAAGCCTGGGTTACTATAGCCACCATTAATCCATATAAATTTACTTGCTAAAAATAAATTGGCAACCCTAAGAGACACAGCTGCAACGACCAATAGCTTATTGCTTGGACGTTCTACGTTTGAATTACATCTCGCAAACATAGCTCTGCACTCGGACAAATATTATATTTTCTTCCTGCACTTGTTTTAAGGTCACTTATCGTTTGTTATTTAGTTTAGGGTGTGTGTGAGTGGTTGTTAAAGTATTCGTCTCGATTAAAACGATAGAAATGCAACGGCAATTCGATATTAGTTGTGTTGTGCGAGCAGTCGCAGGAATGCTAAGAATACACTCTGACGCCGATTGACAAATTGTGGATGAACGTTTGGGATGATAGGAGCGGGCAGGGTCGATGGACTACGATATTAATACACATTGTTGAATTAAAGAGAGATACTTTGCAATGACTGGTATTTAGAATAAATATAATTATCATAATGTAAATAATATCAATTTAATGCAGAATAGGAGCGATTACGAAAGCAGTAGTTGAAGTACTCGTGAAGGAGAATTGTGTTACCTTTAGCTCATTTTCGAAGACAATTTGATTCCGAAAATAAGGATCATTAAGATCGTTAATCCTTTTTACCTCTTTCTTACGACGATTGAAAACAATTAGGTGCACCACATATAGCCTGGATAACAACCTCATACTTAACCAGTAATTAGGAATAATAACCCCAACAAGCGTACGAACCAAAACAAAGCATTTAACACTCCAATTAAATACTACCATAACCCCTTCAATAAAGCTGAGTGCAACAGTTTGCGAGCACGAGCATGAGCATGGACGCATGGACGCATGGACTAAAAAATAAACGCATGGAGCGATAAAAACACAATACCATAAAGACAATACGATGACTAACGAATAAGAGGCAGCGCACACTGCGGCGCGGTGTAGGGATGTTACTGATGTTACCGAGCAACTGAAACGACGGGTATCCGAAATGAAAATGAATAATAATACTACTTTACACAACGCTTTCAAGTCTCAAACTCAGTAAAAGTTTTTCTTACTTAGAGATTTCTAAATACATAATTATAGAACAAACGATCGTGTTCATCACACAAACATTTGTTATGGCTCTAACCTCTACCCAACAGGCCAATATACATTTATTTCTTATAATTTTTGTTATTTACAGGAAGTTCCAACAAACTGTAACTATATAAATTTATAACTGATACTAAGTAGTATTATTCAGTTTTTCGCTTTCAATAATAGATTCGAAATATTTTAACACAACCTTATAAGACGCCTATTATTATTACAACTATGACGCAATTTGTAATAACTGAATGTCTTAACACGTATTGCAATTATATTATTAGATAGAAATAGTGTCCGCGTCGCAAAGACTATGTCGTCATTATATTGGCAAATTTAAATATATGTAATTGTGAAATTATTACAATAATCTATACTAATATATAAAGCTGAAGAGTTTGTTTGTTTGTTTGAACGCGCTAATCTCAGGAACTACTGGTTCGAATTGAAAAATTATTTTTGTGTTGAAGAGACCATTTATCAAGGAAGGCTATAGGCTATATAACATCACGCTGCGACTAATAGGAGCGAAGATGCAATGGAAAATGTGGAAAAAATGGGGAAAATTCTAACCACGTGAACGAAGTCGCGGGCAACAGCTAGTTATGTATATATGAGTGTAGATATTATACTATTTAATTGAGGTAATGTAAAAATATTAATAACTAGCTGTTACTTGCAGCTCGGCCCACACGACTCCCATCGTACATAACTCATCCTTCTTTATCGTGGTCGGATCAAAAATTGCCTATATATATTACAATCCTTATACCAAATTTCATCGAAATCGTTGCAGCAGTTTTGATGTGAAGAGGTACAAACAAACATAATTAATAAATGGCACAACCAATGAAAATGTGTTTAATATGAGAATAGCTACGTGGACTACACATCTAGTAGTCCACGAATTTTACCAATTGTAAGAGAAGAAAACAAAGGAAAATATTTGTTTCCCTAATAAAAAATATTAATAAAATAATACAGTTTGAAAAATACATTTCTTAATTAATCAATCCCCAACAAAAAATATTACATTGTACGAGCGACGTGCGCCAACCCTTATAAAAACAATGCGTCCCATCTGCGACCGTCCGTGTACTAAAAATGATTACGCTGCCGAAAACAAAAGGCCATTTACGCTGAGCAAGCCCCGCTAATTGGTAGGTATCCCCAACTCGGCCGGGTAACATAACCCTGTGAAGTTCGGGGAATCTTGTGTGTTTGTTTGTGCGCGCGTGTGGTAACGTAATGGATCGTTCGACTTTAGTGATCGGTTACACAGAACTTCTAGTTATGTCTACTACAAACTTCATGAATTTCTGTACGGCTGACGATGGATTGTTGTTTAGATTTGTGACATTTGGGACTGAGGCTAATGTGTCTTTTTGGCCTATGACCTACCTTCCTTTTTATTTATACATTTAATAAACAGAACAATATAAATTATTTTTTGTGATAAGTAATAGGCCAAAAACTCATCGTCCATTCGTATCAAGGACAGTCGATTAAAACCTAAACACACACACAATCATTTGTAGAGCAAAGTGTAAAACAAAAATATACCTACATACTATATATTATTATTATGTCATTCAAAACATTATCATCGATCACAATAAACAGTGCACGTATCAATAATTTCGCATCAAACAAATCAATTTAGACTAAGCGATAAATAATTAACAATGTACGCAATTCAGTGAAACCGATCAGAATATAATACAACTGAAATACCTCCACTCAGATCTCGGTTTATTAGTTTCAACTCAATTAAACTGTGAATTTAAATGCCGCCGGTGAAAACCACCCCTAACTCAAATATTTACATTCCGTATTTAAATTGCGCTTTCATTGCATTTAATTGGGGGCTAAAAGCAACATTAGGTAGTCACGCATTGTCAGATAAAAAAACAAAAGTGAATCTGTTATAGAATTTAAAAAAAATGTTCCAACTAGGGTTGTGTGGGACGTCTATAAGAACACCCACTTTAAAGGAAATGTCAAGTATTTAAATGAAATGAATTTAAAAATAAGTTGTAAGCCTACTGACCTTTAGCGAGTCTCTCGTCCTCGGCCCAGCCCGGCGAGTCCTTCGACTTGGGCACCGACAGGTTCAGGGGCTGCTCCTCACACTTATAATAAAGCACTTTCTGAAACTCACTCTCACTAGTTCTCACACTCTTTTGCAACAACTGTTCCTGCAACTTGTTCTTATGGACACTAATTAAGTTCCTATCCTCGGACACCTGGACACTCTTCTCTTGGTACCCGTAAGGCTTTTTCACATCGAAATTTATTTTCACATGATGAAGTTGACTTAAAGTCGATTTTTTGTTTTCGCTACCCTTATCTAAATTTGTAAGACCTAAAATATAATCTATGGTGTGTGGCGTCGGTTTTTTTGGCGGTTTCCCGTAGACGTGCGGGTGCCAGGAGGGCTCGAAGGGTTCTGGTTTCTTGTCGTCATGCTGTGTAGCATCCTCTCTGCCTTCGCTCTCTACGATGACGTCTGCGTCGACGTCGTCCCGGGACTCGTCGATGACGAGGTCCTCCTTGTCATCTCCGTCCACGTTGATCTTCTCTCCGGGGCTGAGCCTGTCGTCTCCACATTGGTAGAAGTTGTTGTCGCTGTAGTGCTGCACGTCGATGAGCGTGTTGTCGTCCTGGTGCGGAGTGTATGTCGACACCACAGTTTGCATTTCTTGTTCTTTAGTGTCCTCGCTCATGTGTTAGGCCTGTTCAGATTGTACGGAAATAATACATGTTTGTTTTTATGATTGTATTAGTGTTTGATAGCCGGTGTGGAAGTCGTTTGATGTCTCTCTTTGATGTCGGCGTGACGTTTTCGTTCGCTTCCTGCAACAAGCACACGGTTTGGAATATTATTGAGTGTTTGATTGAATTATAGTGGAGTTAGTGGTGACGCTAAGTGGGTGATGCACGCGTATTTATATGCGTCGAGCATCGCAACAGCTTGTGCTGGACATCAGTATTACAAATACGCAGATCGTAGATATAAATGTTTTATCGTCTCATTAAACTTAAATGTAAAACCGACATACAATTAGTTTTGATGACAACATTTTTACGGCGTAAAAATAATCTATAAAATGTAACAAAAATAGACGTCATCCTGTATATCGAACTCATTCCAAATATTTCGCACTATATCATTAATCGGCATAATTGAGAGCTGCTCACGTACTCCATCATCATCACACCACAAGTGCGCTCGACCACAAACAAACCTTTACAACAGTACATATAACGTGTCCATTCAGTTAGTGAACAAAACTCTAATAAACAGTGGAAACATCAACAGTAGCCACAAAATGAATTAAACGATACACTAACAGCCCAATAAACGCAGCGTGCTCTATCTTGTAGCTCCCCTCCGAGACCCCCTGTAGCCCCCACCGGCCCCCTGCCCCCACGCCCCGCGCCCCCGCCGCCTGTAGCCCCGGGCCCCGGGGTGTCCCGCACGCACACCAAAACACAGGATCAACTGATCGGTAAGCGCTGATTGATTTTTATTGGAATCACATATCAGGGTTACCACGCAAATGTTTTATAAAAAAGCTACTGTTAAGTATTATTATTTTTCTTTCATAATCTAGTACCTGGTTCTATACACAATAGAAGTGTAGTGAAATGAACAATTAAAGTTTAAAATGCGGAAAAAACGGCTTCAATGCAGTTGATAATTTAATGTGTTAATTAAAAACATTGATTGCCTTTTCTATAAATTTAATGCAATTGGTGCTTTAAATACTAAGTAATCATTATCGACTGTAGATAGGATAATTAATATCATATAATTTAGATCGATTCAAGATAATACATTCGATAAAAATAATAATGTTATAATGTGACCCAGTTGTAAATATTAGTCTATATTACTTAAGGTACTGCTAGGCGATATCAAGGTAAATCTAAAATGATTATTAAAAACAAGATAATCGTAAACAATGAATCAAATAAATCAAAGCCCTCCTAAGAAAGTGTCTGATTTCTTATCCTTTTTTATATGTTCTGTCGCTGCGACTTAATCTCATAAAAAAAAAAACAAAATTATTTTTCCATTTTAAATTGTCAACTCCTCATCAAGACATGCAAGCAAAACATGTATTGGCGGCTTTTTTTTATACAGGGCTATTCATTAATGGACAAACTCATCCAATTTAATTTCCAAGCGGTTTCAAATACGTTGTACCAATATTATTTTTCCAAATAAACGCGCCACCTCCGCGTGCCAGCCCTACGCATGAATTGAAACAAAGCGCAGTTGGGAACACGACACAACACTACACACAGACGACGCGCACAAATATTCGTAACACTTACTTATTGATACTCCTGCTATACTTTATTATATTTGATACGCTTGTTTTCATTGGTTTTCTGCTTTGAACCGTTCGAATACATTGTATGAGACATTGCTGTACTACAAAAGGATGGTATCATTTTGAAAGATGTTTTTGTAACTTTTGTTAGATCTATTTGTCTCTAATTTTTTTCTTAGGTAAGTGAAACGGTATCGATATTAATATAGACATTTTGATGTCACGTATGCAACATATGCAACTTGTATAACACTTTAATTCAAATACAAATATGTAATATTAAATTACTTGTACAAAATGTATATTGTATGCAATATTATACGTAAATCTTGATATTATATAAAATCAAAAAAATGAAAAAAGCATTTTAAAACTTAATAAAAAGTTTTGCATACGTTGCATATGTATAGTATTTTGTCTTTTCCCAACGAAGAAGGCACAGCTATATTAGACCACTCCTACTAAACATTTTAGTAATATATTTTAACGTAACGTCACATAAATTGCTTATCTTTGTTGCAATCACTGAACGATAATTACCCAACACTTTCTAGTGCCAAAACAAGTTTTAGCAATTCACGTTTATGAAGACACGTCATTATGCTCAACTAATGTGTAAACATCAAAAGTCTATTTCGCCATAATTAATCTACAATTATAGAAACCTATGTAATCGAGTCTCGCAACTGAGCGACAGTTGTCTATTATCGCTAGTGTTGCGAAAAGATCGTGCGAATGTGCTCCCATTTAGTGATGTAACGCGAATTATATCAAACGTGATCGATAAACATATTGATGCGGTTATGAAAGTTGCCATTTGTCTATGGACGCTGATAAATTAGTTTTTAAGCGTTTATGTCTATTAGTTATTTGTACAAATTACAACTCTACCAAAATGTTGATGTTGAAAGTTTATGTGTATGTTTGTTCACCTTTCACGTTTAAACGACTTGACTAGGTTTGATGAAATTTGCTATGGAGTCAGTTATGACCCTGTAAATAAATATAGGCTACATGCTACCCGACTGTATTGGAAAGCGGGTAAGGTTTTTGCGTCTATAGCCGACACCATCAGGGCAAAGTGACCGGAATAAGAAGCCAGTACAATATATGTAATTTTTTTAAGTAGTTGTAAGGTTAATTTTGTGAAGACATTCCATAATTGAGCTAGGTAATTGACTATTAACTCACGAATATTAACAGGACCACCTGAGTAGTTTTAGCCTTCTATGAAATAAGACTTTTCTATTCTATTAACTGATATAATATATTTTGGTGAATTACAATGTCTTGAACTATTTATTAAAGCGGTATGTATATGTACATTGAAACACTTAAACATATGGTTGAATAATATTGTATGGGAACTTGAGCCACATACATCAAATAAATTCTTGGAAATTCAACTCGAATTTAGGACGATCCCGACTCACCCTGATTTGGAAATGGAAATGTTTGCCTGTGATCTGTATACCAATACATATAAGTTTATGAAGTAAAAACTATACGAGAGAAGCTATCTATATTTACAATCTGCCTCCCTATGATGATGATACTAAAATCTCCCTAAAAAATATTTCTAAAAACAATTTGGGGTAACGCTCGCAAATGTGATAATTTGAAGTAACAAAATTTCTCCTAAAAATCCATAAAATGCAGCAGTTTTAGTTCCACCTAACATTTCAAAGAAATAATTATTATCATGAAACAATATAACACAGAAAAGAAGCACGATCATTTTCCTATAAAAGACAATTTAAAACTAAAATTCCTCAGGATTATCTATCATATATTTTACCTTCAGTAAGATTAAAACCAGTCAGTATGTAATGCACATCATTTAATTATAATATGCTTACATACACACAACTGGATTGACGTCAATCGCCACCGCTCTATATAAACGCACGTAATAAACTAATAGATAATACAAACGATTATAATCCTTATTTACAATCCAATAAAGATCATTGCGTAACTATGTTATTAAGAAGCTAGTGTAGGATTACAAAAAAATGGTTATGTTTGTAAACAATAAAAATATTTGTTAATTTTAATAATTTTTCGCAAGAAACTGGTAGAGTTTCGTTAAAAAAAACGTAAGTAAAGTTTTTTTCTCTAATGGTTTTTATACTAGAGGCGGCAAACAGGCCGGGGTGCCTGTCACCTGATGATAAGCAATCACCATCGCACAGGGACACCCGCACTACTAGAGGCATCGCCAAGGAGAGTGTACGGTCGCTTCTTGAAAGTGCCTAAGACGTAACCACCTGTGAATACTACTGCTGTGATATTGTAACTCTCACAACAAATAACAATATAGGAGATAGGTGTGCCTCGCAAATATTCGACCGCAGAAGTCGCGTGTAGCCGCGCTCTCTACTGTGGGCGCACCCTAACACGAATCAATCACTCTACGATTACCAAAGTATTGAATTAATAACTGAAATATCAGCAACTTTATCTCTCCATTGAAAAACATAATAAACTGTACTTTGCACGTCGTGCCTTATCGGAGAAGCGGAAAATTGCAGTTTAATCCAAGCTTAATTATCCGCCGATTATGCGGTAATATTGTAAATTTATTAGTCATCGAAAGTATTGCAATAGTATTTTTTTAACCCCTACATCCCCAACACAGCATCACATTAAGCCAATACCCATGCCACCCAGAAGACAACATCAGCGTTTACCAGCACCAGTCGACCACACAAAATAGAATAACGATCTTCTAATTCCATCTCTCATTGACATAATTCCAACTCATCAAATTAACAAAAACATTTTCAAACGAATGTCAAAGAAATCAAAAGAGCCATCTGGTGTTTATTAAAAACAAATTCGCTGGCTTTCATCAAAAACATATGAAAACGCAATAAATTAATTTATAATATCAAAGGGAAACCAGGCGGGTATCAAGGCGGCCAGGAAATGTTCACAATTAACACGAACGGTTTAAGAGGATAACTGTCGCAGTCATCCGCTGTTACTGCCTCGGTTACTGCACCGCTTTGATTTCGAACTGAACCTTCCTTAATATCTTTATTGGAAAATATGTCTATTTACATGTAAAAATTTACCAGCCGTGTTAAGGAACGACGCATGTTGCATGCACAGCGAATCCTTAACTGACATGTTATACTACTACTGTGCTGACATTCTCAATGTACTCACGTGGGGGACATTATGAATTAAAAAATCACTAAGAATCACTAAAATCCCAGTATGATTATGGCTGTAACACTTTTAAAATAAGATAAAAAAGGTAACCAAAAGAGCTGAAATGAAAATATTAAAACGCTAATCTACTTAGAAACAATATGTTTTCAAAATTATAATGTGTGTTTTCAACTTTATAATTTTCTGCTAATCGTTTTAAAATTCAAAATACTGGAACAATAATAACAATTATGTCATTCTGACGCATGACATGGGCTTAGTCACAGAAAAAAAACAAACATGATGAAAAAAAATTTATTATTTAATTAGTCACAGACATTCAGTATCAAAATCTAAAGGTTTATTTCGAGTCCAATCGGGAACTTCGTGTTAATGACTCTTGTGTCATTTCGCGTATCTACTTATATTGCTGACTAAAACATGGATGATGTGATGTAGAAAGTATTTTCATACTTTTAATGTCAACCAAGTCACGCAACTGTTTGACATATTACACATATTTGACACACACATATTACATGCAATCACAGAACATCAACTTTCATGGTTTATTCATGTACCATAATAAACTGTTTTCAGTCAGTGCAGTAGGTTGGCTATGATTCTTTACAATACGAACTTTATCAGTGCATTAACTTTTTAACTTACTGTCCATCTGTCTATCTATGGCATCATGCCTCCCGAATGGATTGAGCGATTTCAATTTAGTTAGTTTTGTATTAAAAATGAATTACGTGCGAGTTAGGCAGCTGGCAGCTAAGGAACAGATGCACGGTTAGAATAGTTTGAAGACATGGTAGTGATAGTTAATTACAATACTTTCAGTTGGTTTCTTTTATGCCGCTACTTCAATGAGGAGACTTTAAAGTTCCTGTCGCTAAGTAGAGCTCGTACAGTTTTTTTTAATGTTAATGAAACTTTCAAAAATCATCATTTCTTTCCAATTCAATTTCTGACACGATACACTTTTCCATTCCAAACCCAGCAAGTAACCTATGTATTCTATCTAGTACCTAACAGTATCATATCTACAGGAATAACATAGACATACAGCAATTTGTCCAGCAATTTGTCCCCATCGAGAATCGAACGCGGCGACCGCAGGATCACAGGTATTCCTGCCATCCAGCATTCATGTTTAATTAAACCTGTGTTGCTATTTCATCACAAATCTGCTTGTGCTATGAAATTAGTGTACCGTGAAGCTACAACCTCTGCAACTTATGAATTCCACGTAAAATCGTACTGCGAAATGCGCGGCCAATATTATGTTTTATTGTTATTAATTCTTACTACCAATAACTGTTTTGTATTTGAACATATGTAGCGGTCGACGATTGATTTTCTATGTTGGTTTACGTTACTTTATAACTGTTCAGTCATAATACGAGAAGTAAAAAAACATATCGCTTGAAATTATAAAGTGATAAAATTTTCAATTTGACTAATGCTAAAGAAGAATGCAAAGAAAATCTGACCTTATGGTCTACGAATTAAAATAAATGCAACTTTTTTTTATCGATAAATAAAATTTTAAGCAACTGGATAACCCTACTTTACTACGACTTGTAACTCATAGCCTAATAGTGCATCAAAATCAAAAGTGATATTTACAAAAAGTTCAAAGTCAAAAATATTAATCCAACAAATTCTGAGCCTGATCAAAGCCGGCTCTCATCACACTTACAGTTGACAACATCACCGCTGACATATCCCAGTACAATCAACTCTTTTTTTTAATATCGGAACTCTTCGCTACATTGTAAAAGCGAGACGGCGCTCTACAATGTCCGTAGCTGTATCTCGCTCTGACAGTAACAATCGTGTTTTATGAGTTCGTTGTAGCGGGTTCGAGTCGGCCACACACGACGAGCACTTCCGCGGCATCGAGCTTGTATAATGTCATAATACTCACGTGTGATACAGGAACTAGGATGTTAAGGTATTAATTTGTGATGAAAAAGTGGAGAAGAAAGTTGAATAATATCTCCTTATGATAACTTAAATATTAAAAAAATCAAAGGAATTATTTAGGCGTTTAAGAATTACTAAAAAAAACTTAGAATATTTTTATGTTGACATTTTTAATTCTAAATTACGAAACTTTGTATTAAAAAAACTAGACAGGTAGCATCTATCTGGTTTATGATAATTCAAGAACATTAATTATTTTGTTTACATAATAAGATTAAATTAGAATAGTGATTATAAATACCGATTATAAGTCTATTATTCGATAACACTCATTTTATTTCAGAAGACATGTTGCGCCGACCCCAAATAAAATTGGGATAAGGACAGGGAATGATGACTTAGTTTATTTCAGAGTTATAAAACTATAGTTATTTCATTAAATCCATCAACTTTGTAGCTCTCCATTTTCCTGCGATTAAAACGCTTAATGGATAAAAAGATGAAAAGTGAAGCCAAAAGTGAATATCATCCTCCTAGCCTTTTCCCAAACGGGGGCTTAGAGTCTAACCTGATGCAGCTAAGTACCAGTGTTTTAAAAGGAGCGACTGCCTATCTGACCTCCTCAACCCAGTTACCTGGGCAACACGATACCCCTTGGTTAGACTGGTTGACAGACATTCTAGCTTCTGACTTCCTGTAAATTGTCAAAGATGAATGAGTAACAGATGGGACCCTCAATTTCACATGCGTTCCGAAATACGGAGAACCTCATTTTTGCATAGATGGGTACAAATCCACAGACGTAGCTGAACCTGTAATTCTGTAATCGCGGAATTAGTGCAGTCATAGCTTGTCATCGAGCACCCCCGAAAACAAAAAAGAATAATTAACGAAAAAACCCAATATTTACAATAATCCCTGAACATTTATATTAATCTAATCGACCCTGCAATATCACTACAATATAATATTATTATAATCAGCCAAACAAACGCAGCATTGAGACCGCTACCAATCAATACGCGTAATTGGCGATATGTAATCACCAATGAATTATGATCAGCGGTCGACACGTAAATACCTATCTACATAATCATTTGTGAATCTCATTATTCATTGAAATGATCATTGTGGAAGCAGATGGACAAATAGTTACAAAAATCTATTTAATTTTGGGTTTGGTAAATGGTATCATTGTTAGTTTTTTTGATGATTTTTAGCAGATCGTCGATCGATCTTGCTGTGAGCCTGTATGCTTACTGACAAATCTGATTAAGTTTTATTTTTCATTAAATAACATGGTCCTAAAACTATCAACTAAACAAGAATTAAGTAGCGATCTATTGTAGTTCCAATTCGTGTCACTGCACGAATTAGCGATAGTTTCGGGTTCCAGAGTACTAATTCGTATTTAATTCGTTTAAACGGCACTCTTACCCCAAAACGCTACTCTTACAAGAAAATTTACGGAAAGAAGCCTTTTTTATAAGCCGGCCTGTACGGCCTCATGTGACTAGCTAGACCGAGTTTAGATCTAAACACTCGGTCGCAAGCGGTGCTGTAAAGTTGACCCGCAGAATTGAGAGTATAGGTGTACGACGGCTTAGGCCTCTTTTTACTATGGCACTAGTTAATCCAGCTCACTTCGCACTTACGGACTGAATTTGAAACAGCCAGGACGTAACACCAACGCATGTAAAAAAATCCTTCAAATCGATCCAGCCGTTCAGAAGGAGTTTTCTGCCACAAACACGTACAGTAGATTTATATTCATAAAGATTTAAGACATCCCTTAACCATTTTTTATTAAAATAACGAGTTGTATATACTATATTGTGAATATTATTGCAGTAGCATTTTTCTACTAATATTCTGGTGCATAAGTTTTCAAATTTGTAAACCTACTTACTTTATGCCCATGAATCCAGCATTTGAATCGTAAGCCACCATCAAATCAATTCATCGGTACCTATTAATTACTGGGAAAATAAAACATACACTTATCTTCAATAATTAATTATTATCAGTTTCCCAGTTTTTCTAGACTTTTCATTGCTTTTAGCCATAATAGTTCATGAAAACAAATTCCATTTTAGAAATACATCTGTAAATGTTAATGCTTGTAGGTCACACTCATTAATTTCGAGTTGTATCAAGTTATTTCACCTATTGGCATAGACAATGCATCGCGTCATCTTATAAAAAAAAACCTTTAAATGTATGGGAATAACATTTCTTTTCGACTAGTGATGTGTCTTTGATTTGTGAGTCCAATCATTTCAAAAGATTTGACCAACATTAGCGCTCGGAAAACATTACTTGTCCAAATTTCTACGTACCACACTAAATAGGAAAATTGTAATTTTTTCGCGCATTAAATGTAAGTACTTCTTAAATGTTTAGTGTAATACCTATCAAGGATTAATTTGTAGTTAAGTGTTACACAATGTACTAATTTGTTATAAACAATTCGGATTCGTTATGCGTCACTTTTTTATAATGGCTTGAATATTTAAAATCGTATAACGCTTGTTTTAGATAAGGTTAATCTTGCCCAATTATTGTTTTTATCGCATAATCTTAATATTACAGGGCAGGCAAGAGCCGATACCAATTTAACAAATTCACAAGTACATAATTTAGAATTATATTCGAGTTTTTATTAACGGTATTGCGAATATTGCAATGTTATGGATGTTAATAATAAATACACCGCACCTTGGGCCTAAGTTTGATAAATTTAAATAGTATAGTTACATAATTATTGTTTTCACAAAATACTGATTTCATAGCTGTAATTGAATCGCCTGTTTAATGTTAATAGGTTTCGTTTATATTTTGTTTATATAAAAAAAGAAAAAATACTTAACCTTAATCATAATGTTCTATTAACTTCATAACAAACATTTTCCATCAACCTGCATTTGAGTTTGGCTTAAGCTAAACGCTGACGACATTATTTATTATTCGAACCAACACCTTCTAAAAATTGCCTAAGGATCAAATCAAATCAAGGATAGAGTCAAAGTACGCATTACATAAACCGAAACATTTTCCAGAACTAATTTATAAAACCATTGCATGACTAAACAAAGTTGTAAATTTTTGTTGTGCAAGTTTTTACTTTGCAAATCATATATTATTTGTTTTTCTCTTCATTACAATACAGTACAGTTTTTCAAATCTATACTTAATATATAAAGCTGAAGAGTTTGTTTGTTTGTTTGAACGCGCTAATCTCAGGAACTACTGGTCCAAATTGAAAAATTCTTTTTGTGTTGAATAGACCATTAATCGAGGAAGGCTTTAGGCTATAAACTATCACGCTGCGACTAATAGGAGCGAAGGTACAAAGAAAAAAGTGAAAAAAAATAATGCAGGTATAAATCATAACTTATATCTTCTACCCATGGGGACGAAGTCGCGGGCAACAGCTAGTTATGAATACTTAGATAATCTGGTGTAATCCTTCATAGAGGAAACATATCTCGGAAAAATAATTGTATAATCTGTGGTAAATTGTTAAAATACATTTCTTAACGATTGCCATTAATATTATGATAATGGAATCATTATAATGGATTAATTGCTCTGTGTTATCAAAGTATAGAGAAGTAATGATTAGATTACAGATTCATTGTTGAAAATACATCTTCAGTAAGCGGCAAAAAGTCGTATCTCATAATACTTTGTTTTGACCGCATGAGAATGATTTATGATAAGGCAATGTGGGTTCAATACCCGCGTTGGGTAAACTTTTGTGTACTAACTTTACTGCAATGAGGTTGGTTGTGTTTTGTGTATTTTGTTACAGAATTATTAAGACCTGCTTTCGTGTTTTTCTTAGAGGCATACTTTGTAATTGGACTCATCGTGACATAAGGATACCGGGCCCGTTCTTTAAGTCTTTTGTCCCAAAACAGCATGAAAGCCTCTCTTTTTTCTTAAATAATAGTAACGGATAGTTGAGTAGTTGCGGTCAGAACGCCAAACCCACAGAACGCGTGTCGCGGGTTCAATCCCCGCACACGACAAGCATTTCTGTGATAAACGAAAGTTTGTTCTGAGTCTGCGTGTCTTTGTGCATATGACCTTAATGTTGACCTCAATTCCTTATTACTGCGGGTCTCATTTTATAAAAGAGTAGTACTGATTTTAACATTTGTGAAGCTGAAAATAATTATACCATGGATGTAAATGGCCGCGATCACCTTAACTTAGTTTTTCTTAATGTGAGAAATACAAATGTATATGACATTCAGTCCGTAATCTTCTGTAATAACTGAAATAAGATCTGTAATAAGTGCATGAGGGTATGTTACTATAATATCCCTAATGCATCATAGTTGTTTTTCATTAATTATTAAATCGTCAGCGTTACTCAACATTCTGTACTCGAGATATTGCAAGTTTAGGATTAGCCAACAAGTTCCATCTCCAAAGGACTGACAAAAGAAAACTTAAACTTAAGTTAAGCATGAGTCGTGAAAGACTAAAGTAGACTGGAGTTGCCTCGTGTACAAGGCCCTTTATACATATATGTGTAAGATAAGATAATGATCCAATACAATTAATAACTATTGCATCATGTTTCCTTAGTATCGGATTCGAATCCAAAAGTGAATAATGTCAATTTGGGGTTTCCAAAATAAACAGCTTTTTTTGAGGTATTATAATATTATTTGTAGATTTGTCATTTCAATTATCTTGGCTCTTATTAAATGATTTTTAATTACATGGATTTCATGTAACCCTTTTTAATCTGCTTCAGATTATAAATTGCATATCAGATTAACAATGAGTTGAGTTTTCGATGCGGAATTTACCTATCTACTATCTCAGCTATCATTTTAGATAATCAAGTCATCTTTCTAGCTTAAATAACTTAAAAGCAAGATATGTATTCATTATGAGTTTAAAATAAATCTAGCTACTCCGACGGGTAATTTATACAATTTAAATAGTTCACAGGATTGTTCACAAAGAAAGCATTTCTTTAAATGCATTTTTTTGTTCCGAGTGTATCTTGGCCAAATTATTTATTCTGCTTTTTTAATGCATGTTGAGGAAGTTCTAATTTATTAACATGTGTTTTTATGTTAAATAGAAAGGACTTGTATAAGATCGCGGAACCCGCCGCCGCAGCAGCTCGTGATTAAGGACTCAGGTCGACTCCTGAGACTAATCGGACTATCCCGAATATTTAATACGCGTAAGTAAACATTTATAAAAAAAATATTATAAATAAAAAGAGTTGAAATAGCCAACTTTCTTTGTTTATGTATTTTGAATAACGAATTTCTATGGATTAATATCGTCTTGTCGCGGGCCAAAACACGCCCGTATTATTTTTACAAAACAATATAATATTATGATAACCTTCAAAACTTTTAAACTCTGCACAAATACTTTTTTGATCAACATAAAATTGTTGTAAGTTTCAAATACTGCAATATGTCTTAGGCTTAAATTATCAATCATAAAACAATGGCTTGTAAAGAAATAAATGTCAGTTAAAATACTGTCCGTAGTAAATTACAGTAGGTACATTTCACCCGTAAACTTTTAAAAACAAAGCAACTGAAAAGAAATAGAACAACAACAACAGCAAGTTTAATTGAAAAAAAAATACCGACAAGCGTTACTATGTTTCAATAACAAAACAAATCATTAACGTTATTATCATCAAACTTAATAAAAATAACTTAAACACTATTTAGACTAACTTAAACAACAAAACAAACTTAACACAAAAAACTTCAACTCACCTACACAAGTTATCCAGGCAACACAACACTACACTCAATAAAAAAAAACACAAATAGGCACAGATCATAAATGTCAAACGTCAATTACACTTCCGATAGAGCGCATTGTGGCGGGAACGGAACCAATAGCAGACGTAAAGCGTCCGAGTGACGTGACGTTGTACTGGCGGCCCGACTTGCGAACCGTATCTGTGTGGGTGTGTGACGGAACACGCCGCGCCCGTGTGCGTGTGCGAGGAAGATAGCTAGCGAACTGTTAACTCGGCGATCCTCACAGTTAGACTAACTCACATCCAAATCGCTTAATTTTATGAGTTGTTGCCTTCTCCACCCCCTCGGTGGGGACGCGCGCTGTGACTTTGAACGAGCGTTTGTTGTGCATTGTGAGTTGTACGTTAAGTTGTTTGTTTCAATAGATTGTTATAAGATTATTAATAAATTGTAGGTTTGTAATACTTGACAGTAAATATAGTTTTACCTAATGTCGTTGTACCTATTTGATAAATATTTTACCATTTTTATTTAATGAAATACGATTAAAAGTGACTTAAAGGAATCATCATCGCAACATCGTTGCCAACGAAAAGAAAGCAAAAAGTCCAACTTAAATAAATCATCATGGTGATCTGTTCTAGAAAACTATTCCCCCATTCAGATGCTAATGAATGTTAACCTAATCAGATTTAAAGTTTCAAACTAATTGTACAGTAATAGATACGATTGATTCCTTGATCAGTGATATTAGATCTGCCAATTACATTTCCTTGCTTTATCGTCTATATAGGTATAATTAATACAGTTGGCGTCATAGAATATTAAAACCAATTGTGCGATATAAAAATTATCATAAACATCTACATCATTAATTTCACATATCAAAATTGATTAAATATTTCTCCATTATACATTATAAATAACATGTAAAATATTCGATTAACAGTATTAATAATACATTTATAATATCGACAATGACTGGTAATCTAGTATCATTTATATCGCGATAAGGCGGATTTGATTGCTGCTATAATTGAAAAGTATTGTGCGGTAACAATGGAAAATATTTATCTTTACTCTGTGCTGTAAAAATAATACCAGCTTAGTATTTGATGTATCACATCAATAATACATAAGTCCACACGGAAAACTGTACGTTATCTTGTAGCGAACATAGTTCGGCCCGGGGAATACCCCAATATTTAGATAGCGTTTTAGAAGACGATCGATAAAAATAAATTTATCGCAGCGCCAGCACTAAATATTTCACTTGTACTTTTATTGTTTATTCACATTAACATACACAGTAATCCTTTGCTAACAAATAAATTCACAATAAATAATAAGGTACTCCTGTACAAGGTCACGTCGCATAAAGCATTTAGCGCCGGTACAGTAGCAATAACTCAGCGCAGGAAATCACGTCATCGCTCTATTACAGAACGCACACATACACGCACACCCACACAGGCGCGCCAGTCCGGTGTACGTGAGATGTGTTCGACAGAATAGGGTGAAAGCCTCACATTAATTTGAAGGATAAGGAAATGTTTCTTTTGTTTAAGTGTTGTGAACTGACTTTATTATTTATACTCAGGTCATGATAATCATACTTTTATATGTATTTAAAAACCTACACTCTACTTAATTATTAAGGCTCTGCTGCTTCTTAGTTTGTCCGTCCATCAGTCACCAGACTGTTACTCATGAACCGTAATAGCTAGTCGGTTATTTTTTTACAGATATATATTTCTTCTTCTCAATGAAAATAAACTCGAAGTGAAGCAACGGTTAGAGCCGCCATAAATTTGATTTCTGAGCGATCTTTTTTGTAAATAGATATTCCTTAGGTAACCGATTTTTATAGCAAGCCTAACATAACTTGGCTTAAAATAGCCATAATTATATAATCGATCTGTACATAAACATATTTTTTATCTAACAATTATAATAAAACTGCGATAGGGTGATGATGATGATGATGATGATGATGATAATAAAACTATCAAGGAAAATGTTATCGACAACTTATATCTGTTTCATTCGACAACGACTATCACAGGAATCTTAAAAATACCAATAAAAACTTAAGAACTATTATCAGAAATAAAAACAAAAGTATCAACATTGACGCATTACAATTAATAAAGGGATATAATTGATAACCTTATCATAATCCCAAATGGAAAACTTTTATTAATTATCAAAATAAATTATCCTAGTTAATTGTCTAATTGATATTATCAATCAACTAGCTGTTGCCCGCGACTTCGTCCGCGTGGTTAGAAGATAAGTTAGGAATTTTTCAATGGAAGCCCTCGAAGATGAATAATTTTCCCTGTTTTTTCCACATTTTCCATTGTATCCCCGCTCATATTAGTCGCAGCATGGTATATAGCCTGAAACCTTCCTCGATGAACGGTCTATTCAACACAAAGATTTTTTCAATTTGAACCAATAGTTTCTGAGATTAACGCGTTCAAACAAACAAACAAACTTATATATTACTATAGATTATATTACATTACAAAATAATTAACACTATTTACACGTTTTTTTTTATTAATTAATTAACTTATTCGAAACCCGCACTTGAATTCGCCGTATGAAGATTACAACCTAATTGTGTGCCCGCCATCACATCGCATTGTTATTACTATGTATCCATTTGAAATATTAACGACACACGTTATATTACAGGCTGTTATATTACACTTGTTGTATAACAACGTATAACAATATAACAGTAATTAAGCGACAGTTGTTTGCGCAAGTGACGCACACTGTTTCGTTAGACGGTCTCTAATTAGTTGAAGAGTTAATTTAATCATGCCCAGTGTTGGGATTCGCAAAGTTTTGCGTGGAGTTCAACATGGCTGGTCTCTATGGGTTCAGCAGTCATGTAAGTGGTGTTGTACAGCCGTGTTGTGAGAATTAGTTGGATGTTTGGGTTTGCGTTTTTTGTGCGGTGTCTGCGTTTGTAGGTATAATATTATAAATCATGTGATTTCGTATCGACCGTAAATATTTTGGTTCTAGTTTGGTTTTGACGACCTCCGTGGTCGAGCGGCGTGAGCACCGGTTTCAAGGTGTCGCTAGCTCTGAGGTCCCGGGTTCGATCCCCGGTCGGGTCAATGTAAAAATTCACAATTTTACATTGTCTTAGGTCTGGGTGTTTGTGGTACCTTCGTTGTATCTGAATTCCATAACACAAGTGCTTCAGCAACTTACTTTGGGTTCAGAACAATGTATGTGATGTTGTCCGCATATATCCGCATATATATGATTATACTTAATTTGTTACTTTTACGAATTACATTACTTAAAAAAGGGCATAATTATTTTTCTGTTCTTATAGATGAAAAAATACAAAAAAATATTTTTGAATACAAATAACGGAAACAGTTTTACCTAAAAGCGCTTCTTGAAAATTGCATAACGACCTGGACGCAGTACAGAGAAGATACGTTATACCTACATTAGAAGCCTTTCAGACGTAATTGATGAAGAACGTCACGTAACATTAAGGCTTTGTGCATCAAACACCAGCCGGTGCACGGACAAATTGGCCGGAAGGTACGTAACGTAGTTAAATGGCGACCGGAAGTACGTTATTGCTGGTAACGTGACTACGGGAGGCTTTTTCGTAAGGCAGGGGTCAGAAGCCACGCAAGTGTAAACATTATTGTATTAAAATAGCCTTTTGTAGAGTCTTACCGTAGAGGACGAGTACTGCCTCTCATAGTATTATTAAAATGGACTGCTATTGATGTCTACAAAATGTCAGAATATTGTTAAGGTGAGTTTAAAAAACACAAGCCTATGGCTGAAAGGCAATGATGAAAGCAATAGGTTATATTTTTTAAATTTATTCATATCACGGATATTGGTCGAATTAATTGCAATGTTTGAAGTACTGGGTATAAAAATAAAATAAAATAAAAATAAAATCTTGCCCCCACTCATAAATGTACGAAAACCAATAAACACCGCCACAGGCCTGGGAACGCGATCCATCACCAAAACGCTTAACCCTAAAATGTTTAATCAAATTTTAATCAGCGCTCGCATCAAAATGTAATTATTTCAAACGATTGACTTAACTTTATGGTAACATTCAATCGACGTTATTTTATTAACTATTAATAGTCGGAATATTAATGAATCGACAGTTTCCTCTATAAAGGAAGTACTTACTACAGTTACCGGTCTTTACCGGTTTCTACTGGGTCTGAGCCTCTCTGAGAAACCTTTCGCTTTTCGTTTTTCAATTATATTTTATGGTTATTAATTTGTGATTATATTTGAATTTTTAATGAAAAAGTCTTAAGGGAAGTTAAATGAACCAAGTAATATTTGCACTTATACCTGTATATATGCGTCCCGTCTAGTTGTAAATTGTCATTGTGTGTCGATTTGATTGTGATTCTTATTGTAAGGCAGTAAGGTTAATTTTGCGAAACACGGCTTCTTATCATAAACACTGAAGTATATTACATTTAAATCTAAATTTCTAAACTGCGTAAATGATGTATTAAAGAAATAGTTTGTAACTTATAATTATAAAAAGCCTTTATTTAAAAAAATATTCATATAATTTAATTGAATAGATTAAAATTATAATCTTAACACTAACCTAAAATTATTTTACAATTCAAATAATTAATTTAGCACCGTCACTTATTCATTAACTAAATTAATATTTATATTAATATAAACACGAAAGTTCGCGTTAAAACGAACCGACAATATGTGTTAACTAACATACAACAACACCTACACTAATTCAAACAATAGAATTATAGCAATCAATTAAGTTATACACACAAAGCTCATAAATTGCTATAACCCGATTGGGTCGAACAACAACATTAAATTTAATGTTTCCATAACCGTCAGGAATTGCATTAAATCAATTATATTGTAAACGCTGTGAGCGCACACAGGGTTAGCGTATTTACAAACATGTCTACGTCACGCGAGATTACTGTCTACGCCGCGGCGTAGCGCTACGGCTCGCTTGCTACGAGCTACGAGTGCGGATGGAATATTGTATTTAGGATAATGGATACAATGGTGAAACAATGGAGAGATTTTCTTTACTTTTTATGGAAAAGCTATTTTTTAGAGAAAGGAAAATGTATTTTTTTTATAAGATATTTATCAAATTTGCTTTGTTTTAATTTGATGTAAAGAAAAAAATGTGAACCGAGCTCATTTTTTTTTCATTTAAACAGCCATTAGAGATTGAATGTATTATTTGTTTCAATACGTATGTAAAAAAACTTCAACAAAAAAACTCAATTGATATGTAACATACTTATAAATCTAAAATTATGTACTTATTGCTTTAGAATTTAGATAAATTTAATGATCTGTTGCAAAAAATTGGTAAGCCGAGCACGTTTATGAATTTACTCCCAGGGAGATATGTGAATAGGCCATAATGTTTTTACAAGCACCGCCATTGACTTAAAACCCATATAAATTTAGAAAACGTCGTTAATTTTGATTTTAAGGCGTTCACTTCAAAACCGTGAGTTTTGTACAAAAAATAAATATATTTTTATTTAATTTTACCATATTTTTAACAGCTTTTGAACTTTTAATCAAATTTATTTCACAAAAAGAAATCCTCCACCAGTTACAGTTACTAAACTTATAGTTACTTTAGTTAAGTTAAACTTATAGTTAAGAACAGCATTAAAACATATTCTCGCCTCAGTTCAAACAACCACTTGGCACTTAGATCTACTAACATCTGACTGACATCTCTCTTCTGCACTATTTGCCTTTACAAATATTCAAATATCCCTACATTCACACTAAACCACAACTACCCTCAAGTAACATTATCAAAATCGAAATAAAGTCAAATATAATGATGTCGGTTAGAATTGAGTGTACTCTGACAAAGCCATAAACTAGTAGCGCCGATAGAACTTAACGATACAATAAAACGCGACGCGAGACATAACTTATAATACTTAATATTATTGTTGATAAGTTTTTGTGTTCGTTTCTTATATTATATACAGGCTGTTGGCATAGGTAATGGTTTGATGACTTAATTAATGTTTGTTTGGTTTTTTTTTTGGAGGTGAATTAATTTGTGTAAGATTTCAATATATTTTTTTATATGACAGTAAAGTATTATTTTTTGAGGATTCAAAATAATATAATAAAGTGTAATATTTGAATTCCTAAGTATTTAAGTTACGATTTTGCTTTTTCATCATCACATCACAATTCAAACAAATATAATATTTATTTTACCCTAAAATACATGTTAAAAAATCTTCTCTTTCTATTCTCTTTACATCTCACGAATTCCCCCAACATTCTTTATAAACACCATTTAAATTCCTCCATTTTTAAATCTCAGACATGTCTCAATTCCGCTTGAACGCACAAATCTCTTTCCTAAAAGAATCACCCTGTATGATAGGGTGACAATAAAATGCGGGTATAAAATGGAAAGCATCGGGATTGAGAGGTCCGACATAATAACATAACGCGGGGGAACATTAAGAATTACATTAGAAGCCGTAAAATTAAGCCTCCGCTGTACATGGGAGGGATGTTATCACTACAACTGATTAAGCTCACTATTTAGCTATATAGATAAGTTATTGGTTATATAATGATTTATTTAATTAATTATATCTTAATATCCTAGTTGCACTACACATTATATTTGAGTTAATTTCTTTTTTTTATTTTGTTGTGTAATGCTACTTTTATGAATTTAATATGTTACACACATATGAATATTCTTTAAATACAAGTGCAATGTCGCGTTTTTTCGGGTCGTGGGGCTCTTGGGACCGGGACCGCGGTCCCGAATTCCACCTATCAATTAAATACTTATTTTTTAGTAGTATTTGTGGACCGCATAAAAAAAAAGAAGTTAAAGTACAGTTCACAAAACAATTCTTTAATAAAGTTACAAAATAAGTATGTACTTTCATAATTATTTAATAGGACAGAAAAAGACAAGTGTGCATAATAATATTTGCAGGCAGGTAGTGCTATCTCTCTCCCACACATCTAGTCTATCTCGCTTCATAGTAAAGCATCACGGGTTGCTATTTGACCAATCACACCCCTTTGTCAAGGTTAACGAGTTCTAATAACAGGAATGCTTATCTAAATGAGCAGTCTTCGCGATGCATCTTTAAGTGTGAAGTGTGACAAACGAGTACTTAGTGTAAGTGCTCGCAGTGTTTTAATAAAAAAAGGTAAGTGTATGTCATTTCTTTTTAATTTAGAAATAAATAATTTTCTGGGGGTGTGCATTAAGTGACCTCTAAATATAAATAAGTATATACATATTATTATTACATATATATTTATCAATTTGTAAAAGTCATGTACCTTATTACTAAAGCTCACTCAGTGCACAGTATCTGTTGAAAATGTATTGAATTCGTTACGTAAACAATTAAACATATTGAGATTTTACCACTGTAACAGTGTTTAATATATTTATTACCTTTTAAATAATTATAAATGCGAACATAAAAATATAATGTAGATTATTAATATGTTTTTGTATATTTTAGTTATCCACACCTTCAATATGGATGAAAATCAGCCATCGACATCGAAAGATTATTATCATACAAACGTCTCTTTCAAAATCAAAGATCAAATTTTGTTTAGAAACGATTATGAATATTTACGTAAGAGAACAAACAAAGATGGATCAGATTTATGGAGGTGTCGAAAAAAGAATATTTGCAACGCCACTATAAAAATATTAAACGAATCAATTGTCCACGAAAGTGACAACCACACTCACCCTCCAAAAAATATATCAGAGCTTACAATAGAATCTGAGATGAAGCTATGTTTAAAAAATATACAGCAGAATGTTACAACACCAGTGTCAACTATTTTTGAAGAGACTATGGACAGAATAAAAGACGCAGGATTGGATCTCGTCACACCAATTCCATTATTTGAAAACCGCAAGAAAACATTATATAAGAAAAGAAATACGGCATTGGGAGTCAAAAAGATAGAGTTTCAAAAAGCAGTGGATATCGATATTCCTAAAAGATATGAAAATTTATTATTTGCGGATTATAAACACAAAAATAAAAGAATTTTGATTTTTTGCAATGAAGAGATGTTGAAGTACCTATCCGAATCTAGCCACTTTTTCATTGATGGCACTTTTAAGCTGTGTCAGAAAAATTTTTATCAGCTGTACACAATGCATGCAGATATTGGAAGTAACAATTCTTTTGTCAATGTAGTTCCAATACTATACATACTTTTACCGGACAAAACCCGTGCAACTTACGAAATTCTTTTTTCATTGATCAAGGCTCGTATACCTCAGTGGAACCCATCGAAAATAAGTATGGATTTTGAAGTATCCGCTATATTAGCACTGCGAAGCATTATCCCAGGTGTGAAGATACTAGGTTGTCTTTTCCATTTCACACGATGTTTATGGCGAAAAGCGAAGCAGTTGGGTGTAACCAAATCTAAACTTGGAAAAGTACATGTAAAGTTGTGTTCAGCACTTGCACATCTCCCGCAACATTTAACCAGTGAAGGATGGCTTTACATCATGGAAGATTGTCCGAGAACCAGTGAAATAACATCATTTAATGACTATTTCGTCAACACGTGGCTAGAAAACGATATTTTTTCAACTTTATGGTGTAGTTATGGCGAAGATCACGTAACTAATAATATTGTCGAAGCTTGGAATAACCACGTAAAAAAATTTTTAAAACCAAAACCAAATATTGTGCAATTTTTGGAGGGTATTAGAAAAGACAGTATCTTTTACTGGAAAAAACTTCAAACTTCCACAAATATTTCCAAAAGATCTCCGGAAAGTAAAACGATTAAAGAAAAGATCATACTGACATTACAGGAATTGTTTAATCACCAGATAAGTGTTGGTCATTGTCTTGAAAAATTAAGATTTTAAAGCTAATAAGTAACACAATTATTGTCAATACTTATGAGACTGATGCAAAGTTATTTTATACTATCGAAATGTTTATTATTAAGTTCGAGGCTGTTGATTATATTCAAATAATTATTAGCATGTATGCGAGACTGATTTTATACATATTAATAGGTAGCGGTTTTATGTTGTTGTTTATTATGCTGTTGATTATTTTTAAGTTAAGACAATTGTCATTATTTTATTAGAGCAAAGATTTAAAAGACTGCTTCCGGGTGCTAACTAAGGCTGTAAAGTTAATTATTATTTTGAACGTTAAATTTAGGTAAGAGGTTGTTACGTGCAATTGCGTGGATAAAAACATAAATGTTTTTTAATTAAATTGATGTATTTAATTTTAAAACATATTATGTTTCTATAATTATATAATTACAGTTCTTAATGAGTACCTACATATTTTTTTATTCGAATAGAAAGCTGTGATTTTAGAAATAAAAGACAATTTATCATTTAATAAAAATAGTTTTATTTATACTAATTCAAAATTATTTGGTTGACCGTACTTTCGTAAGACTTACTTTACTTTTTTATTTGTGGTCCCAAGATACTACTCTAAAATAATTATTGTATCTATAGGTGGAATATGGGACCGCGGTCCCGGTCCCTAGAGCCCCACGACCCGTTTTTTCTGTTCTTTAATTCAATAAAGCAAATAAAGTATACTTTATATCGAATATTGAATTCTGCTTTTGCAACTTGCTTTATCCTATGAAGGGACCGCTTAGCTCTGGCACACACACAGGCAGATATTATACAGATCAAATACTAATCAAAATAAATCATTTTACATTCGAATTCGAACTCCCTACATCCATTCCTCTAACAGATTACAACAAAAATAACCTTTTAACAAACCGAAACAAATCAAACGACATCAAAAAGCCCGAGAACCAGCAACTCTCACTCAATCACAACCAGTCAGGTAGCACCAACGTCAATCAAAAATTCATTGCATTCCGGACAACATAAAAACGTCCCTTTAAACAATTAAGGAAGGGCAATTAAGACGACCATTCTGTTAATCACTTGAACTCACAAAAAACCCTATAAACGATGTATAGATGTATAAAAAGGTCTTTAATAGCCTCGAGATGTCTTTATCACGCATTTTTGTGATCCCGCTTTAAAATACCAGGCGCTCATAAAATTAGGGGGTTTGTGTCACTCGCCTCGCGTGACGAGGTTTTTAATGTTTGTGTTGGCATTCTGTTATGAAAGTATGTGTGTTTATTGAATTTTATGTTTGTCGTGCTTGGAGAAGGGATATGTTTGGACTATTTGTGTATATTTTTCTGATAAATAGTTCCATAGTTTGATAAGGATATGGGGATTTATAAAAGACGTTACCTACTGTATTTCATGAATACATTTTGTGTATTCAAACGCACTACGCTTTTTAAATATCTTGTGACACTCTTGTTATAATTCTACACCAGACAAAGTCGTTGAACAACTAAACGCGTCCATTTGTCATTCCCAACCGACAAAACTGGGAACTATCCTCCATTAAAACACAGTTTAAATAAGCCATTACCAACATATTTCACTAAACACAACATAATTAAACAAAGGACATTTACTTTTCCAGTTACAAATACCTACCAATCTAAACACCACCTTAAAATAAGTGTTAAAGGTTCAATATCCTTTGTACAACAGTTATGGGGCTAATAATTTATTAATGGAAAGTCAAGTCTATAGTTTACGAGTCTCTCAGGTAGCGAGCGCTATAAAAATCATAGAAACCCTTTACGTAAGTAGGGGCCCGTAAAATATTTATTAAACCTCTTGCAACCTAAGTCAATGAAGTTACGTTTTTGTTATTTACTTGCTACGTACTATGAAGGCCTTGTTGATGCAATGTAGAGATTTACTATAAATCTATACTTGAATACATAATATTATTTAACTTTTATGAATATTGCGTAGGAAAAATTACTTCAGGCAGGACACGAACCGGCAACGGCGGTCACCACGCTAAACTCATTGTGCGCGCTGTGTTGCGGGCTCGATCCCCGCGTAGAAAAAGTATTATTCTGGTCTACGAATACTTGTCCTGTGTCTGGGTGTCTTTGTGCAAGTGACTTGAATGTTTGTAAAAGCCCACGCGTCACATAGATTAATTATAATAATGTGGGAGTTGCCTTCCCACATTCTTTTTAGTTACCGACGATGTTTGACTGATCAAAAGTTCAAATTAATTCTTTACAACCGGCTCAAAAAAAACAATGGACAGTCAACGATGACGTCTCCTAAATAGGAGTCTATGAAACAAACTTACTTTAAAATTTTAATACGAATTAAGTAGAATAGAAGTTGTTACCCCGCACTTTCCACCACCTTAACCTTTAACGGCTCTATTTCGCGGTAATCAACGACGATCAATGTGATACCTTGTATCGTGTATCCTTGTCCGATTGCAGCTATCGATTCTATTCATTATTCAAACAACAGTTTAATACAACACACATGGCACTGGTTTAAATATACACACACACACACACACACAGACTTAAATATTAACAAGTAATTATTGAACTCTTTGGACAAGTATGATCAGTTTTGTAGTTTCATGTTAGGTTGAGGATGAGGGTACCAAGTCAAACCTACTGAGCATGACGTGTCGCGTGATCGATGCCCGCGTAAGACAAGCATTTTTGTAATAAAAAAATAGTTGTCCTGAGGTCTACGTGTCTTTGTACATGTGATTTGAATGTTTGTGAAACCCCCTGCCAGACAATGATTACTTTCCTTAATGTTTATGTTTTTTAATGTGGTCCTGAATGTTTTGTCTGAAAGACGTTTGTTAAGAATGAATTTTGCAATCTCTTAGAGCTGGCACTGGGTAAAACCATCAAGCCCAGTTAAATAGTCTTCAATAATCAAATGCAACATAAAATATATAGATAAAGTGCTTAATTAGAATAATATAAAACTAACAGATCCCTCCATATCCCATCAAGTCATATCATGCGTATAGGACGCATTAGTTGTAAAGTGTGCACGCAATTAGCGACACCCATTAAACGGGTTTATTATTATTGACTGATACAGTTCAGGTCTTATTCTATCTGTTTCTTATTTATTATGCCATACTAGTTTACTTAGCTAGCATTTTATAAAATGAATTGCGAGTGCAGAAGCGAGACGGAATGACGGCGTAAAGTGGTGTCTCGCTTACACAATTATTAATTTATGATAGTAAGTCCTAAATGGCTAGGGAATGTAGTCTTCGACACAAGCCATTCAGTGAAATCGCTTTCAGGAAAATATGTATAAGATCTCTTCGTAACCAGAATAGTCATGAATCAGATTGGAATCTCAGTTAAACTGCACAAATATTCTGAACTAGCTGTTGCCCGCGACTTCGTCCCCGTGGGTAGAAAATATAAGTTACGATTTATACCCGCCCTGTTTTTTTTTCACATTTTCCATTGTATCTTCGCTCCTTTTAGTCGCAGCGTGATAGTTTATAGCCTAAAGCCTTCCTTGATGAATGGTCTATTCAACACAAAAATAATTTTTCAATTTGGTCCAGTAGTTCCTGAGATTAGCGCGTTCAAACAAACAAACTCTTCAGCTTTATATATAAAGCTCATAAGTAAGTAAGTATAGATAAATAAACAATCATTACGCAATGTTTTCTTTTTAAAGCATTCCCTTTACAAAGTAATGTTCAAGTTGTGTTATTGACCTATTTTTAATATTATTTCATACATTTATAAGTTATCTGAAGGGTTGAAGCCCCGTGGGCACGTCAGGCGATACCTCCGAGCTTCGGGAGGGGGGGAGGGGTAGGTGAGTCGGCAAGAGTTTATACACAGTAAAGATTCTGTTGGAATTGTTCTTACTGTCAGATACTACTGTTATGTTTTCTTATTTCAATACCCCGTAAGACAAATAAAAAACTAGGTACTTAATCTGTTTTACAGATTTAAAATTATATTATACGTATTTTTATTTTATGACGTAAACAAAAATGAAGGGAATATAGTGATTTAAAATGTCGTGTGACGTCACTTGCCAGAATGTTTTTTTTTACTAGTAGTGTTGTAACTAGCCCCCACTACCATATATTTCATAATCTTGTGATTTTAATCTTCCAACTTTTTAATGATCTGATAAAATAAAAAAATACTAGCTTATTCAAAATTTTTGGGAAATCTGCTTGACGGGCTAAATAGTTTTCTTTTGGAAAATAAATGATTTAAACTAGGCAAAGATCAGGTAGATCAACTTCTAGATCCTTTTTCTGAGACGTTTTTTTCAAAATCGAGATGTCAAGATTAATTTAGATAAGTAAGAGGCATAGTAATGTTGCTGTTTTAAAAAAATACTTTTCATGCTCTTTTTTTATCTTAGAAGGTAAGAATAATGAAAACTGCACCTGACAATTGTATTCCTTTTGTGCTCTGTCATAATGATATAGTATCCACTCTCATACATTGATCATTTAATCAACATCATTATGAATATTTTTTTTTTAAATTTGCAAAATTATTATCTACCAAATAAACTGACTAACATATATTTATTTTTATACCCTGTCATCATGTATATTGCTTTAGTCAATTCTTATCACAGAGATTGGAAAAAGGATCGGCCGATAACAATTTTAAAATCCACACAGTTATTTAAAGACCTGTGAAATATAAATTGATTTAAGCTCTCAATTTCATTTCATAATTCAATAAATTAAGCAAACATTTGAAACATATTATAACATTTATAGAAAACGTAACTGAACAGATTAGACATGAAAATCACTTTATTTTATCTCCACAATTAACAATAGTTATTTAGCAATCTTGTACCGTCTATGTCTTGATAACATTGTACTTTCTCAGACATCACACTTAAAATAATGCCCAGAATTTTTTGTAACATTTAATGTAGATAAGCCACGTGTGTGAACAGCCCTTTACATAGCTAGACGGAAATCAATTCGAGCCAGGACAGTGCTGTCCTCGACGAACAATTTTGAGTACCTTTTACCTTTACAGTTGGGAAGAAACAGATTTGTGTAAAAATATTTTTTTTGTCTCTATTCTCTTTTTCTTTCTTGTATTTGTACTGAAGAAGAAAAATAGCTCGGAGAGAAATATAAATAGAGTTAAAGATAGTTTTCTTAACATATTATTATTCATGAAAGATTTGAAAGATTATTTTAATAAGTCTTGTTAGATATACATTATGACTTTGACACAGTTTAAAGCGCCCCATAAATTCGAAAAGACATTGTGCCTGCCGGGATTCGAACCTATGACCCTTGACTAGGCACTTCAACAGTCTTACAGCTAAACTATTACTGCTTATCGGATAATCTCCATCATCGGCCTAGCCTTTTCCCAACTGTGTTAGGGTCGGCTACCAGTCCAACCGGTTTCAGCTGAGTACCAGTGCTTTACAAGGAGCGACTGCCTATCTGACCTCCTCAACCCAGTTACCTGGGCAACACGACACCCCTTCGTTAGACTGGCTGTCAAACTTTTTCAAGCTTCTGACTACCTGTAACGACTGTCAAAGATGTAGGAATAACAGCCGGGACCCACAATTTATGACAAAGATGGTCACCCATCTTTATACCAACCGCGTCAAGCATAGCTTAACCTGTGATCGAATCACATATGCGGTTATAGCTTAGCCACGAGCTACTCCATCGGATAATCTCCATGTCGACTGATAAAAAACCCTTAACTGTTAAGGCATATTGCAAAAGCATTCCCAGAGACTAAAAGATTGATTTTATTACCCCGACAATAACTTACAACAACAGACATGGAAATATTCCATTATTCTATTCAATTCCCGCAAATAACGTAACCTTTATCTAAATAAAGATACATATTCCACATCAAACACGCATAAACAGATTACATACAAAAACAAGAAAACCGCGCTGAAATATCAAAGGAACAGCCACGCGAAACTGAACCTTATCACAACGGGATACAACCTAATACTTTCTCGAGTTCAATATATCAAAGGGCAATATGAAATGATGTGTCATCTAATGATAAACCGACCATATCTCGATGTAAGGAGGTTAGAACGACTTTGCTAACAAGGCATGACTTTTATATTTAGTCGCTTGCTACACAGGTGGGCCGAACGAAAATAGACTCAAAATCAATACAATACTTGCGAAGATAGCGGAAGGGATGGAATTACTTGTAACTGATATCGATTATCGATAAAAAAATATAATTCTTATATTTTTCAAGACAGATAGTAGTGGTTTTCTTTATAGTTCACAGTTTTTTTATTAAAATGTGGACCTCGGGGAGATAAAAACATTGAAATAATAAGGTAATTAATAACATATGGTCAGGGAGAACTAAAGAAATATATACCACACGGCCTAATCCTGTGATTAAGATAAACTGATAAGTGATTACATAACCGATGGTTCAATAACAAAAATGTGAACGATGGACTTTGTTATCTTGGTAGTGAATTAATAATAAATACCGGATCACTTCAATTAGTATAGGTAATCTAAGTAATCGGTAGTAAAAAATAAGCTTAAGTTTATTTCGCCTATTATTGAAATAAAACATTACTATGAATGGTTTACGCGAATGTTAGATATTGAAATGAAACTACTTTTACGGATAGGTGTCGAAACGTCGGGAACTAAAATCTAAAATTAAACAGCGAAAGTAGTTTCATTTCAATATTATTATGAAATTAACTGTAATCAGTAAGGTTTATCACAAACAAAAAAATAAGTACTAAAGATACAAGCAACTTACAGCTTCCAAAAACCCAAAACCACAACAACATCGATAGTCCAGTCCCCTCCCTACAATTCCGTAGGGTTGTCAACTCACTCTAAGTAATCGCCCATTATCTATATCGATTCAGGCTTCTGTCCACCAATTCTCGAATCCAGTGGCATTGTGACCCAAACACAACGACTTTCCCTTTCGCCCGCCATCCATTGCCCGTTTTACTACACCTGATCAAGATCGCTTCGTACAAAAGCAGTAATTGATATTGTTTCAGTAATAAGTACGGGTCGGTGGTCGATTTTGGGTTGTAACGCTGACTTTAACAACATCGTCCGAACGTTTTCGTTGTTTAATGAAGCGATAAACAGTTTAATGCAATTTAGCAGTTAATCTGATTTAGTTTTACGTCACTTTCATTAAGTAATCTTCGAGTTGTAACATAATAATAATAGTAGTAAAGTGTAATTTCAACTGATATTAGAAATGGTAATGTTTTTTGTAGTTTTCGAGTCAAAAATGACTGTTTTGATTTTGGTGAATAGTAAAATTTGATAACTAACAAATAAGTATAATAATAAGGTATCAATGAATTACGTTTCCATTGAAACAACAACAAATAATGTAAATTAGACTAAATACATTAAAAAGAAGCTAACTAATTAGTAAACCGTTTGGACGGTTCGAAAAATTGTTTAACCTTTATTTTTAGGGTTCCGTACGTCTGAATACAAAAACGGAACCCTTATAGGATCACTCGTGTGTCTGTCCGTCCGTCGCTTACAGTCAATTATCTCCGAATCTATGTGATCGATTAAGTTGAAATTTGGTACACATATCAATTCCTGTGACCCAAACACAGAGGTGTGACGTGAGCAGATGAAATCTGTATATAGGGGGTCATTTTTGGGGGGGAAGGGGAAAATTAAAAAAAAAAATCTGAAAACTGCATCGTGTTGCATATCAAATGAAAGGTCTTGTTGAGAAAATCTTAAATGTATTTTTTTGTAATTTTAAAATAAATAGTTTCCAAGTTATTCAAGAAAATAGACGAAAATTGACCATTCCCCCCCCCCCTTATCTCCGAAACTACTGAACCTAAAATTTTGAAAAAATACAGAAATTAGTTTTCTCCTTATAGATTATAGGAAAACCTATAAGAAGTCCATGATATTAAAATAACATGGTAAATCACTCAATATTGTGCATACCAACTTACATTTGCAGGTGGAATGTGTGGGAGAACGTATTTTTTAACTCCAAAAACATGATAGGTAACATCGTACGGAACCCTCTTCACGCGAGTTCAACTCGCACTTGTTATTTAGTAGAGCAGCAACAGTAATAGATGATTATCGTAAGTAGAATGTTATTAGACTAACGGACAGACGGCCAGACAGCAGAGCCTCTGTAATAGGGTTCCATTTCTTTACGGAACCCAAAAACATCTAATTCAAATGATCTTGTCTCCTTTGAAACCATCGCAACCCGAAAGCGGTTCTTCAGCAATTATTATTTCCAAGTATAACCGATTACCCCCGATCTTCATTTCTTTGTTAACCTTTTAATAACGATTAAGAATCGAACGATTAATTAAAAGTCAATCCCACAAAGATGAAGGTAGAAATCGTTAGTACCCAAAATGGTCAACGGTTTCTTGGGATAAGAAATTTACAAATAAAGTTAGGAACGGGTAGTATTCTGATGATTATAATTATATTTACAATGATCATTTAAGTTTCGACAAGTAATCAGGTAAGTATTCATTTCTGAAATAAAATGAGGAAATTTAATTTGACTTATTTTTTTGTATCTTATTGAACCAGATCCAGGCTACCAGGAAGATTGTCTACAAAGTGAAAAACTAAAAATAACTCTATAAATATATCTGTATCTACTAGTGTATAAGCTCTTACTAAAAACTATTGATATTGAGAACCACTCCTCCTAAAAACAATTCAGTATCCAATGGCCTTTATTAACCAACTAATCCCTCCTATCTTCAAGACTATGTAATGACCAAGTATTATTAAAAGTAAGCTAAAAAGCAATATCACAGCCGCGATCAATAATACGTTAATAAATAAACTGCACGTAATCTGACAGACTGACAAACACACTAGGATAATTAGCGCAAGCTAATCTAATCGCAAGTGAATAGTAATTAATAAAGCTACATTACATCAACATTAAAAAGATAAATGTTATCGTTAAGTTGTTATTTCTATAAGGATAAATTGTAAAGTTTTAGTCACGTGGGTAACAATTAGCAACAATAGAAATTAATAACAGATCTTCTAGAAAAACAACAACCATGAAAACAAATGCCGTTATCAATTGACATATCTAATGTGACAAAAGATTGATTGACGTATGATATTATTTCTGGCAAGTTTCTGGCACTACAAAAACATCGTGGAGTAAGTGAGATAGAGCGCTACATGTAGACAGTTGTCTCTCTTCCACAATTGCAACCGCTTCAAGTGTAAGCTTTAACAAGCTATTGGTTATAAGGACCAGTAAAGTAATATAATTATCTGCAAGTGGCCCAGCAGTCAGCTGTCAGTTCTAATATAGGATTGATACTAAAACCAATATGGCGATTTCCAAAAATCCGAAGTGCAGAAAAAATTGCAGAATCACTAGTCCAGCACACCCTGATTTGGCGCTGACTGTACTTAAAGCTAATCTGTGGCTTAAGTCAAAGATTATATACTTTCTCAGATTACTTTTATCTGAGCCACAATTAAAAAGCCCGTCAAGTTAAATCTATCTTTATGTAAGTTTTAACAGAAGTGTTTAGTGTCATTCAACAGGGCTTTAATCAAAACTACATATATTATTTAATAAAATTTAAATTATTTTTTCTTGGAAGGAATGTACCAAGTTCTTTTGTAGCATGTCGAAATACAACAGTTACTAGTTGAAGTTACATTGTACATGTCACACTTCTTATTTATTTATATCGTTATTGTTATTTAATATCTTTGTTGTCAAATATCTTTTAATCTTAATTTGTTTATAAAACGCAGGTGTCACACGTGATTTATTTACTAGTATTATGTCTGGATAATGAGGCCTAAAGATATGACACAATTGATCGAAACCATAATCGACTATCTAATTATCTATTTCATAATATGAACAAATTATTTATCGTAAAGGAATAAAGCTCACGCTTCGCTAACATCTTTTGCCTTTCCATAGTTTAGAAATAATTCTAAAGAACCGAAAATAATAAATACGATTACCAAAAATAATAAGCAAGTTAAGCAAACAAAAACAAGGGGCCACCAATTAACTCCCAAACTCAGAATCAGGGTAAACTCGGCAATTGTCGACCGCTCTATTTGAACGAAACGTATAACAGACAAAGGGAATAAAAGGGGTTTAAAAATACGCCCAGGCCCAATTAATTAGAGACAATTAGCCACCCTTCCTGCAGCAACAAAAGGTAGAAAAACTCTTCTCATTAATTACGGAGGAAAGAGGGCGAAAGGCGAAACAGGAAGGTACGAGATCCCTCGCTTTGTGTTTGAAGAGGCATCGCTTTGAGAGACGGACGCGTGCGGAAGACGCCGCCGCGACGCCGACGGGACGCCGACGCGAAGCCGACCGACAGGCGTGAATTATGTTCACCTTGTTTACTGGTATTTGGTATGGTGTTGTTATTTATCCGTGCCTGTGTCAACTTCTTGCGTCCTTTTAGATGTCCTCGTTATTGGGTCCATCGATCTTAGATGAATGGATGCTATGATTGCTTCTTTCCACAAACACATGACTAGTGTAATAAAGAGCCGTTCTGCTTACTATTACCTTTAACAGAAAGTTAGGATTACTTAAGAAGCCTAATATAAGTTTTTTAGAATTTCATTCCGCCTTGACGTAGATCAATATTTCTGCCCTAGAATAATCTACAAATCAAAACAACGAAATCCATTTGTTACAACCTCAATCAATCCAAATAGCTTTTTAGCTATCGATACACATGTCAAATATAAAGATTCATTTATATCGACAGGTCAGGACATAATCAAACAAACCAAAAAAACAATAAGCTCTTCCATTCCATTAAACGCAATGACAGCGAGTCCACTCACAGCCTAATTACAATGCTTTCAACAAGTCACAGATAAGTCGTGTAGTATTATCTTCACTATCTGAACTAATCCGCACCTGACACCCTAGGAAAATATTCCAAAGTGCCTCTAACGATACGACGAACATTTTAATCGGCACACAGATTATACGTGTCCATTAAATAAGTAGCTATCAATTACCGTGCTTGTACTGATAATTTTTAACAGCAAAGATAAAATTGGGCAGTGCTAATCAAGCCGTCGTGATGTGCGCGTGTAAGCAAAAAAAGTCTTTCTTCATAGAGGACATACTGAAGGATGTCAAGAAGAGGCCCTACAAGAACCTGAGCCATGAGCCGACGCAGCCGCTGAGGTGCAGCAGCGCCAAGCCCGCGGAGATCACCAAGGTAGAGGAACCTACATGTGACGAAGCCCCCACTGAGAAACTCAGCAAAATCGACGTCAGATTCGATGTACCTAAGGACCTAGAACTAGCCAAAGTGAATCTTGAGCAGAGACGGAACACATACCCTCTGTACCCCACTCCTATCAAAGCGAACCTGTCCATGTCCCCCTCAGTGACGTGGCCGCAGTACAGGGGCAAGGAGACGGGGGGCTTCCTCGAGAGACCGCCCTTCAGCTACTACAGTGACCCGATGCTGAACTCCAACCAGATACTGAGAAGCCAGCTCGCAGCAAACAGATTCCTCCCGCACCCCTTCACTATACGACAAGCTTACGGCTTCGACAGAGGTAAGACAGCCCACACTACAGCTAACAGATACGATCAAACAGCATACAACACAAATCCTGAGACACTGAACGATATAGTAAACGCCAACGATCGTTTATCAACTGTGTACTAAAAAAAAACAAATAAATTACGATTATAATATCGATTATCTAAGTTACTCGATAAGCGGTACAAGCAACTTGTATTATTCATATTGAATCACCTAATGTACGTCATTCGTATCTAATCTGTTTCAAGTATTAGTTCGTAATCTTAATCTTTAACAACTAAATTGGAATTTTTCTGTTTGTTTGGTACACGTGGCAGGTCTCACTTTATGGTTTAACTTATCTTTAATACCAGCTTTCAGTAGGTATTTTTTAACCTACAACATTTACTAGTGTCCTAGGAATACACAAGAGAGATAAATCTGGGTTAATAATTATTTTTTTAATCCCTGCTCCTTAATTTTTCTAATCTTGATTAATGACTTATCTAGGAAAAACCCTGGTATTTTTTATCATGAAGGTTTGCTCGACGAATTTCTTTAAAAAAAATCTGTATTCTTAGATGGAGATCAAGCTCACTTTGATATAATCAATTACAATACAAGACTAAAAAAGAAATAAAATCCTCACCAGTTCCTCGAACCTCCACCACCATATCACCCACTGAACGACTGTAATCTTAGCTACACTTAACCAATACGAATAATATAGATGTTTATCAATGCTAATCGACTTTTAATAAGCTCACGTATGGCGATGAGCACTCATTATCGCCTTAGGTATAAGGGTTTTATTGCTCAAGATAAATGTAGTAATTAATTGTACTGATTGCCGAAAATAACACTTACAAGTTCTATCTACAATTGAGTCAAAAGTTACTTTGTTTATTTCGATTGATATTACATAAGATCAGGCCAACCACCTTAAAGGTAGTAATATGATATGTGGAAGAGATAAACCGCTCTACATCATGTCACGCACGAGACGATAAGCTTTGCCACATACATTATTTCTATAATAATTAATTTGAAGCTATAGACTCATTCAGACTCCATCTAATCACGAACTCTTAATAACTGATTCATCATCAACATCATCATCATCACCAGCCCATATTCGTCCACTGCGTGATCTAGGCCTCTCCTATTGAACACCATTGAGATCTATCTTCGGCTGCTCGCATCCAGCTCCTGCTATCTTGCGATAACTTGACCTGGGTGGGAATCGAACCCACTACCAGTATAACAGGCCCGTCCTTTAACCACTAGACCAACTTGACCAATAAGTCACAACAGTCACATCTCTCAATTACCCGTACACTATTTCTTGCACAAAGTTTAATCTAATTCAATCCGAGCTCCAAATATGAACTCTTTTTCAAAATCTCGACGACGTAGGACATTAGGGGTCCCAAACATTAGGGGTCTGTTCCACACTTTAAGCAGTGAACAATCTTTGTAGTGGCTCAGTACAAATCCTCGAATATTAGGGTTCTACTAAGGAGAGTTTTTGGACCTTTAGTAGACAGAGAACACTTAATAAAAGCAATGAATATCGTTTTTAATATTGAGACCGTGACAGCCTGATGGTTTATTCATTGACAAACCTCTAAAAGCTAAGACTGTACAGTGTTGTTTGCATCCACAAACAATACCTAAAACGGCACACTACAAGAAGTATAAAGGAGATTATCTTTCCTTACTCTTGAAACTCTCTCTTTCCTTGTTCTCATTATACAACTCCACCGCCAAGTAATTTGAGTCTCGTTTCCCGGAGGTTTTCACAAACATTCAAGTCACATGCACAAAGACACCCAGGCTCAGGACAAGCATTTGTGGATCACACGTGTCCTACGCGGAGATCGAACCTGCAACACATCGCGTAAAATGGGTTTGGCGTGGTGACCTCGAGCTCTAGGCTATCCGTGCAGTCAATTTTAGGGAAGGGATCCTCAATTCTTTACCCGATCAAAAAAATGAGATTAGCTTATCAATTAACAGAGGCATTCATTGTGAAATATTGCTATCATAATTGGTGAAAACAATACAGTTTTTTATCTTAATTTTTGGATAAAATTTTGGATGTAATGGTCAAAATTAAAAATTTGTCGTGATTGTGTTTTTTTACGTTCACGTGCTATATGAGTGTTAATATGATGTGATGTGATGTGATGACGTGCATTAAATTTGATCCAATCCAATCAGAAATAATTAGTGTTAATGTTAAATGAATAATGATTTAATCTGATCTAACTCTTGAAATAAGTCTAAATCAAGTGTATTGAAAGGTGATATATTTAATGATAAGTTCACTCTTCTTCATCTTTTTTATAGTTTAAATGTAAAATGTACAACCACGTGTCGGTTTTTAATCGGCTTTTGACTTGGTTTAAACTTTGAAACATTGTCAAGTGTACTGGTCACTTCAAGATGATCTCCTCTACCGTTTGTAACGAGGGATGATTATTAGTCCGTGAAGAGATTTGATCCTACTATCTTTGACATGGCAGTCCGACGGTCATACTACTAGGCTATCAGCTAACTTGAGCAAACCGTTAGGTCAAATAAAAACTTCTCAAATTGGTCTCATTTCTTCTTCTTCGTATTTTTCTGCACGAGGTGCACGTTTGTTCGGAGTTTTGACTTTTTCAAAGTTGGTTGTACTTGTATTTAGTGACCAACGGCGAAGGTCATCATGAGGAAACCTGGATTTATAAAATTGAAATCTGAAATCGACAATACGTTTGAGGTAGCGTAGTGATCAAAGCTTTAGAAGATTTTTATTATTTTATTTAAAACAACAAGCTGTATAAGTACAATATTGTGTCTTGTAACCATGACACGGCACAAATACAGGATAACAGGTAAATTACCCAAATTAAATAATCCTTCTTATCTACGGACATCGTCTTATTAAATAAATACCAGAATAATGATATAAGACCCAGATAAAGATTTCTTATTATATTAAACAATTGTGTGATTGTTACCAGGCTCCCTGGAAAGGAGGAACCAATTAGGTATTAATTTTTCTCGCTCGATTCGCTTGTTCTCTTCTCTCTCTCGCTTAATTACCTACAAAATTCAGAAATCTCTTTAGTAATTACAAAAATCTCACACTAAGGAATGGAATCCCTATGCTGCATGGCTTTTACAAACATTTAAGTCATTCGAGACGCAGAACAAGCATTTTTGAACACACAAAAGCTTTTCCTACGCGGGGATCGAACTCGCGACACGTCATGCTCAAAGGGTTAGGTATGGTGGCCTACACCACTATATCTCTCTGCTATCTGTGCCACAAATAGGTACTTACAAAGATGAGTTAATCGGGTTTAAAATAAAAAGGGCTTATTCCACCACCGAAAGCAGACTATTGCCGTTGTAAAAGCGAGACAGCACACGAAACTCTATATGACTAAATATTCTTAGTTTAAATCCTATAGGAGCCCTGAGGACCTTTTTTTTTTGTTTAGGCGGGGGAATCCTCATGGACACCCACTCCCTCGGGGGAGGAAGTGGGTAGTGTCAGGCTTTTGCTGACTAAACCTGAACCGCCGTGCTACGTCATCCGCGTTTTTGTGTCGGTGTATGGCAATGCGTTGCAATCCTTCATACACCGACCGCGGGCTTCCACCGGCCAGTAATGTGGGCCGGTAGGTCACTTTCTTGTGTTGTGTGGAGGCCGACGTGTAAAGAGCGTCGGCCTCCTCGCCTCATATTGGGACCGCATCCATAGCACCGAATGTGGCCCCCTGCCGTGGGTAGCCCTGAGGACCTACCCCCACGCCTAAGAGTAATATTATAACAGGTGTAGAGATGTAGCTCTTCGCCTTGTATTTCATTTTCCGGCTTCCACAATCCCAATAATATGTATAACATTAATACGTGGTGGTCGAGCCCCGTTCTAAAAACTTGTGACAAAAAGTTTTTAAGCCTACCTCAACAGAAGTTGCAACAATATGCTAATTCAAACGATAGTCCTTATCTATCCAGATAAAGCCCTTCCAATACATTGCAATCGACTTTATATTTATTGCACCAAATCATAATTATCTACATAAGAGCCAACGAACAACTAGGTAATATTCATTGTTTATTTATTAAAATGGTACATGATAAAAACATTCAATCTGGTGATGGTGCAATGTCCAACAAAAATATCATCCAACGCCAAGTACTTACCATCCAACGCCAAGTACATACCATCCAACACCAAGTACTTACCATCCAACGCCAAGTACTTACCATCCAACGCCAAGTACATACCATCCAACATTAAGTACTTACCATCCAACGCCAAGTACTTACCATCCAACACCAAGTACTTACATGTCAGATTTATCTGTGCACATATTTAACCATATCTAAATATTCAAGAAATCAAAGCTGTAAGACTATCGAGAATTACTCACATATTTTATTACAACCTATTTCGTCAGCCCCACAAGTCTGATTTCATTCTTAATCAGCTGACAAATGCAGGTAACATGCGCTACATTATGCCGTAATCTATATAAATAAAAATTAATAATGAACAAGATTGACATCAATAAATACGATACGCTAATGGGTAGGGCCGCGCATACTTCCTCACTGAAACCACAGATAACAAAATATCTGTTCCAATTAAAAAATACACACACCTTATCGATTAAGTACCTATCAAATTGATAACTATATTGGTTATTAGTTAAAAAAAATACATTTTCCGAATGATTACGGTGTTATCGCAGTTTATCTTTTAATTCTAACTATTGTAATATATTTAATGGTAACAAGGCAAGGTGTTTATCTGCGTATTGCTCTAATTTGTCAGATTAATATTTTACACTATTTTTGTGGAGCTAGATAAGTTGTTTTTATAGTTTCCGATCTATGAAGAACAATACTATTATCTAGTAATTTTATAAGTATCATGATCGTAGCGTACCGACCTATAATATAATAATTATAATTTATAGGGCATAAAAACGGCCAGCCGAAAACTTATTATAAAATCTGGCTTTCTATCTTAAGACACATGTATATTTTTGATTGAATACTAAAACGATACGTGAAATTTTCAGCGGTAAACACAGAAAAAAACCTATACCATGTACATTTTATCAAAGTTAATTCGACTGTATAGCCGTAACCAAAGAACAGCGTAATATCTACGTTCTTAACATCATTGGCTGCTTTCATCAAACATTCTCTCTTCAAGTTTCCATTCTATTTAATCTGGAGTGACCCAAAGATGTATGTAAATAAATAAATCCTCTTTGTCCTCAGTACCCCCGGGTTGCTGCAACCCGTGGTGGGGCCTGGGCGGGCGGCGGAAGGGCGGGCAGGTGCGCTTCACGGCCGCGCAGACCGGTGCGCTGGAGAGGCGGTTCAGCGCCAGCAAGTACCTCAGCCCGGACGAGAGGCGAGCACTAGCTAGCACACTCAGGCTTAGTGATAGACAGGTAACTATCATGCAACGAAGTCCGTAGTATAGATAAATACTACAAACCTAGTGAAAATCTGATAAACTAACGATTTCAGGCATTTTTGATCAAATTTTTCCACATGACGTCAATGCTATCATTGATTCTGTATTTTTTTGCTTACTCAGTGTGAATAACACCTGCTAAGAATAAGTAATGAATAAGTACGCTGTGCTGCGATTGATTAGGCGCATAATTTAATGGGACTCACATACGTTTTGCAGGCGCTAAATTATCTTGACTAAATGTAAAATAAATCATCCTCATTACAGTTGAGAAGATAAACTAGAAGTCACGGATTAGAATTAATTTTCATTAATTATTAATTAACTGAAGGTAAACAATAATAATAGCTTTACATGAAACCAAGAAACTTCTGTTCTATAGCAATCTGATGAAAAATCATCTGCTTTGAGTTGAGCGGGACTGCAAAAGTTATCCTGACTTAAATCCAACAATTTTAGGCTGCCCTGGCAGGCTTCTTGAAATCTCTTTGAGGAGCGAACACGAACTGGTCCTTATGGTCACTGTCACGTGGCTACCGACACCCGGAGCGTCTATCCCCTCCCCCAGATTACCTGAAAAATGTTGCTAACCTTATTTTTTCCTACAGGTTAAAACCTGGTTCCAAAACCGTCGCGCCAAGTGGCGGCGGACAGCGCCGGACTCCGCAGACACCGGCAGCCCCCCCACAGCCGACGAGGGCTCTGATGATGAAGTCCACATCGCCGATGATGAGTGACGGTGATCAGAGCAATAAATATGATGAGCATCACGTGATAACTTGTTGTTTGATTTCGCTTCCAATTGCCGATATACTAGATAAGATATATTGATTGTCTGTCTGGATACCGATTGACATAAATAAAACATATCTATTGTAATTAATTTAATTACAAATCAAAGAGTAAAGTCCACTTGGCTTTTATTGAAGACGATTTTTTAACAAAGCAAGGCTAGAGAAAAATAATAAGTAAAAGTATTTCAACCTATTTCTGGCTCCTGATTGAATTGATAGATCTTAGAGCAGAAAGGGGATATAGATAGATCTTTAGGGTAAACAAAAAGTAACTTATTATCTATACTAATATATAAAGCTGAAGAGTTTGTTTGTTTGTTTGAACGCGCTAATCTCAGGAACTACTGGTCCAAATTGAAAAATTATGGCTTTAGGCTATAAACCATCACGTTACGACTAATAGGAGCGAAGATACAATGGAAAATGTGAAAAAAAAACAGGGCGGGTATAAATCATAACTTATATCTTCTACCCACGGGGACGAAGTCGCGGGCAACAGCTAGTACAATAATATTAAAAAACAAAGATATCGGTAATATATTGACTTTTACAGTATAATCATTTTTTTATTGTTTAGGTTTATCAACAGTTGTTACAATGTTAATTATCGTGAAGAGATAGTTACATAGTGCTAATAAATTAGGATGACTAATTACAAATATCTATTCAGTAAGTAACAGTAAATTACCGTATGATTGCACGGATAGCCGTTGGGTTCGGCTCCTATACTATACCGGACTCAGCTAAGTACCAGTGTTTTACAAGAAGCGAGTGCCTTTCTTACCTGCTCAACCCAGTTACCTCAGGAACATGATACCCAGGAAGAGCGGTTGTCAGACTTTCTATCAGACCACTGAAACCGACATGTCGCGGGTTCGATCCCCGCCTAGGACAAGCAATTGTGTGATAAACATATGCTTCTCCTAAGTCTGGGTGTCTCTCTGCATGTGACTTGAATGTTTGTGAAACATTCACTAGGATTAAATTCCTTAGAGCGGGAGTAGTTTTCCACGAAAATAAATCTTAATCAACATAATAATAGCAAATGTTAAGTTCCCGGAAGTCTACACCCCCACTCAAGGTAATGTTTTTATAAGATAGATGCCGCTATAAAGCTGACAGCCTGGATCAACACGTTGGCTACTTATTACCCAATTGTGCCAAAACGAGGGTTACCTGGGTACCTGGTAACGGGGAAATCCTAGTTATAAATAAGGCTACAACATACAGGAGTTGATTTTGATCGTTTGTAAGTAGGTAAAATTTAGCTCGCGTAGCTTTCATTATAATTGACTAAAACTGAAGTTACAAAATGCACTGAGGATGAAACGCTTAGACTATATTTGAGATATTACAGATAAAGGTAACAAATTTGTAATTATTGATAAAGCATTATGCCAATAAAATAATTGAAAATTCATTGTATTGACCTTGAGTGTTTCCAATTATTGTGTAGGAAAAATGTTTAAGAGAATACAAAAAGTGTTGTTTTAGGACAATTTTCATAAATTCATCGTCCATTGTACATAGGAAAACTCGTGAGTGTCCGCGTGGACAATCGACCGGAGATCGAGTGAAAAAACCTTACAGCTTTACAGCTTAAATAACAATTTGCTATCTATTTTTTGAGCTCTAAGTGGTTACTCTGAGAAAAATGTTAAATTTCAGAAAACAAAAGTAGTAAACCATCACGCGACTAATAGGAGCGAAGATACAATGGAAAATGTGAATAAAACAGGGCAGGTATAAATCATAACTAATATCTTCTACCCACGGGGACAGTCGCGGGCAACAGCTAGTAATAAATATAAATCATGTCAAATAAAATAACAAACAACAAATAGATTTAAGTAATCTAAAAAAAACCCACGTTTTTAAATGTCAATCCAATCAAATTTTATCAAAATCATTTCCGCCGTTTTTATAGTTGTAAATTGTCAACGGGTTTGAAGCTGCCCTGAAAATTTCAGCCTGCTTGCAAGCTTATCGGTAAGTGCCTCAAAATGAAGTTGCAAAAGTCCAATCGGAACGAAAAACTCACCAAAAACCAAAAAACTCTGATAAAGTCTATAACCTTGTGCTAGTTTGGTGTCATTAAATCAGCAAAATTCTAACTAATTCATCACAATACATATAGCACCTGTGGCAGCAGTGGCGAATACAGGATTACTGTTGAGGAGTAAAGGGAGTGCAGTGCCATCAATAGAAATATCAAAACCAATGATATCTATAGGTAAATTTCTATTCAATGAACGCATCTCAGTATTATGTAGGTACATGCAATTCAAAAAAAGTCCTTAATGTAAGGAGTATCTACCGTTGACACTTAGTTATATCTTCCCCTTCCGAAACCATCTTACAACTTTCAGGGCGTCGTATTCTTTTGTAAATTATTAATAAAAAAGTTATACCTACAAAAATAAAACTAGCTTCATAATCGACTTAATTCGATTATGGTTATTAAAAAGCAACATTACAGTCCACTTCTTGGACTGCGCCTTACAAACCATTCCATCAATCAAAAAAAGTTGATATTTTGAACAAGATATGAGAGCAGTAATCATCATCAACATATCAATCAGAATTACATGATTAGTAAAAGTAATTAATCAATTAAAATTCCTAACTTCACATGGCTTTTATGAAATAAAGATAAGATTTGAAATTCATTCAAGAAAACAAATGAACGAAGAGAAATTTTGAATGAAACTTGTTCACTATACATTTATCTTTATTGAGAGTCAGTCAAAGAGTTACTGAATCATTACATAAAACACAATAAAGAGGTGGTTTTCTTAGTGAAAATATAATTTTTTCAGTGTTTATCTATCTGCAATATGACAAATAGTGTATGGGATATGTGTAAACTTCTAACTGGAGTCGAACTAGCGACTAACGTCATCTCCTATGAAGTAAGCAAGCTTACGGTAACAAATAATAAAAATAAATAAAAATAGAACAGTATGTCCTCGAATGTCATTTTTCTATTTATCTATCTCGGGCAAAGAAAACTAGCAGGGTACCAAACACTTAGAAGCAAAAGAGCTAGTTAAAAACTATAAAATACCTATTTGTATCGATAGGAATTATAGATTATAATAATATATATGTATTTCTTGAGATATAACTTGAGATGACAATCCGCCGTGTACCTACGTAACTAACCTGTTTAAGAATATGGCTTTTCTGTATCTGGCAGCTTGCCACTCTCGCCACCACCTGGAGCACTTGAAAGCGGGTGTATTAGCTGCGTGCAGCGCCATCTCGCGTCCATAACTGCGAGTCTTTTTTCGTAAGCCACATTATTTTATGTGAACTACCAAAAGTGGTGAATTTTTGAATTTTAAGTGTATTTTTACAGCGGTATCATACATTTTATATTTAACTATAAAATATGTAATAAGTAGATATTACCTATTTACGATTATGATGGCAATAAACAGCTGCGCTATCCTCCAGGTGTCATCTTTTATTTCATACTATTCACTTTAATCCGACCGGCTTACCTTACAACCGAAAAAGATTATGTGCTGAAAGCAACAGCCAACATAACTACGTAAATACATATTATTTTTCAACAATGGATTATCAGTATCATTGAAATCGCTAGGATTCCCCAATCACCATCAATCTTAAAAAACGAAAATACAGCTTAAAAACATCATGATAATGCGTTTTACAGCCACAACCATACAGGCCACGTCCGTATCACATGGGCCTTAATTCTATAATCAGTACAATCTAGATTGATTGGCAAACAAATACAAAACATCTTCAAAATTGAACTGGTCCTGAACATTAAACCATTATCAACCAGATAAGTAATCCATTGATCGTTTTATATGCAATAATAATAATTAAATAATACAGTCATGTGACTTGCTAACGTACGTGGGCTGAGAATATCCGATTATGATAACGGTAGGTGTGTTATTTAATTTCGTTAATATGAGTGATAAGAATTTATTAAGACATCAACAAACCATCCTTAAAAACAATGACCTGAGATAGACTAGAATTTAGGCTGACTGAGTATTTAAATATTTGACTTGACTGCACGCATATTCAAGTGGCGCCAAGCCCCAAAACCCGACATGCGTTCGACACGCACATAGGCTGTCCCCGCGTAGGACAAGCGTTTGTGTAGTCCACGCATGCTTTTCTGAGTCCGGGTGTATTTGCGCATGACAATTGAATTTTTGTAAAAGCCCTCAAAGGATAAGGAATCTCAGAAACTATTTCCATGCCCATTTATAGTATAAGTTTATAAGATGATAACTATTTGACAACAATAAAAAAAGTTACGTAATGTAGGGGCGAGGGGTAGGGAGGAAGGGTGGGTTAAATGCCAAAAAAAACATCACGTGCTTATAGACGGCCTCTTCAGACAGGAAGGTCTTAACCTTAGCTTTCGACTATCTATTATATTTATTGTTTTAATCTATCTAATCAGACTAATATTATTGCTAGGTATATCGAATGAATATTCGTTAGAAATTCCAATCTGCTGATAATATGTTGTTATTCTCTATAACTATCTATACAAAACTAATTTTGTCCTATCTTTGAAATCTTCGGGGAAAACAGATTAGTTTTTATATAGTTTATTTCATCCGATAATTAATAACTTTGTATTTTTCCTTCAAGGAAATGAATATTTATTTTATTTGACGCCATATTGCGTCTATTTTTCTATTTATTTTTTTAAAGAACACATTATAAAGGCGAAAGTTAGTGAGTGTGTGTTTGTTACTTCTTCACGTCAAAACGGCTGTAATGACTTTAATGAAATTTGGTACGGAGTTAGCTGACACGATGGCCACGTTTTACTACTGGAAAAGTCATATTCCCGTGGGAAAATGAATTGGGGAACTTTTAACATATTTTTTTTCATGAAAGTATATGAAGGTACCAGCAGCAGGTTGTACTTGGTGTTGGATGGTAAGTACTTGGTGTCGGATGGTAAGTACTTGGTGTCGGATGGTACGTACTTGGTGTTGGATGGTAAGTACTTGGTGTTGGATGGTAAGTACTTGGTGTCGGATGGTAAGTACTCGGTGTCGGATGGTAAGTACTTGGTGTCGGATGGTAAGTACTTGGTGTCGGATGGTAAGTACTTGGTGTCGGATGGTAAGTACTTGGTGTCGGATGGTAAGTACTTGGTGTTGGATGGTAAGTACTTGGTGTTGGATGGTAAGTACTTGGTGTTGGATGGTAAGTACTTGCAATAACTTTAATATATTTTAATGAATGTGCATTTAAATAAAGATGAAATTATGTCATAACAATGTCAGCATGGAACGGAACTTTTGTCAATAGAGATTGACACTGTTGCATCGACATCAAATCGATGAATCGGAGCGTCGATCTTATGATCGTATTGCAAATAGCCATCGTCAAACGACAGAACGAATGCATCTGCCTTGTATACGGTTTGTGTTTTGTTTTAGTTTTTAAGTTTTTGTTGATTGTCAATTTTGTTAGTGATTTGTTAAGTTTTTCGTTTTTTTGAAGCAAGTGTTTGTTGTTTTTTCGCATCTTACAATGTCCGAAAACCTCAGAAAAGACTTTAACATTATGTATTTACAAATTAATCTTTTCTTGGCAATTGAATTAAACAAATCTAAAATCGATAAATGCGATCTCATTTCCTTTACGAACTTATTCGATATTTTTAAAGATCGATTCGTCTTCGTTAGGCAACTTCACTACGATTTTCAACTATTAGCTGTCACCCATATCATCTTAGAACGCACGAACTATAGTGTTGAATAAAACACTTACTTTATAAAATATTTTATTATTAAAAAACAAATAGACCAAGGGAAAACTTTGAAAACAATCAAACACTTAAACACTATTAATTGAACTGAACCCCTATAAATATATTTATTTACATCCTTACACTTATACATCGTGTTTAGGTAGCCATTTTTATTCGTTCTTTGACACCGCGTTTAAAAAACTATCTTACTTTTTTTATTATGCAACGGGAATACGTTATTAATTTCCGTCGAAAGATGAATTATTTGCCGCTAATATAGCTGTCAAACTTCATTGCAGTCTTCTTCATCTGCACCTGTGTACAGTACCTTGCTGCCAGCAAATGAATCTGATTTGTGCGAAAATGACATTAGTTAAGTTCATTCTCGGTGGCGCTAGTGTAGTGTACAAAAACAAAATATGATTAACGGTTTTATTTTAACCCCTGTCTTGTAGTTTCCAATTTAACACCAAAAGTCAATCCGAACGCGATGTCAAAGACTTGTTTTCGAGTAAATATAATATATCCCTCTATTTTTGGCACAGCAGCCATGCATCCGACATGTATTTAGTAACAAAATCCGACACAAGATCAACAAATAAAGACCGATCAACTAGTCTTAAAATCAACTATTCAGTCAAATGTGCACCAAAACGTATTGCTATTTACCCGTCATCGAAGAAAACCTTTTTGACAATAACAATTTAAATAAATGTAAATTTTAAATTAATTTCAACAATCTAAATACACACTAGAACATCAATTTAGTATGTATATTTAAGTACTTAACATTGTTACATCATATATTAATTGAAAAATATATTAGACATGGCAAATAGGTAACTTTAATGATGCAATCGTGCATTCCATACTTTATAATCTTACCATAGATTATAAATTAAAGAAAAATCGTATATGGCCTTCCACAAATGGCTTAAAACAGATAGATAATAACCTGCAGGCCCACGCACCTGTCCCAAAGCTGGACAACAGCCCCTCCCGGTAAGTAAAATTGCTCGATTAAAGTTACATATTTTCAGAATAATCAAATGTCATTTGTGCTTCAAAAACTACATTTAATATTTTAAATACTAAACATGTATCTAAAATAGAGATTGAGTTATATTTCCTTACTAACTATCATAATTGTTCATATAAGAACGATTTCATGTTCCTTTAATTTTGTTTTCAATTCATTGCTTTATTTGTATGATTTATAAATTAACTAAGAAATGTGAGATAGTAGCATATGGGGCAATATAATCCTTTTTAGATAAGTAAGGACAATGTCTGTTTAAAGAATTCCAATAATGGCAACACTAAGCACTTGTCAGTGTTGCCAGAACACAAATATCAAAATCCACTTAGTTTTATTGAGAAATAATACTAAGTCAGTAATATAGAGTTCGATATTTTGCCAGGCCACTGATTGAGGTCTGATAGACTATTCCTTATAATACAGCGTATATACCTTGAAATAGCCATATAAAGATAATAGAGAAAGAAAGAGACGGCGATAGAACTTCGAAAAATTCGATATCTGACTGTAGGCCATACTTGTGATTGAAGCAACTAAGAATCTTGCTCTTTCGCTCGCTCCTACAGATATATAAAATAGACAGAGCGAAATAGCAGTATCAAGTTAAATTCTTTAATTATACATTGTATATTTTAGACCGGGACTAGGCCTTTGTATCGTACGGTACATGTTAATAGGGATGATGACACTAAATGTAAGTCATGTATTTTAATAAATTAAAATTGAGAAGTATTTATTTTCTCGCAAAATTGGTCAAATTACAGTGAATGGAAAATACGCATGACGTCACTTTTGAGAGTAAAATTTGCTAAGTCGTTACGTCATAAGCCACTCGTGAACTTTAGAACACTTTATTTTAGACTTAAAACATTTTCATCTTTATAACCAGTCATCATCCCTATTACCAAACACTAAAATATCATGAAGGTAGATCTAACATATTTTTTACAACGGTGATTTAAAACTGAGTCGCGTTTCAGTATTGGTCATTATACTATTAAACGTTAATACATAAATTATTTACACTATGTATGTATTGTGTCAACTGCAATAAAATGTGTCTTTTGAAACTTTAACCAATTTACATGAGTATGAAAATGGATTACACTTATAAATAAATGAATGACTAACTTTTGATAATATACAAAATTGTTTAACTTATTATTAAATTTGCCAGTTGTGTCGATTTCGTTGGTTGTAGCCCTCTAACATTCATTCCAGTCGTGACAAAGTAGTTGGAAATAGTGCGAAAGCTATTTCAAAACAGTGAAATTGCAACTACAATTGTTTGAAAATTTGTGGTATTTTAACTAACCTTGAATTTGGTAAGCGTTCCTCCAGTTCGTTATTGATATTTTGCCTTTTCAATTTTATGTCACTTCTAAACCTAAAACATTTTTTAATTGCCATAGCATTTAGATCGAGAATAGCAGTTCAAATACAAAATAAAGTACTATAACGTTTAACCAATTATTGGCTAAAATTAATTTACAAACTGGATAAAAGCTAACCATTGTCACAAACCATCACACAGAATACCTGTTCCATTCACACTGGCAGTGTATGCATGATCAAAGGAAATGAACCGTAAGTCTAGTGCGGTTAGTCGGTTTTCCTTAGCGCTCCCCTCGCGCGCCACGCTTTTAGTAGGTTGAAGGAGAAGTAGAGCTGGAAGAAGTGTATTTGTGACGCCAGCAACACAAACGCGTACCACAGGAGCCCGTAGGGGAAGCCCTGGAAAGGTACATAAAGTTATTTAAGTATTTGTTCCATTTGTGTGAGTTATTTTATGGTATAGCTCCAGTGAAGTGAGAGAGAGGATGAGGGAAAAATATCATGACATCCTTGTATTCAATAGTTAGTTCAAAAATTCAATAGTAATAGTTTACTCAGACAGAATTATTTAATGGGATTGCTAAAGATCCTTCGGGATGTATACCAACTCGACAGTACCTCAAAATAATATATCACACAAAATATGGAGACAAAATTTTATCATACTAGGATGTCCACATGTACCTCAAATTTAGGTTATCAGGTTTGAGCTCCTCATACACATTTACACATAGATTGAAAATTAATCAAAATCTTGTAGCAACAGTACGTAAATTTTACACTTTTGTTAAAAGCGGAACACAAACACTAAACACAGTATTTGAAAAGACTTAAATTACCAAGTTTTATGTAACCAGACCAACCATTTGTGTTATTTTTGTACAAAACCAAATAATAAACAATACAAAACATGATCTCCCGTACCTGGGCCTTCCGTTTAGTCTTCGCCACCACCAGAAAGCCATCACACCAATAGTACATATGTTGTATAACTTACACCCACCTGCCACAGCTCGATGTCGACCTCGCTGCTGTCGTCCTCATCCTCGTCCATCGTCAGGTACCGCCACACATCGCCGCAGTAGTACAGCACGCAGTACAGCAGGGGCCCGAAGCCCAGCGCCGTGATCCCGTACATGTAGTGTCGCAGCTGGCGTATGTTGTTGCGTTTAATTGCTGAGAGGCCGAGGAAGGAAAGCAGCAGAGAGAGGCACCAGATGTACTCCCACCAAAGAGGCTGGAATATAAGGTGTTCGGGTGAATAAAATATTGGATTTGCTGGCTGGCAACTCAATATAATCGCAGAATATAATTTAACTCAGTTTATATTTGCCTAACTTTTTAGCTCCAACTAGAGGGGTGGAATGATATTCCAAAAATAAATAAATATCGAAAAGAGGTCCAAAACGGAAACAATATGTATCTAAAAAAACATCGAAAAAGCCTTCTTAAATTCGATCATAATTGTAACCAGTTACTGATCAAAAATTTCTTTTTCTTCACACTGAAATCAAGTGGAGAATCAAAGACCAAATATATCTCAAAAGATATAGATTTGGTATACATGTAATGTCCTGACCGATTTCGAGCATTCGAGCATTTTTTGTCAACGCTAACGACCGTCAAATTTTCACTTAGCTATAGGGCCAGGGGCAGGATATTCAATATATAATTGTAGAATTTGATGTGTACCTGTGGTATCTGCAGCTCCTCAATCTCCAGTATGAATATATCGAGTTTGTCGAGGATGTCAGCGGAGAGCTTCGCCAGCATCACCAGGAACATCATGTGGTGGAAGAACACGCAGTACTTCAGGCGAGACTTGTTTAGAGCACTGAAAACATACATAAAGGAAGTTATTTGCGAATCGTAATTTAGAAATTATAGAAGAGGCATACTCCAAAAGAATGTTCTCTCTTCGTTGAGCGCCTGCCTGTGGGTCGGGTTTTTTTGTGGTGTAACACTTTGTTATTTAAGACGCGTAACATTTTTGTTATATACCACTATATGACTAGGATGATTTGCTTACTTCAGACTGCACGGATAGTGGGGTGGTTATGGGTGTCGCGGGTTCAATCAAGCGAATGCTTGTCCTGAGTCTGGGTGTCTTTGTGCATGTTGCACTTTAATGTAAGTTAAACCTCCCGCGATACAAGGATTGCTTTACTTAACGCGAGAGGTGGTTTTTATTAAAAAATAACAATGTTAGTATTTGGCATGGTCATCAAATATTGGTAACCCGAGTCTATCTGCTTCTCAGAAAACCGTCAACGATTCTACGCCGTTTAAAGGAATTACGAACTGTAGCCAGACAGGAAACCCACTTCCACAACTAAATCAGATTTGTTGCGCCAATGCATTGTGTGACGGAAGCAGTGCAACGTTTTTAAATAGTATGCATACATTCCTAACACTATTCGCATCTGTTTAGAACTTAGGTTCATACTTCTCATGCAGACAACAGTTGTGTATCAATCAAGATTAACCGCCTACCCAAGAAAGGAGTTTCATTCTTATATGTAACGTGAGCAAGTTTCTTAAAAACAAAAAAACGACTCCCGCAGTAAGGAATTTAATCCTTGTGTCACGATGATTTTTAAAAACATACAAATTACATGCACAAAGTCATCCAGACTCAGAACAAGCATTCGTGGATCACACAAATACTTGTCCTACGCGGGGATCGAACCTGCGACTCGTCGCGTACTGTGGGTTTAGTGTGGTGACGTCAACCACTCGGCTATGCGTGCAGTCGTTTTTTCCTTACGTCACTGTAACTTCTTTCGGGGTGGTTCAGTCGTGTTTTAATTCTTCGATTATCTGCTGACTGAAGCTAGGTAAATAGGTAGGTAGGCAGAAAGCTAGTTTGTTGCTACTAGCCTTTCTACCCCACACTAAAAATATCCTGGTTGTATTTCTGCCTTGGATGCAGCCATGAGATCGATTACGCACGTGCTTTACGAAATACATTTAAGCAAAATGAGATGAAACTAATTTTAGCATTTATATGCAGAAACAAAATAAGTGATCTCAAGATCAATTATAATTATTTTGGGGTATATTACCCAATTATTAAGACTAAGCCACTTCTTACAAAGCAAGTGACCAATATACAACTCTGTTGCGTCAATATACAACAGGTGAAATATAGGGCTATTTTGGTACTACTAATTTAAACATTTCTTCATCATATGCACATCAATAGATTTAAGTTTCATTCATATCATCTGTTTTTGAGTATCATTAAAATACACCTGCTCTATGCCATTAGCAAATTCAATTACGCATTTGAATAATTTGGGTTCTTTAAAATGCTTCTTTTCTAAATAAATTAGATAAAGTTAAATACTAGAATTCTAGCTCAGTAAGGCAAAATCATATTTGCCTAGAGATTTGTGGTCACCACTGGAAAATTTCTTAACTTACATGTGCCATAGTTTACATTATTATGCTTTGGATATAGTGCATAACAAGTGAATGTAGAAACAATTCTCTTGTTACCAATAACAAGGGCCTGAGTGTGCCATGTTATGAAATTCAACACATGTTTAATGTTAAAAAGAAGTAATGAAGTAAGCTATGTACATAGTTATATTATGTAGTCCGTCTTATATGAAACTTTAATGTAGGTCTCTTAATCAACATTTTCATCTCCAGCAGAAATTTTGAGCTTGATAGGATCCAATAAAATGCCTGAATTGCATTTTTAACAGCAGAATGTGGGGTTGTTTGCACAGATGGAGCACTAAGGAACGGATGGTTTAAACAGGATACTTTATTATATTGCCTGCTTAATTAAAGTGGCAATAAGTTTGAAACATGACTGTATTTGTGCAGACCAAGAATCTGTGTTATAGACAGTGCCGCACTTTAGGCCAGTGCCTGGAGGCCGACTATGACCAGGGGAACACCACCAAAGTAGGCATCTAAAAATAAGCTCGATAAATTTGAAAATAACTTGAACCAAGGGGGCCCCCACTCCTCTGTTGCCCTGAGGCCTCAGGGCCCCTGGGCCCCTAGATCCGACCCTGGTTATAGAGACATTGAAAGAGGTGCAATACCATCTTACCTCCATACTGAAATCTTAATTTATGCATGTATGATACAGGTTAAAGATATAAAACGAAAATTAACTATAGTTCATAGGATACTGTTAATCTTTCTGTTACTTAACCATAAAACAATTATAAGAATTCATTACTATATTAGTTGTACTATTAGCTGCTGTTACTGTATAATAAAACGGTTTAATTAAGCATGCAAATTACTACAATAATTACAATTCAATTTAACTACAATTGAATTTCATTTACTTCCATAATTTGTTGCTTACATCTGTTATCTTAATTTTAACTGATCGTAAAACCTAACACAAAATGGTAAATGGGGTATTTTACACTAATGAATAGTATGACTCAAATTAAAGTAATTGGTGTTATGCTGTAAAATAAAAAAATGATCAACATTTTCAAATGAATTTTGAAAAAAAATACTTGTTTTACCTAAACTAAAAATCACTGAAAATGACATTGACATTGACTTCATGTTAAGGTAAACATCATCAGCATCATCATCTCAGCCTATCGCCATCCACTGCTGAACGTAACACTGGCATTTCAAGTTGTTCCTATATTACAAACTAAGCAACCGCATGTAAATAATGTGTACCATATGGTGGTACCTTCTTTTTAACATACCTATGAATAATAATGAATGTTTGACAATTAATCCCAGAACATATATTAATTAATAGCTCTACCATATAAATTATGTTGAATGTTTGTTTATTTCCCTAATTCCCTAATCTGAGGGCACGGCAGTGCCCCTGCCAAGTCTCGAGCAAAACGGGCACGGCCGTACCATCTTTTCTCGAAGCGATTCGCGGCTGTTTCGCCCCCCCTGTATCTTCGACGTGGACAAAGCTAGGAGTTTAGCTTTTCGGGGAATAATAGTAGGCATTAGAACAAGCTTAAGTTCGAAATTACATGCCAATTGAATTAATGGTTTAGGAGTTACGGTCGATCAAAGTTACACCATTTTGTCACTCACTGACTCACTGACTCACTGACAGATCATCAAAAATCTAAGGTACTTCTAGCAGACTTAGAAACTTCAAATTTTGCACCAAGATAGGTCCTTAGCCACATATAAAGGAAAAATTATAAAAACATTAAAAAATAATATGCCATAGAAAACAATTTTATATTTGCGGTTTGGCAAGAACATTATGTATGGATTTTGACTGCATTGTTAACTTTGTTCGTTGTTTAAGTACCTATTCAATTGGATGAATACATACATAGAATAGAAAAGAATAATATAAATGTAATACACAGACTATCATTAATACAAATTAATACATAAAATTCATAATTCATTAAATTAATAAAGCTAAAACTCCATTGTATTGCGATAAATATTGTATGCGCGCTCGATAGATGGCGTTGTACGTGTCTGAATCGCGCTATGGTTTCGTTACAAAGCGCAGTCTAAGTAGTACTTCAGAATAATTCGATAATTTTCATTTGATAACGCCACCTGTCTATAAAAAACCATTTCGAAACTAAAAAATATTGTAGTGATAATTGATATTCGGAGAACTTTACGTGTTATTTAGTTTAGTTTAGCTATAGTTTGTAAGTTAGTAGATATATATATGCATATATATATAAGTTTAAGCTTGTTTACATTAGAAGTAACGAAGTCTCAGAGAAGAAACAAAAGAGATAGAGATAGAGAATGGGTTCTAAGGAAAGCAGTAGCTGAAGTCCTAGAAATTATGACACCTAAAAAAAAAGAAAGAAATACACTTACAAAAAATAAATGAGATCCCACCAAAAACATTAAATGTAAAAAAATGCCAAGTCTCTCGATGCAGTCTTTCCATCGTAAAAAGTTTTGAGATCTCATAGAAGCCAAGTCCTATTCAAAATATTTTGTAGTTATAAATCAACATTTAGTAATTGTATCAATAGTTTTCTTTATATTATAATTATAGTGACTTGGCAATGAGCACAAATTAAAAGCTGCTTGATGCCTGGAATTATGTGCAAATGTTACTGACGAGACCAGTGATCAGATTATTTGTTATGTGTGAATCATGATGGTCACTACCGACTACATGCTCCAATACAATAATTAAGAATACCTTACGGGTTTTTTAGTATTAAATTTAGTATTTCATAAAGCATCGCTTTATGAAAGTAAATGAATCGAGAGTACACTAAGACTGACTGCCGTTGCCGAAATTCGGTTGGGACGACACGGATAAACCAAAAGAAAATTAATTTTGTGATATTAATGTTTACGCATGCGGTGTGTGTAACTTTCAACTCCTACAAATATGCCGTTTTATTTGTTTCTTCTTGTGCTCATTGCCAAGTCACTATAATTATAATATAAAGAAAACTATTGATACAATTACTAAATGTTGATTTATAACTACAAAATATTTTGAATAGGACTTGGCTTCTATGAGATCTCAAAACTTTTTACGATGGAAAGACTGCATCGAGAGACTTGGCATTTTTTTACATTTAATGTTTTTGGTGGGATTTAATACCTTCACTCAAGCAGTCTTAATAAATGTGCATATTCGTTACATACTACGATTATTGTATATGATTACTGCGTAGGCTAGCACCTAGTGGACCTTTTTAAATAATTGGCGCGAAACATTATTCGCTATCGACTGCTTTTGTCTAAAAATAATTTGACGGAACTTGGTCGAAAAAATATATCAACTATATATGAAGTTTACATTCAACATGCAATTAAATTCTTACGTACGGCCTTAAATACTTGTAAATAAGCCAAATTACGTACCTAATCTGATATTGTGCTGCTATTTTCTCTCTATGTTCAAAATCGGCACCATTGGTACCAGTCACCATAGGACCTCCACGCGAAGCCATTTTTCTAACTAAATATTATTATAACACAAACAAAATTTAAACTTTAACACGATCTTAGTTCACTCAAATGACATCATTCAGATAATCCTGGCAAAGATTTTTCTTTTCGATCAATTCATTTTCCCCATCTGCCAAACGAGAGCCAACGAAATGCCAAAAATGCCAACGTCTCAAGGTTTTTGACTACGTTCCGATACACTTAGTATGTTGAACAAATAGACACGAACTTTATTTATTTATTTAAGATTAATAAAGCAACTACCGCATAATATTTCACTTAGAATATAAAATAATATCAGATACTTTTTTATATCGCTTGAAGTCTTTTACAATCTTAAAACAAATTGTAACCCTCTGTTCAGAATGAAATGTTTTACAGAAAGAAACTACGGAAAGAAACGTACATTTGACATTCTTAATTTTACTTTCGGATACACGCTGAAATTTTATTATTCGTGTACATTATTTGCACTTTGCAGCTGGAACAGTTTCAAAACAAAATATTAAGCTTATTTTACGAAGAAGCTGCAAAAAGTTTACTGATACTAATTATACGCCCATATTTTTACAGCTTGAATTATGAAATGCTTTAAAGACACACTTAATGCACAACTTAATTCACCAGATATATCAAAAATAGCCAACCTTAAATAGAAGGTAGGTATATAACGTATGATTTAATTTTACACTATATAGTACTGCTAAGTACTAAGTAGAGAAATGGACACAACCTACATTTTCGAATGCATACTACTCAGAGGGCGTACGCTTTAATTGGTTTTACTAAAATAAGTTTTCTTCTATTAAATGTTCAAAGAACTGTCTGTATCTTAAATTAGACGATCAAAAATGAAAACACCGAGTTATTTTGATCAAAGTTTTTGTAGTCCCTCCCTTATACAGCAATAAGTAAGATTTTCGAAATTAATAAAGGACAATAACCGATCGGCTCTTGAAAGCCGTTTCATTAATGAATTAATCAAGAAATTACAAGTAAGGTAGCCATGAAATTGATAAAAGGAAAATTAAAACACGTGTAAGCTTAAGACTCTTGAGCATCTAATCACAATGCAGTGCATGGAAAATTCATAAGTTTTCAATGATTTGTAGGATGGCTATAATGCTGTCTCATTGTTTTTACTTTTGGTAATAGATATCAATTAGATTACTCACCTAGCTATGATTAAGTTTTGCATAAATACCTATTCACTATATATTACCTCAGGTAAAGTAAGACAGTACAGTAGGATTCCATCTCGGCGTATATCGGGCATTAGAGGACTAGCAGAGACTGAACGCGAAAAACAGCAAACGTTACTCTGCGGAGTACTTTAGGATAAGCATAAGTCCAGCATTGGACTGCAGCGGGCTTATGATGATGATATACATATTATAGTATTTAATTTTAAAGCATAGATAGAAATGATTACGAACATAAAATAAATGGTACAGTGTAGGTGTTTTTACACCTACACAAATAGCTAAGTACATGTACTTGCTAACGAAAAAAAATCTATGCAACAAAGTTCACTTCGGTACAATTTCGCATCTATGCTATGTAGGTAATTAAAATAAAATATAAGCAACGAAATGTATAAAAACGAAGACCTAACCAAATCGAAAAGTTTTTGAAATATCGAATTTGCCTATAAAAGACCCGTTAAAAGGTCGCGGAAGTCTAGGAACATCTCATTTTTATAATATAGCGTACAAGTTTCGGAATACGACTAGTCACGCCCAACCTGATTGTACTCACTAGAGGGATGGAGGATTAATCCTCGTGTCATGAGGGAATTAGCTACTATTTTAATCACGTGCACAAAAATGCGCAATAATAACTATGACAAGCATTGCAGGATAACACAAATGCTCGTCTTGTTCGAGAACCGAACGTTTCGTTCATCGTTCGATCATACGTTTGGTGCCTTATCCTACTGGTAAATTTATCTGGACCCTTTACAGACATCTATTTCAAGCTGCATCCTATCCAAATATTTTGTCCTATAAATCTAGTAGAATGGTTACCGCAGCGACTGACGTCACAGCTACAGCAATATTGAACAAGAACGCGCGGCAAATTAGAAACATGCACATAAAACGATAACGATTTTAATTGTTCCGCCAAGCTTTGTTTTATAAACAGAGCTCATTATTGAACGAATCATAATAGTTATTTTGGTTACAAACTCCCTGTTGGTTACGCTTCCACTGTTATAAATTAAACCCGTTTACTTTTCAAGTTTTATTGTCATTAAGTTGGACGATTGTGAATATGAAGGTTCTAGTGGCTGTCGCTTTGTTCGCCTTTGTGGCTTTACAGGTAGGAAATTGTTTTATGTGTTATATCTAATAGATAATAGACGTTTACTAGTGAAAGAAGTTTTACAAAGTTTTGTTAACTTAACAGTGAGATTATATGGTTGTGATTTCTGCTATGCCGAAATAATAACCATCGATCAATTTAATCTGAAACAATTAGCGCGGAAATAATATGCCAGGATAGTGCGATATATTTTTACAATTGGTAGCTTTAGAATAGACGGAACCGGTTTTATTTCTGTACCCATGTAATAAAATCAATTAAATTGAGGAACTCTGTCTAAAATATTTAAATTGACAGTTTTACGATTTTTGAGTGAGTTACCCAGAGATCCTTAATTTTGTAACCAAGCTACCATAGCTCCCAACTTTAAAGTAGTGTGATGCTTTTCGATTTATTAATAGTAGATATATTGTCACATAGGTGTGTGGCAACAATATACCTACGACTGAAAAAACAGGTGATGAAGTGTGCCCTGCAAACATTATGTTAGAAGATCCATTAAAAGCAACCGAAAATAAGAACTGTAATGTTCGTATCTCCAAATACAACAAATACGAATTCAGAGTCACTCGTTTGCATATTTTAGAAAAGTTGGTAGTTGTACTAACATATTAAGATCGGAAGTAATTAAATAAGTCAGCTTCGACTAACTTGTGACAACACCTAATTAATTTTAATAATTCGTAGCATGCAGATTAGTCACTCTATGCAATTCCTTGTCTTATTTTTCTCTATGTATAATTAGTATTCTACTGCAGAGCAAAAGTTTTCCTTTACTCTGGAGTCTGGACCCTATACCAATCAAGGCCCAGTTTTATGGTACACTTAAATTCAAACGCTTCTTTGCCACTTCCAGTTTTATTAGATTAGTCACCATCTCGTCATGATCGAGGCCCTGCTAGGTATTTTATTAGTAAGCAAGTAGAAGTCTTATAACTTTTGTAAAACTTAGATATCTACTAAACTAGAAACAGCGACCGGCAATGACTCGGTCCAAGTCGCCTTACACCAAAACTGGATATCTGACGTAGCAATGTTTAACAAACACAGCTGTAGCTATGCAATTTATTTGAGTACTTATATGTAACTACTTCAATCATAGGTAACGTGAGGAAAGCAACACGTGAATGAGAATTTTAGGCTTGGTAACCAGAGACAGACGACAAATGCATCACTAGTTTTATAACTAAGAAGCGTCGGGAAATAGTTTCGCATTTGTATCTATCAGGTGTTAAGATAAACTAGGTCTTGTAAAAAACTTTATACGGTTCGAAATATTTTGCGATTAAGAAGCGGTTTGCGGGAATTATAACTTGACTCATAATTTTAAAATTCAGAAAGCTATTAACTGACAATCACTAACTATTCCCATTTACACAGCGCAGGCACGATAAGCTCTACTTTGGAGGATTATCAATTTTCCTCCTTTTTGCAGCACTTTTCGTACTTTTCTGCTCCTATTTATGCACGTGTGGTACTAAAATAACAGTGATTAACATTGGATAAGTGAAAGAGGTTTTTTAAATTTGTTCAGTAGTTTCATAGTTTATCTGGTACAAACAAATAATGAGTGGCAAAAACTATAGATTGATCAATTATAGATCATCACTTTTAACGAAGTCGGAACTTATCATCACTATTAACTTGTTGTAGAACAATTTAATCCTCTATTTATCTTTTTTACCCCTTTGAAACCAAGCCTTGCCAGAGTGAGAATGTGTCAGAGACTAATTTCAATTCTGAAGCTCTTGCTGTTATCCTCTCAGACAAGAGTATAGGGACGGCAAACATCACAGACCTGACTTACGAGGTACTTGTTCATTGCGATCGTTATGAGTTACTTATAAAGGGAAAGGAGACTCCCGAAACCTATACAAGTTCTTCCGTGCAACTGCTGAAAAAATACGACGCAACACATAGCGTAGATGACAAGCTTCAACCGTTGCAATTGTCTTTTTCTTGAATATGGTGGTTGGCCCTTTGGAAATATTTTATCTTTCTTCTCTATCACTCTATCAGAAAAGAAAGAATCTGAGAGATGATATTGAACTCTGACTCTGTCTAAGTAATTCCTGGTCCAGAACAATCAGTGAGTCGAAATTAGGACCTATGGAAATTATATTAGCTTTTATTAAGTCAATAGCTAAAGTACCCATATACAGGTCTATATGGGCTAAAGAAAAATACGAGTTTATTTCTTAAGTCAGGAAAGTTATGAATCAATATCCCTTAAAAACATGTATAAACTCAAACCGACTAGTACTATCTATACCCTAAGCTTCTTAAATATGCATGAGCCTTTAAATAACAAGAAGTGGTATTCCAGTTGAGTCATGGTGCACCAACTCCGGATGAAGAGAAGAAGGAGGAGCCAGTACCCGCGCCCTCTCCCTCACCAGCGCCCTCCGAAGCCACATCCGAAGCGGCCGCGCCCGTTGAGGTTAGTACTCCATGTTACTAAAGGACATAAAGGTCTGCCGACACGGCTCAAAATAATTTTATTAATTGTGAAAGCCCGACAGCACAATTTACGTCGTAGAGCGCCATCTCTCTTCTAAAACACCTCTAAAAACATTACTTTAAGACGTCGCGGTAAGCCCCTTGAGGAAATCTTCACGAAAACATTTCCTGTTACAGAAATCATTTACTCAATCAACACTTGGGCGATTACTAGTAAAGCATGCTCGGGCCCTAGTTTTACCTATTAAATTAAAGCTAGTGAAATTGTGGAAGCAAGAGATTGGTCTACGGGGTCTGATGCGTCTCCTCGTTTTAACAACTGGAGCATTCTTTGCCCCCGTATAATGGCCGCTGCTAAGTAAAATGTACTGTCTCACTTCTACCAAGCTAACAGTCTTGCTTTAGCATTTTGCAGACCATATCGTAGCCAGTAGTGGACCGCGTCAGGCATGATAGAAATATACCACATTTCTATCACGCCTGACGCGGTCCACTACTGGCTATAGGCCTTCCGCAATTTGCGCCAAAACAGTCTTCCACACTAGTCCGAGACTTTCATTCGTAATGTGAACTTTTAGCGCTTCCATCGTTCATAAAACTTAGAGTAAGATTAGTTGAATATCAAAATTCCGCCAAGCGGTCGTGCTTGGCGTGCTCCCTGTAGAAACCTCACGGATTGAATATTGATAAATAGTTCTTTTACTTCCAGGTGAAATCAGAAGCGCCAAGTTCTGAGGCGCCGCCGGCGGCTGCCCCGGCGGCGGCGCCGGCCGCGCCCGCTGCGGCCGAGACGCCAGCACCCGCCGAAGAGAAGAAAGCCTAGGTTATGTTAGTGTACACCGAGGACATGGTGCGAATGTAACAAACCGGAACGATGTCCGACTATAACGTATTGTGATCTTTGTAAAATAAACACTTGGAAATAAATGTGTTTTGTGATTGACGAAATATTTGTGAGTGTTGTTTGTCTGGAAGGATCGACAATTACCTTTATTAATACCTACAGCTCCCTCCACATACCTACAGCATTTTAATTTGCTGTCATTTACAAACCTAATTGGAAAATCGTTATCCTAACATTTCTAAAGTACATTATGCACAACCTACTACAAAATTTTCATGAAGTAGGTAGGTACTTTCTTTACGTATTTAAGGTAAACAAACCACTAGGAAAATTCCACGAGAACAATATACTTTTCTCAGTAGGCCTGATCGGTGATTCAATCGCGTCACATAACACGCCTGAGGAATCACCGATATGACCAATTAAATGCGCAATTTCGAACGGAATGAGACCGTCGGTATAAGTCCACAATTTCTTGAGGATATAAAATATGCGCAACTGGAATGAACGATCATTAAGTACGTATCATTATTAAATCGACATCGAAAATAGAGGATTAAAGCCTAAAATATGACATGTACCTATAGGTAACTGCGAAGAAGCTTTAAGACAACATTTTCTCAATCATCTTTTACTGCAAACCACTCCATTATTGAGATACCAATTTCAATCCAACGGACAAACAAATTTCACATATAAATATATCAAACCATACCCATTAACGAGTGGTCACGCATCGCTTCGGTTCAGTCTCAAACCTTTCGTAATCCGTATAAAATTGTGCATTGTACTATGCTACTACCGTATAAACGTTCGCGAAACAATCGCCTCATTACATAAACAATTTAATTAAACATGTGTCATGCTTGTCACAAATGGTTATCGAGGAACAGAAATTGGCATTTCATGGGTTGTTATGAATACTCCGGCGGTAGAATCAGTTCTGCCTGATAAGAGCCTTCAGACTCCTTAGTATGTAAGAAGATAGTGAACGTCTTATGTTGGCTCAAGACGAGTTATATCAAGATCATTGTGATGTCCAAAAATAATAATTTGTTTAGTTTCTGCAAGCCTCTTTACAACATAATTCCAGTGATACCAGATATAACAAAATACTGAAAACCTGAATATTTTAAAGGTTAATAAGAGGGTAGGTAAAAAAACTTGTATGTTATTCCGATACATATTTAATTCAACAGACAGTCAGTTAGTAGTGAAGAACAGTATATCCCTCACGCTCCCTCCCGAAGGCAGTTCCAGTGGAGTGAGGGCAACGGCACCAGCGCTGCCGACTCTGTACCTCGACGTACTCTCTGTACCCTGGATATACAGAGTCACCTGAAATAAACACACACGGTTAGTACTAGAAGTACGAAGGATGCTCAGAGAAGGTAGCAACAACATTCAGGAAGCATCATCTTTAATTTACAGAATCCTTTTGAAACCTGAATCACTTTTTAAAAATTTGCACCTATTGCCGATGACAGAATATACAGAACGCAATACTCTACGTTCCTACCTCTTTCGTATCCTTCTTCCCATTTCTTCGTCCGCGAATCAGCATAAAATGTTGTCGTCAGAAGACGGACTTTCGAAGAAAAGCTACAATAAACAGTTGATTGACTTTCGCGGAAGAAAAGCATGTTAACCGCGTGTCGCAGTGAGGTGAACATGTTCATTCCTTCAGTGCCGAAAAGAGGGACTTCATCCCGCAGAGTTAGGCGTGGCACATGCAGTACTGCTAAGTAAGTATATGACAATAAGGTGTTCCATTGTTGTGTTCGAGAGATGAATCTGACAGTAGAAGCCTGAATGTTCCTTCTTCTAAATTCTAGGGGAAAGAAGTAAATTGAAATTTCTTAACTGTCGGTCAGCCACCGGAGTAGGGCAAAACAGGCGCGAACGATCCCATGACTCCGGCTTAAGCAATAAAAGGGGACTGATTTTAGTCGGCGGGAGTCTAAATATACCCGCGCCGTGCCATGCACGCGACTTTAGATTTTAAAGCCAAAAAAGGACAGCATAATATGAGAGTGGGCTGGTGTCGGTGTGTGTGGCGGAGTGTACCTGCGGCGGCGGCGCGTGGCGGCTGGGCTCGCCCGACAGCGGCACGGAGCGCGGCTCGCGGCGCCGGCGCTTGCCGCCCGCGCGCCGCGCGCCCTCGTGCCGCTTACGCCCGCCCGAACCGCCCGAAGCACCAGTCGCGCCTGAGTCTGGGAGCGAAAGCCACTTCTATACACCTATGTTGAAAATACACACCTCCACACGCTGCCTACACATCAGGTTGCTTAGGTATTCAACATAGGTTATAGCATTTTCCATCCTTACTTGTATCTGGACATTGAAAAGTAGAATAGTAATGTCATCTCTTATGTATAGACTAAGCTACATGGAAATACTTTAGCTACAACAAAGATTAATGAATCCGCTGAGAGAATAGTAATAAAGTAGTAAGGATGAATTGAACAAAAAACCATACGAAGTCGATAAAAAATAAACAGAAGACAAGAAAATAAAGAATATTACCATCGTTCTCATGATTCTCCGGTGGCGGCAGAGGAGTGGGAGAAGGCGCTGCGGCACGGCTCAGTGCAGACCGACGGCTTTCCACCAGCCGGACCAGGCACTCCAGAGCTGTCTGCTTACTCTGTACCAACAATACTATGCTCAAGCTTACCTAAAACCACAGGCTTAAGCATCTCAGTACAGATACAAAAAGGAATTTAGACCTTAATTTCATCTAGCAAAGGTTCAAAAGCCGCTGCTTCTGCAGCCTCCTTCAACGCCTCCCAACTCTTGAACAACTTTCTATCTGATAGGCGTACTGTACTTTCTAGTTCACGGATCTCTGTTAAAAAGGAATAGGAATAAAAGATAATTACGTACACGATTGATCTCATCGCTATTTATTATGAGACATCACTTTTCAATTCTCGTCATCAATTCTCAATATCGCAGTGAGTTAGCGTGGTGATCAATGCTCAAACATTCCCTAGATGGGAAGAGGCTTTCGCCTATCAGAGGGGATTTTTTAGGCTGGTATTATTCAGTACAGAAGAAGTACCATGTCATGGTATTATTCTAAAATGTATTGCACTAACCCGACTCCCGTAGGTTGGCGAGATGCGACACGATATGTTTCCTGTGCGCGCGCACGGCCCGGCGCTGGGCGCGCGCGCGCACCACCACGTCGCGTGCGTTGCGCGCTTCCGCGGCTAACGCTGACACCTCGCGAGCTTCTTGTTCCAGACGACGTTCTAGTTCACTATAGTAGAATGACAGTATATATTTTTAAACAGATTTGCAGACATGAGTATTTCCCAAAATACTTTTCCTTCAAGATTTTCAAATAGATGAGATGGAGATGAGTATAAATTTTAGGGTTATAAACGACTAAAACATTGATTATAGTAGCATGTGCATGTAGTGGTATGTAAAACCAAAAAAGGCTGTATGTGGTTGGTAAAGTGGGTTTAGGACCTATGGGGCAAGTGGAACAGAAGACTGAGTAGAAGAATTAAAAACTATACCATGGTACACAATCGTACTTCGCGTTTAATAGCAACGACCTAAAACATACTGTTTCTCTTACCCCATCCCACTTTTTCTCTTAGCAAAAGATAGGCTGGTCATATTGATGATGTTTGATGGGGGTAAAATATTGATTAACAAAAATCGCAACCTTGGATATTCTCCGGTAACTTTGGCGTAGGACTGAATGTTTCGTATCACCTCCACCAGGTGATGAAGCTGGTCACAGAACTCGGGCAGTTGCTCCGGTGTTAAGTATTGTCCGCCATATCTAGAAAATAAATCGCTTCTTCTTATTGATAAAATATTTTTCTGTTATGGCGACATTTAAATTCAATCAACAGTTCAGTTAGAATTAAGGCGTAGGTAGAAGTAAGTTTCTTGCTTGCCCCGTTAGAACCACTCTGACTCTCTCGAAAATTTTAAGAATACCGGTGCAAATCTGATTCATTTGCTCTATTTAGACACGCAGAACCTAGTAATTAGTGGTATATTCTGTAACATACCTCAAGTCAATGTTGGCAGCGAACTGATCGTCATCGATGGCACTGGAGGCGTTGGGGGAGGCTCTGTTGCAGACCTGCGGCTCCAAGTCCTCGTCCTCGTTGTTGGTGCTACAACCAGTGCTTTCGCTCATGCTGGACACGTGAAGGGCCTCGTTAGTTGACGGCTTTATATGTACGTAATACACGCTTTTCAAGTCGATCGGTGAGGTCGATACGTTCGTGTGAGCCGTCAGTTTTCGTCGAGAGCTGCGGACACGTTTGTGTTGGTAAGGATGCAGGACTTCGACTTGATTATAAAGGGGACTACTCCTGAAATGGTGTGTAAGTAAAATGCTTTACACAACAGAATGCCTAATGTATTCAAGTTCATATGAACATCTACTCTTTTAACAGCCAAAAACATTTTCGGGGGGCGATAAGCTTTAATTCCAGAATACTGCAAAGCTGATTACTTCAGTAAGGCATGTGCAATGTGCTGGAATTATTATTTTAGTGATCTCCTATGGATTACCTGCCTATTTCAAGTATGTAATGTATGCGCAAACCTACTCACACGGACGTCAGAGAGTATCGCTTATCTAGATTGTATTTGTGGTGGTCCCCGCGCAGTCGGCCGAGCAGCCTGCCGAGCAGCCGCGACTGTCGCCCCCCGCCCTCCATGCCGCACCGCCTGGCCCGTGTGACACACTGCCACTGGAAGTTACCACTACTAAACTGAGGTAGCATTTCGATAGAATTTGCAGAATTTTTTTCGCGCCTAACAGATCTAACACTGCATATTTCGCATGGCTCAGAGTAGGGGTAGGTAGTGAAAGAAACTCTGATCGTGGTTTGAATCGAGACGAATATGACGATTCTCCCAAGAAGGAGAACATCATAAATTTTACAAAAAAAGAATCGCTAAATCCCCTATAATAATCTCATTCTGATGGATGACATATATATTACTTGGATCTGCTATTAGACTTCAGCTTACGGTATGTCTTACTATGGGATCGTTAACTTTGAACAACATTTCATCAGGAACCTATATTTTATGCGGCCAACCTAGTTATTAAGACTAACTGTATTACGCCAATAAATAATTCAAGGACCGGGATATGTAAGTATCGAGAGAGAGGGTTAGCTGTCCGCTATATGCTAAAAAGTTAACTTTAATCCTGAAACCTGATATCGTAATTAAAATTACTCACATTCAGAATATAGACGCAAATTTAGAATAGAGCTGTTCAGGTTCTGTCCTTCCAGCTGCATTATAAGCCATGTTTCGAAATATTTTATGTTTTAAATATAAATGTTTAACATTTTGACAGATGACTGTTGATGGCCTGGGGTGGCCATTTTATAACTTTATTTTTCTTTTGTAAAACAAAGGAGGTTCTGAAAAAGGTTTTTGTACAGTTTACCAAAGAGTATTGTAAGAAGTTTGTAACCTTACGCCTTTCGTCTTAAAAGGTACCTACAAAATTGATTCAGGTTACAATAACAACATTTAATTGCATGGAGATGGGGGATCTCAGATAAGAATACAAGACTTGCGGTTAACAAATTGATTTGAGTTTAAGTAGCTAACTAGCTACACCATTTTTCTCAGAATATAGCTATTGATGGTGACTTTTTCGGTTGTTGTAATGTATTGACCATCACTTTTGCTTTCTCAGAGTATCCTTAGTGTGCTGAACGAATTTTACTAATAGCAGTGATAATAATATAAGTTGTACTTCGTAAAGCGCTTTTGTTTGATGAAATTAGTGTCCTGCGGCAGCAAGCTCCAGTAAATCCATTAAGCAAAATAAGCAGACCCAAGTCTTAACTTTAGTGACAGGAATTGGTCACCTAACAGTTTGTACTTTATATTGCAATAGATACCGACAGGTTAAATTATATCGAGCTCTATCAGTAAAGTATGAGAACCATGCTTATGAAATGGAAGGATTCAAATAATTTTCTCGTGTAAAGTGCACGTTTGCTCTCACTGCTTTCATATAATAATTTAAACTCGTAATATATTGGGTGAACAAAAATAAAACTCAGAAATGTTTTTTACATTTTGTAATTCATATAAAAATACAATTATCATTATCAATATACATAATCGCATTTGCCAGCGAAGGCATACAATAGTTATTTTTAATAAAAACCACAACTGCAAAACATGAAATGCTAAATTGAGTCAAATTTTAAGTACAACATCAACTTCACTAGGCACAGATCAGTCTGTTTAAAAAGTATGTAAAAATCATCGAAACGCCAACATACCTTTGATACACACCAATTTAAAGCCTTACACGATAATAACCTCTAGACAGCTTGACATTAATACGAAATTTGAATGAAAAATTTAAATAGTAATATAAAATGTTAATAATGTTTGGCCTTGAAGGAAATCTTAACCAAATTGTGACCTTCACATTCCTAATAGAGAGTTTGGCGAGCACAATACGCTTTGCTTTGACACAAAAGCTGGATATAATGCAAGATTAAAATATAAGAAAATAATTTCCTAACTATATAGGTAAATAATACTAGTATTGAAAGAAAATGTTCCTGTTCAGTAAATATGAAAGAATTCCTTTTTGCGAGGATTGTAAAAGAACCATCGTTATCTTATCAAGCAAAATTCTAAGAGACCCGACAGTGGACCAGGGAGCAATCACATATTTAACAAAACTATCTACAACCAACACAACTTTTGAAAATCAAAGGCACAGCATATACCCTAAATAAATCTAACAACGTTCACATCAGGCGAATACGTTCCGCACAAAAGCCAAAGATAGGAGATCGGCCGAAGACTAACACTTAGTAATTTCTACGCAGACCGGTACCAAACAATTTATATACCGAAGGCTGTCGCGGGACAGCAATACAGAGGCCGAAACAGATGCAGATGAGCGCCCAATGCAAACGAACGAAACTGGTCCCACCGGGAATCTTCTGCGCGAGAAACGAAGCGGGCGGGGCGGGCTTACCACAGCCCCGACGAGAAGCCGCCGGGCGGCACGCGGACGCGCTTGGGCGGCTCGGCGCGGGCCCCCGCCGCCGGCTCCGACTTCACGGGGCTGGCCGGCTTGGCCGCCGCCTCCACCGGCGCGGGGGCTGCCTCCACCGGGCTCTTCTGACCGTTCTGGCTCGCTTCTGTGCCGTTGGTTGGCTTCGGCTCATCGGGTCCTGGAATAACAGCATCAATGTTTTATACACAGTAGTAATAGTACTATAAGATCATACCACAATTACGAATTCTTTCGATCGGCCTATTTCTTATATCGCCTTCAAGAGTCACAGTCTGAGATATCACTAACTGCCATATGAAGCCAATTTGATACTGTACATATAAGTTGCAACAAACCACACGGACTTATCAGTATATTCTTTGGATTTTCAATCCATTGTGACGAAAACACACATCACATTTAATAAGCTGAGGATGATCCAAGGAAAAGACTGTCAGACACTTACCGACGACAGATCCGATGGTGGACGCGGGAGGTCCGCGGCGCGGAGTCTGCTGCGGCTCGGGCTCCCCTCCGAAGATGTCGGTGTGGCCGCCGCCGGGAGGGCGCAGCACTCGGCTAGACAGACGCGTGTTGTCGTTCAGACCCACGTTGAAAGATGTTGAAGTCATCCTTGCACTGCAATAGAACACAGATATTATTAATATGTGTGAGTACCCAAAATTATGGTCGTCGGTAGCGTGTCGTTAGTTCTTATGACAGGGTATGTAATCATTGCCAGTACCTACATGTTACCTCAAGCAGGTCACATCAACAACCCAAGTTGTTAAAGTAGTATTTTAATATTTGAAGTTTCTACGTCCATAATAAAAAAAAACAAGGGAGAAAAATATTACCAACTGAGAACAAAACACAAGTCACCATCTGACCCCAATTAATTAACCGCAAAATAAATAAAAATTAGCTTGGTTACAGCAAAACAACCAATTAGGAATACTTTTGCAAATTTCGAATTACTTAAAATTTAAAATTTACCTAATTAGTACGTACCCTATTCCCTATAATAATCAGGAGAGCCTATTTCCCAGGATAAGTCTGCATTCAGTTACAAACGACGGTTCGCTAATAATATTAATGTTCACAAATAAATAATTTAATATCGCAATGACTTGACATGAAAGAATGACAGTTCGATTTAATTTTTTAAAACAATAAATTCTGCGGTTTCGCGTGGGAAGAAAGTAGTTTGTATAATGATTGTCTCGAACCGTTTTGGGAAGTTTTATAGCGGCGGCCACATTGTGTGCAGTATTTAAAAAATATATTTTTCTAACAATTACCGGACTTTCACTTCATGATAAGTTTTAATTGGATATTGTTGTACGTGCGTGTTTTAATGAGTACATGTCCTAAAGGATGCTCGTTTTCTAATAAAAGACGGCCTTATTTCAATGTGGGTCGATTTGTAACAGAATATTCTCGAAGCTTCATTGTTACTAAGTAGAAGTCTGCAGGCAGATTCATTTCATTGGTATTACTTTTCATATTGCAACAATTTTCTGTGATTTAGGTATAACCTTCACCGCTTTTATGTAGACAAGTTAGTACCAAATAAGTGATATCCTAATGAAATTAATTCTAGAGCTAGGAGAACGATTGTACGTGCCAGATTAAAACACCCACGACGAGAGATTATCTGAGTAATCTGTTATATGTATTATTGTATACATAATGTTTACATTATCTTCTCGACCTTGAGGCAACATAACAGGTACATAAATATCAAATCTAGTCCAATTAACATTCTTTCAAATCTTTTATAACTTAACTGTTGAAGAAATAAAAGGCCTCCTAATTTTGTATAACCAAATTAGGAACGACATGTTAGGACCAACATATTATTTACTAATCACACAAAAAGAAACATACTTAATTAGAATTACCTTATATTGAACGTAGATTAATTAGACGTCAATATTATGTTAGTATACCTACTGAATTATCGTTTAATGCTGTCATGTCTGCTCTAGATTATCAGATAATATGTATGTATGAAAAACAGCTATCTAAATGCAATTTATTGCAGATCGTTCCGAAATAATAAAGCCTTTGTACTGAACAGCACGTAATACTATACTTATATCGTCATACTTAAGTACCATTTTCCGTTAGGGTGACTGGCCGAAACATTACTTATGATCGGATTAGACACGAGCAAATATACGCGTACAGCAAAACAGGACTACAAATACATAATACATATCGTATTAATATTACCAAGCTAAGCAATACAAAATAACATAATATTCAGATAATAAAAATCGTAAAAGATGAATGTACTAAGTTTGGTTACACCAGAGTTTATTCACCCCATTGTGGGTTTCAGCTTAGGGCGTTGCCATGGTTAGACTAGGTATTATTTTACGATTTAGGAACATGCGTAGCTACGAGCTATACAATGTATGGGGGTCGGGAAACATCATAAATTGTTATTGAAATTGCTTCTGTTATAAAAACTTTAGTTATGTCTAGGAAAGTTATTTATGGTGATCGTAATTGAAGGTGGATTTATGATATTGCTTTTGACATGTTTGTTTGTTTCAGATTAATAGTTTAGGCAGTGAATATAGTATATTACATTAAGGTAAATGCTAATAAATAGTTTTACTATTTTCAAATGACCTTTTCTTTTCGTTTTATTGGGTAGTTTTGTATTTTTAGTATATCACTGAACATAGGCAAAATCCACTTAATATCCGTAAAGAAGGAGGTAAAAACGTCCTTTTCTAATTATGTGTTAAGAGCAAATACGTTATCCATATGGGAATCAAACTTATCCTATATCTCCTTTATTCCACAAACACTACCTAATACTCAAATTACGATTCCACATAATTACAGCATATTGGTTAAAACAATATGGCCTGTACCGGTACGGAAAACCCGTATTCTACCCTCAATAAATAGCACAATCACCCCAATAAGGAGTTTACAATTGGTTGATGCTAACAACTGTCGATAATATCGCCCTTATCAGCGTATATCAGTGGGGTGCCGTGCAATCAATATGCACACCTTTACTATCTATCAAATCACGCAGACAGTATGTCACATGTTCAGGGGTTAGTTATTGAACTCGATAGTATCACTCTAGCTGGGCATACACATTTTGTTTTCTCCTTTTCGTATGGTTAACGAACGACCTGGTGTCAGTTGGTTCAATACGCCTTAGGCATCTGACGATGTTCTATACTTTAACCGTTTAAATAAGTGCTATTTACCTTAAGTATTACCTATGTAATACGCACATGAGAACGAAATTTGAACTCTTGTGACTTGGTTTTTGAACCAGGACCTGCAATATTTGATGGGGTACACTAACTATATTATAAAGGGCCTAATTTTGTGAGATTATATACTGGATAATTTTTATAAAATAAAGTATGCAGGTAGCTGACAACCGGGGCTTGAGAGACTTGAAGTTAAGAAAGAGAAAAATTGCAGGATTTCCTCTTTTTTGTACGATGATAGCGGCAATAAAAGTAGATGCAGCCGAAGCCGCGTGAAAAATCTAGCTCACAAATTGAAGGGGAAAATGTTTATAATATATAGCGCAATCGTAGCATACTATTTATAATAGAAATTAATGATATCGCCTGACCGCTGACTAATCAATTACAATACAGATAGAAAGCTCATTACAATGATTATTCATGCGCAGATAGAATAGATACATCCTTTACATAATGTGTTGAACAATGCACCGACAGACGAGGTACTGATGTGCGTCAATCATGTTTTTTTATACTTTATTATAGAAGTTCATTTGTAACCGTATTCCACTAGACACAACTTGATTGACTATTAGTTTTACGCTCAGTCCGTTTTAAGAGTAATCTAGTAAGCAAAAAAACATAAATAAAAAAAGTTAGGAGCAACACATTGCTCATTTGCTTTAACGTGAGTAATATTTTAGGCTGAAATTTTGATTTAGATTTTATTTCATATCGAATAATAAAAGAAAGTTTTAAGACCAGTTAATATGTCCTTAGAACGGACCTTACCTTTCCTTATTACCTGCAAGTTTAACCCGTACAAAGTAACTGTATAAGTTAAGAGATATCAAATAATATGAATACGATAACTTGTCTCGTTTCCATGACTATGCAATACCTCGTCGTAATGCATTGCGTATTTACAGATGTACTTTATGATAAATCATAAGTATGACCTTCTAATAAATAACTATCAAAGGTATGTGACTACGGAAACATAGATGCAAATAAAATAACATCTATCTATATGTTCATGTTCTATTTCAAGTTTTTTTTTTGCTTTTTTCTTTCTTCCTATAACTTAACTTTGTCTACTTATTTTTTACTATCAAAACCATCAAAACTTTATTCCGGTACTTTTATCATCAGTAAGCTATACAAATCTCAAGGGGTTATCCATTCCATATCTAATTAACACAGCGTTTTGTAAGACGTTATACAAACTACAATTAAACGCAATTAGAAATTAATCAAGTAGTCACGTAATTACCTACTATTAATTAGTGCAACAACTAGAGTTTAATCTATAGACAAGCTGCGTCATGGTTTAGTGAAACTATGTTGCCATAAACTTAATATCAACGGGTCATAAAACTTATAGGCGTTTAATTTGTCTGTACCTAAATACCCAGGGTCAGACTATAAGTAATGGACGTAAATGGCCTGAATTTCGGTTTATCACCTCATGCTCTAAATTCTCAAAATCGTTCGTTCTAATTTTGACCCTTAATGATACTAGGGTTCAATTACTTTCCCATATGGAGTAATGGGTCTAATTTGAGGGCAAACATAACAACAATGCTTGTAATTTTGTAACATTAGCGTCACTCAGTTGACTGATGTTTTTCATAACCTAGATTAAGTTCAAATTATATTCAAGTTCCAGTTACAGAGAGGATTACATTCGATAAACAGACAGGGAAATATCTAGGAGGCAATGCGAAGCCATATTCAACATACATGCCGAAAGGTAACGCCCAAAGATATCGGCCCTGACCTTATTGGTGTCCTTTAAAAGTACAAGTGCGAAGACTGTGACGTAGTCGGCGCGCGCATTTATATAAAGGACTACAGATCATAATTTATACGAAACACGTTCCTCACAGAGGTTTCATCAGGACAAAAGATGATTGGACCAGACACATAAAGGTGTGGAATAACTCGACGACTTTTGAATGTCATGACAGGTTGTTTGAAACACCGGTAGAGTTTGTTTAGAATGATTTTAAAGGTTGGTAATGTAAGCAAGTGATAAACAGGTGGCACGACAGCAAGGGTAGCCGTATGTTCCTTGCTTACGGAGCTATTTTAATATACAAAACATCGTCACTTATTTGATGACCAAAAATAATATGTTTCGATTTCATAAGTGCCACAGCAGCAGACCATATAGCAAAGAGGACAATCAAATCAGATTTATAGATTAATTGTTTCCAGCAACAAATCATCTTGTTAAACAGATAAGTACTCAAAGATTTTCGTATCTAACCTTGGATTAGTCTGGAACGAAAATGAAGTCACCGGTGCGTCAAACGACATGTAAAACGATACATCAAGCCGCAGTACCCATCAACATATTCACATTGCTATTTCCATGTTTATAGTTTAGTAGCTGGGGATAAAAAACACCAGATCATCTGTTTATCGAATCAGTAATTGTGGGAAACTAGCTTGAGAATCGGTAATATAATCGATGAGAAAACTAAGACGATATAACATCCAGGTAATTCTAATATTTCATTAGCTTTTAGAATTAAATGAAATAAAGATATAAGCAAAATTGCTTTGTTTACATACCAAAATGAAACGTAATCCAACAGATTTATAGAAGTAACAGTCACATAAACAGTTGTAAATAGGTCTTATTTAGTGCGCTTAATAATTTTCGGTAACCGACAGGATACTAGACAGTATCTATGATTAAATATCGATGTTTCTTTAACAAACGCGTCACCCAATTGGTTACAGTCATTAATTCTGAATCACGTCTGTTGAAACTGTTGTACTGTGACTAACTTATTTCTCTGTAATGTTTTTAAATACATTTAATCTAATCGCGAGGAATCATAAGCACTATCTCAGATTCTAAGAATACATTTTGTTGATTAAAGTTAGTAATACTTAGCATGTCTGTCGTATAATAATGTATTTAGCATGCATGTATTAATTAATTTGGGTATTCTATACAGTTAAGTATGTAAACTCTATATCCGACGAAATATTCAATCAGGCGATTAGATGATTGGACAACCAATTGAAAAAAAAAATCTGACCAAAGATTACAAGACACAAGAATTTGTGTTAATATACGATTAGCTGAAAAAGTAGATCGTTTCGCGTTCCTAAAAAGATTTTAATAACGAACCGCAAGGCTATATTCGGTATCTAGCAATTGAATTTGCAAGCCAACCGAATAATATATTGCAAAAACTTAATGAACTTGTCTGAAATCAATGTCTGTGTTAATAGAAAATCTATCGAGTTGTACCGATTCCTTGTGTCAATAAGCAAATATACGTTTAATTTTACTTGGTAATATAAATAACGGTATCTTTTTGAGTTTAAGTTTGTATTCACAGTTCTTTGATTTATCTCTAACTTAATCTTGAGAGTCTATTTTTAGAATTGAAGACTCGACTCAAAATATTTTCCTGTGTGGTACTCGTTTTGGAAAACGTCGATCGATAGGAATGATACATCTAGATTGTGAATTAGATTATTACTTTATGTTGACTCGCCGTTACTGCTGATTATGTAGCATAATGTCAGAGTTGTTTCACGATAATACAGTTCTATTTTCTACTGAATCTAAAAGCTTATCAAACAAATAAGTTTTATCTTTAATTTCGGAAATATTCAGTATTCTACTCTAACAAGGACTTATTACAATTTCGCAGAAAAACAACACCATGTGTCATGGCGCACAGATGGTACAACATCGACAGTTGTTAGCTCTCAACTGTAGTACAATTATCTTGCAATAACAATATGGCTGCCAAATTAAATAATAACCGCGGACATGTTAGACTTCAGAACGACTCTAACTGTAATTAAAAGTACTTCTATTTGATTGCTAGGTAATGTACAATGTTAATTAACTTTCGGTAAATGCGTCACATTAACTAAAAATAGCTCTTTTTTTTTGTTTTAATGGGACTGGGTTCATAAGAGCGAAATCCAGTATTTTTGAAATGTAATAAAAACAACAGCTGACGGGTTAACGGTGCTTCAAACATGCAACCAAATAACGGTTTAAAACCTACACACAATTTTATTTTTAACCTGACAGAAACACCTAGAAAGGCAAGATAAAAATAAACAAGTGAACAATGTCAGTAACTCAATAACCAATCATGCAAATCACTAGATACAAAACTACAGTTTCACTTACACAAAACAGATCCAAACATTTCAAAACTCATGCTTTTATCTATACTACACAAAAAAAAATACGTACAAAAGTGTTTCAACTTTAAAAACAGAAGCTTTTTCCAATCCCAAATCGGGTTCAGAACTACCCTCACGACGAACAAAAAACGATTGCCAGAAATGTCAATGAAATGTAAGTGCTGTTGCTAGAGCATTATTGCATAGAGCATATATACAGGACGTTAAAACCAGCTTAGTTTGTAAGTATTGAGGGGCGTGTGATGTAGGTTATGCTTAAAAATAATGGCCTCAAATACTCTTTATCATACATTTCATAGACATTTCTGTATAACGGCACAAACAAACAATAATTAACGTGAAACATGAAAAACAGAACAAAGACAACACAAACGTATCATGATACAAACTCGTGAGTTTCGCCCTAGCGTGTGAACGTAAAAATCAAACATTTGAACAAACATCGTTCATTGGCGTGAGGGATACCTATTATCAGGCATTCCCGTTTCCCTACGATCAATAACTGTTGTAAATAAACAATTTAAATTCATATTAGTTTCATATTTAAATGCACTTAGCTTTAAACTGACAACTTTAAGCTTTTAATGCTTTTTATGTTATTTACAAGCATTACAATTTAGTAGGTAGTAAGGTAATAATATTGATAGGCTGAACCGAATCCCAAATGATTACTATAAACCTTTGTGAGTACAGTTAATGAACATTCAATTTGAACTGTCTTTCATCTCAGTGGCATAGAAGTATGGGTTACAGATACTTGATAATTTATTAAAGTCTATAATCTACAGTTATTTACCAAATGGTTGTAAAAATAGTAAGCAAAATTTTTGCAATCTTACTTTTTAAAATGACGATAGTCCTATGGTTTCTGCTAAAACTATGGTTTTTCAAGTATTTTGTGTACTACTTATGAATAATGAAAAGCAATTAAAATCTTCTACATAAACTTAATGTAGTAAATGCACATCAGAATGTCCTTACTGATTTTCTTTGTGTAATGGTAATGTTTTTCTATGAAACTGAGATAAAAGACGTTCCTTCACACTTTCCCCATTCAGTAGATTCTCGGTGAAAGTTTTGTGTCCACAGTTGCAATTCACGAATCAAGACTTGATTGAGTCAATTTTTTGCGTGTCTGGCACCGAAAATACTATAGAATGGAAAAAGTATTGTCTTCGTTGACAGAAATCCTTACCCGATCTGTATAAGGCTGAATTCTTATGATAAGCGTTTGCGCAAATCATCCCCAAAAATAACATCCACAATCAAGTTGCAAACTGCGTCAATCGCTTATCATGGAAATCCAAATTAAAACCAATAAGTGCAGTGATTTTATTTATTCGCACTCAATTGATTTGTCATTGCCAGTTTGGTACGTCATTCGAAATAATACTTCGATACAAAAGAGGCAATGCAAAATAATTTAGCGCTCTAATACTAACGTAGGCCGGTATATTAGTAATGATTTATCAAACATCTTTAAACTTAAAGAGTGTCGACACAAGACACGTCGAAAATATAGTAAAGATGCTTGATAAATATGTGTTTAGTCAATAATATTAATAATACCGGCCGTCTATTGGACTCACACAGCAACAGAACAATTTCATTCGGCAAGGGATAATTTAAAACTTACCTATTCCTCAAAGCCTCTTGGTTTGCAGACATTCTACCAGATCAGCCTAGCAGTGTGGACGAGATATAGAGATGTCTTTAGGTAATTTGTGAGTTCTTTTAACACTGTAACGAGAAAGCGTTGCATTCATAGAAACTGAAAAACTATACAAGTTACTGTTAGTTATTTATTAAATCAAAAATCACACACAAAAACATCAAACGAACGAAAGTAACAAGCAGAAGAGCACATATAAGAGCACATTTATCATTGCATAGATTTTACGTTTTATAAGTAAGTGCTGTTCTAATTTTCCGTGCTACAAGAAAATAACAATTAAAATTTGTTTCCTAAACAATAATTTAAAACGCACCTGATAAATTCTAAACTACACCAATACAATACTCGACTCGGAACCCTAAAATTTACTCAACAGGGAAATTTATTGGTCGATTTCAAAACCATCACAACATCAGCCGTACATTACACGTCTGTCTATAAACCAGACATAAAGACAATACCAACGTAGGTTTACCCGATGAATCATTCAACTGGCTTTTAAGGGCGCGGACATATTTGTCGATGTGCGTTCAACTCGCGCGTCACGACCATCGCACCTTTGTAATTAAGCTAACAGTTTAGCTTTAAATTAAAGGCGTTGCTGATGACTTGTCTGTACCGACGAATCTCCTAATTAATTTTATATTTTTTATAGCAAAAACCTGTTAACACGCACATCATATTAATTAACAATCTATATTAAAATAAGGGTAACATTTTGGTCGAATCTTTTGCCGCGCCTATTGCGTGTTGTTGCACGCGTCGAGAGTACATTCGACCACGCTACCTGCGAACGCACCCTAACAAATACAACTATTACCTACGCAAGTACTAAGTAAGGACGGTAGCCGGTCATTTGATCTAGGAAGCCAGCCGGAAGGTATGATTACATTACAATCAATAAACGTCTGAGTCATGAATTGGAAGCGTGCTTCTGTTATTAGGAAAGAAAATAGGCGAAGAGAATTTTAATTAACAGCTGAAAAAACTCTTAAGATTGTTTCTATGTTTCTGCTAACATGCGATATCTCTATTGACATTCCAGGTAAACAAATATCGCACGTCTCTCTAAAGAAATCATAAATGCTACTTTTGCCAAGTGGAACGGATAATCAAATATTTATCTGAGTATGCATTTCATCCTTTACAGGTAAGTTTACCATGTACCAAGTTAAATGAACAACAAGCCGGCATAGCAACCAGCTCTTATGTACCTATACCACTTACATGTATTCTACCAAGCTAAGTGCGCAGGGGCGCACAAGATAAATGCGCAGATTGCTACACGCCTTTGATGGTCATTCATATGCAGACAAATACTCGGGCATAAGTAATCGAATTTGTACCATGTAGGGTAAGAAGTGAGAACCGGTCAGCCGAATAGGAGTACTGACCACGAAATAAAACGATTTTGAAATGTTCGAGTGCCCCATAATTTGGTTTTATTACGGTCTCGGGTGTGTTTTGTCTATTTGTTCAACCCACGCCCGTCTGTTCGTTGGGACTTTAGTAGATAGCCCTTCTTGAAAAGTGGTTTGAAGAATTTGTATTGCGTTTTTTGCATGGCAAAATTCTCCGAAAAGGGATGCAATAATTTTGGTCAGACTGAACACAATCTCTTTACAATTTCTTGTGGTATTGTAATCAGTTGTGTAGAACGTTAGAATAAGCCAAGCAATAGGACTTACAACCAGCAGGTAGCATTAAGGGCTGAATATTTATGCAATAACCTACTGCTATCTAGACATACCAGTTCTACTAAACCTGTGAACGTTCTCCAGCCCACGTAAATAGTTAGAACCTGTACAATATTTTAATGTCTAGAGATGTAACTATCCTGCAAATCCTAAGACCTGTCTTAAACTCTTCTCATTACTTGTGGCAGCATTGGATTACATTTTAGTAGTATCATTGCATCAGGGTTAATTAGCCATTAGTATTTTGTGCGTGTCAACTAAAGCTAGACAGACCACCTACAATTGCCTCTCGTAACCTATTTTCTACACGAACAAGCTCATGCCCAAAACAAAGTCTATTTAGTCAAAAGCACTTAGCAAACAAAATGCCGAATACCTTCATACCGAAAAAACTTTTAACAAGAGCGCATCCTCTCTCCAAACACATGTAATTTAGTTAGCCAGCCTTGTTTAATGATAAATAATTACGGGCTAGTCCAACAGTACTATAAATAAACAGTTCCTTATCGTAGCACAACTTGTAATCAAGCGAGGGTAACCGGGTTATTAAATGATGCTTGGAAGGAAGCAATGCTATCTACTTGGTACTGTGAAACATTTCATTGTGTTCACAAATCTGATTCATTTGGAATAAGCACCGCTTTGCTATTACATTCTGTTTAATCTAAAAGTTCATTAGATAACACGGAAAATGTTATCAGAGAGAGTAAATTTACTCTGTTTTCAATAAACAAGGAACTCCTAAAGAAGAGGAGTTCGAAGTTTCACTTAAATGAAGAACTAGGAACAATAGTTAAACGACGATATGAAATCTTTCAATAGGTAAGATTGTTATTAATTCTAGGCTCAGCGAACGAAGTACTTCATTGTTATGAGATTTTGCAAAACAATAAGTTCCTAAGAGAATAACTCCTTATTGCCTTCCTTCATTTAATTAAGTAAGTCCGGAATTACCTGCCAGATAGTAGGAAGTTAATTACCTAGGGCTCAGTTATATCTAGAAATAAGGCTAGGGATTTGTAACAAATAAGGCTAGTCAAAAGCATGTCTTTAGCTTTGGCCCAGTGGTAAAATCCAATGCTCCAGATATTTTTCCAGCTTATTCGCCAGCGAAAATGAGAGAAAACTGTCTAGCAGTCGAAAAGACACTCATTATAAATTAAACACTCTTTAGTCTCCTACATTTTACGAGATCGTATTGTTTTATTACACGTGGTGTGTATTTCTATTCTCAGAAAGTAATCTAGTCTTCATGTGTGGTTGCCTTTCACTAGACTAATTATTATTGACAGCCAATTATGTTAGCTTTCTGTATCAGGGGATTAATAGTCGGACAACGAGAATACAAATTCAGATTAGTGATTCAGCAATGGAGTTGTTTAGAAAATAGCAATAAAAAGGTAGTCGATAATTTTCTCTAGTCTAAACCTATCGTCCTGCTGAATTTTTATTTTGCCAATTCAGCTGAATACAAGATAACATTCGATATAATCATGGTCCCGTGCCAACGAAATCCCGATTAGCTCCTTCGAGCAAAACAGACTGGCACTCAGCCAAAACTCTAGGATAACGAAAAAGTAACTTATCTAATTAGACCTTACTTATTTATCGTTGGGAGTAACTTCTGTAATTCAGTGTCTAAACAACCGAATAATTGTTTATCAGAGTTCAAATTGGGAGCAAAACGAATTCTCAATATCTTGTGATAGAGCAAAAACAATGAATAAACGGAGGCTTATTACGATTGGAATGTGTACTTGCATGCATCATGGAAACGATGCGTGCACTTATAGCATTGAGCATGCTAATATGGAGCACGGCTAGCGTTGTGGCAGGAACCTCTAGGAATGGTGCGGTTGTGCGTCCTTTGTGGTCAGAATCGGATGTCTGCACAAAGACTCTTTGTGTGCTCATTAACAAGGACTGTCTTATTTACAAAGGATCGGAACATGCGAATTATTTGACACCTTTACGAGGGCGGGAATATTGAAATTTATGTTGCACCACATTGTGAAGCATTGTGCAAATTTTGAACAATGATTTACTGCCTATCTAGTTACTTTTATGTTTAGAATAGATTGAAAAGCGAATTTCGGCACCAATACAGGGAAGTTTCGAAATTCGTAAAAAAAAACTGCAAAGAGATTGTTTGTATCCCATTAAGGTAATATTTAATGACTTAAGTTAATGAGCTGTTTTTAAGCTGCTATTTTGGTAACTTAATGACTGCTGGTCATAAACTAGACTGGCTCTAGACAACACTATACATATGGTAAAAAGTCAACATTATGTGTTTTAGAAGGTAAAATGATATTAGTAATCAGTAATCAGTATAAAGCCGCTTTCCATAAATAAATTGACTTTGATAATATTACAAAATTAAATAATGTTTGGATCAACTTAAACCATGCACATGATGTTAAAATGGTTTAATATTTTGCCAATTTATTAAATCTTTTCCTTTAACCGTTTACTTTAAACTTTACTGTTTAAAAATAACAGGGAAGGAAAAGTGATAGCCTCAATTACAATATCATAAATAATAGCAGATGATTGGATAACAATTAAATCATTTAAGTATGCAAGTGTTGAGATTGAGTATGAAGAATACAATTTATTGGTTTTGTAACTAAAACAATGCTCAAAACTTTATATGGGACGTCAACTTCCAACCGTAGAACATCTATAGGTTGGTCTTATTATAGAGGTAGGCTAACAGTTTAATTCTCTAGTATTTATTGCCCGATGCAGAGAAAAAAACAAGATCAGACAACACTTTTTGATAGATGAGGCTTTTGAAGCCCAAAATTATGTTAGGCAATAATGCTATCATTATTAAAGTTTTACCTTAAGATAACTATTAGAAAGATAACAAATAATTGCAATTAATGATTTAATACTGAATGAATTGACAAAGAGATAGCATTGACTATTATAGCTACGAGTATAGTAACATTTTTATTTGGCAATGCCTGGCCCGTTCTTTGTACCAATTATAAGGTCAATAGCATTTCAAATACTTGTGATAACTGATATCATAGGTCACTGACTTGCATGCTTTGACTTATTGTATGTAACAGGGCAAAAATAATTGTTATTTACTATTATGTAGCAATGATTACAAAGGTTAAGGCACTGTAAGGCTGTTCTTAAAAAATATAAAGTTCAAAAAAGCTGTTTAATTATTGTTTTAATAATTTTTTTTATCGTTAGAGAACTAGTGATATTTTACGATATTACATAAGGTTTAATAATACTGTGGAGTTATACGTGTTTAAAGCATATTTCATTGTAGGTTTCGTAATGTTATAAAACTTCTAGATCTAAAAAATGCGACATAGAACCCACCACCCATTAACATCTGCACAACGCAAATCACAAATACAACAAAAAATAAGTAAATATCCGACGCAGGTAACAACCAAATCGTTATATATTTAGAATGCAATGCGAACGACATTCCAGACAAGGAAAAATGTACAAAACCGTACAATATTCAGACCATAACGGCACAATAAGCTGAATCTATCGCAAGAAAATATACCACGCATCATATCAAACCCGGCAATTATGTTTTATTTTATAATCTAACTGTAAAACCAAAGAATCTATCGTACATGTACTGCGGTCACTCCATTCATGCGGCAAACAAAATATAACGGTGGATTCTTTTGTTCAATCGCACCATGCGTTACCGTGATACAATCCGGTAAAATCCGATTTTTAACGCGAATATATATGCAAATATGCGGTGTAAACTATACGCCGATACTCAGATACTTAGATAGGATATCTCGTCCTGCGGCATAGAAGCTCATTGACCTTTACAAAAATCTTGAAAAATAACGGCTCGTGTCTAACGTCTGGCGGCCGGTGCCATGAAATTTACAAATACAGAATAAAGACACTTACCGAACTAAATAAACACTTAAATATTTCACTAAGTAACTTTTAGGACTGATTCGGTAACGAATGCGTTGTAACGGTCTCTTCGGAGAATTTTTATCAGAGGAAATATTACTCACCGACTGGTCGCTGCTCTTCTTTTTGACGGAATGCGTGCGAGCGAGATAGAAAAGTACGATATTGCAAGAGAATTACTTGAGAACCTACTATACTTGTAAATTAAAGTTCTGGGCTTTACTGAAATATCGCAATAATCTACGATCATATGAAAATGTAGAAATTTGGCTAGGTTTAAGGAGAAATCTAGCTTTAATGATCTAAAAAGTAAAATCCTTGATAATTTCTTACTAAGATCAAGGTACAATTTCAAATAGCAAAAATAATAGAGTTTTGGTTAAAAGTATTAAATTTTAGAATTATATCAATGATCTAAAACGATTGAAATATTTTTGAACAAAGTGTGAAGATTTTACATATTATTTAAATGCAATAAATAATAAAGAGTTACATTATTTGAAATGTAACATGTCTGTAAATGTTTCTATTGTGGTAGTTTTACAAAAAGTATGGAAACCCTTTTACAGGAAACCGATAATATCCAGTTTTAACTGGTTTTGTCGTTTGCAACTTTAAAGACTATGTTTTATGGGCAATTCATGTAATTTTATTAACATTTAGTCTTTTAAAACATTTATCAACAAATAAAGCATTAAATCGATAAAGTGCAAAACAAAGACAAATTTGTTTTTGTATTTCTAAACGAATAGTGTTACCACATAAATAATTAAAAATAATTTACAAAAAAAAAACGGTTTATTAGCCTGATCATAACTGACTGTACATGTACATGAAAGTCTATTTGGTAATGCAAATTGCAAGTAGCAGCAAATATTTCCATGAAACTTAAAAAATAATATTCATTTGATTCAACTAGACAAACGACATCGAAAAAGATCCTTTTTGTTTTTATTTTTTGTTGTCCACTATGCATGTTAAAAACTGCTTTACAGACTAAAATAAAAATCACTCTAAAATAGTTACATGGAAGAACTTTTTAAAAGATACCCAACAAATACTGAAAAAATTAACGATAGCCTTTCCTCGTATGTGTTCCTGATAACCAGCCTATTCGAGGCCTAAAAGCTTCTACTTTCCCCTCTTAGAGTGGTTGTGTGGGTCCTCTGATCCATTATTTCCCCTTCATCAGAATAGAAGAAATTAGAAATTCTAAGAATCACTGCTGTCATTCTATGGTATAAATATTTGTAATTTTAATATTTGACGTTTTGATTAATATCCCATCTCGAACTAAATGGTCTCGGAAAATTCAGCCCCGTAGGACACAGTAGGCTGACCGTAAATTGACACTGGGCTGCTTTGATTTGACAGTAAGTTGACACTTGCTAAAATAATTATTTTTATTAGGACAACCCCAGCAGAAACGTCTTGTTCCGTTTTGTTTAGTAAATTTTCAGAGGAGTTAAATTGTTTTAAAATGGATACTGCTACGGACGATACTCAAAAAGAAGGAACAGAAAATGCCTTATCAAACAATACCACTAGTGTGCCATCCAATAACGCTGTAAGTATATTTCTTTTTAATAATACCAAGAGGTTTATAAATAGAACGCTATCGAATGTCGGTAAACTATTTACCTCTTTCCAGGTAAATTATATTGTTTTAAGGCGGACTTGTTAAAATTTTCTATTTCTTATGAATAACAAGTCTTGTATGCATATAAGTAACCATTTATAATGGTTTAAATATGTATAGAAGAGGTGAAATAGTTAACCTAAAAGTTTGTTGGCTATTTGCCAAATCCCGTAATGTTTTTGATATTTTTGTTCGGAAGCACGTTTCACTTGCTTTCTGCTTTTATGGTCGACGACAGGGCTAGGTCCAATTATTAGCTAACACCTTGGATTTTGGGCTTAAGTCACTCTAGTTATTAATATTGGGTTACCAATGGTAACAGTGGTTTAGTTACTGTTTATACCTGATGTTCTCTCAGCATTTCACTTGCTAGAGTCAAATTTCGAGAGCTTTATACATTTGTGTATTTATAAAGGGTTTACTACATGTAGTTCTGTTGTCTATTGTTACATTTAGGTCAAATATTGCTGCATTTTAAGAATCCTATATTTAGCTGACTGCTATTATTGTTTAAAGTACCTTGAAACATAACTAGGCTTTTGAGAAATGGTAAGGCAATATTGTAATTTAATACATGTTGCTAAGATACTTCAAGAATTTAGAAATAAATATTTAAATTTTCTCAGAACAACCAGTTATACTTCTCAGGTAGACTTTTTTCTAATTCAGCATGGTATTAAATCTCCTGAATTCTAGGCCTAGATACTTTGCTCAAAAGTACACCACATGGATTAAATTAGCCCTGGGAGTTTAACAACTCTAAGAAACATCAACAACCTGGAAAAATTAAACATAGTTACTTTCCAATATAAAATTAATTTCCAGGAAAAAGCTCCAACACAAATACCGCTGGAAGTAAAAAAAGGGAAAAGAGAGGACCGTGTAAAAAAAGATGATAAAAATGTAGAACAGTTTATGAAATCACTGAACTCTGTTCCAACACTTGAGGAGAAGTTATCACTTGTCTGCAAAAAATATGTACAAACTGCAGATGACAATAAGAAAATGCAGTTTTACATCAAACAGTCAGACAAGCGGTATGCATTGCTGTTGAAGGAGAAGGAACAGCTGCAACTGGAGTTCAACAAGACTATTCTTGTCAAGTCAAAACTAGAAAATCTCTGCAGGGAGCTACAGAAACAGAATAAAGCTATTAAGGTTTGTATTTGTATTGGTGAAATCTGTTCTGTAAAAATGTGGGAAACACCCAGTGGAATATGTAGATCATACAAATTGAGCCATGCAAGGATGTTTCCACACAAAAGTATTGTGTGTGAATCAATGATAAAATATATATCAATACTAGCTTTTCGCCCGCGCCGAGGTCAGTTATATCGCGTTTCCAAGAGAACTCTTCAAAAGTCTGGGATAAAAACTATCCTATGTTCTTTCTCAAGGTCAACTCCACCTCAGTACCAAATTTCATTAAAGTCAGTTTAGTGGTTTAGACGTGAAAGCGCAACAGACAGACAGACAGACAGAGTTACTTTCGCATTTATAATATTAGTAGGGATATCCTACTTCCTACTAATATTATACTCCTCTTTTATGCAAAAACCACTGAACAGATTAAGACGACATATGGTACACAGATAGTTTATATCCATGATAAACATACATTATTCTAATTTTATGTTTTCTTGGGATCACTATCGATTTATAGCGGGCTGGCCCGCAAGCAACAGCTAGCAGTGTACTTCTAAAGAAACCTGTAGTTGAATTTATTACCATTGTCCAACAATTTAGACAAAGCTATATTGTATCATGAGTGTCATGACATAACATATTATGCAGGATCCCCTTTGTTAGCATTCAATGTATTTCCATATTATCATTACTTAGAATCTGAAAGTATACTGTACTACCTGTTGCCTATTATTACACAAATATGAAAAGACTGTCTTAGTTTTTTCATTTAAAGAGGGTTTCAAAAATGAGTTTTCATAGTTTAATTTTTTTTCAGTGCACTATTTCATTTTTAATATAATGAAGATGATATCGGTGATTTTTTAGTCGTCTTACAAATGCAGCCCAGTTCATGTATCCGAAGTAAAATACCCCTAGGCGCGATTATTAATTTTTTATCATCAACAAAAATAATAAGTACGAAGAAAAATTAAACAAGAGAAATCTGAAATATACTTTAAAAAATGATAAAAACGCCGCCGCCCGCACCCCTCACCATTGTTACAAGGCTCGGACCGCGCTCGCAACAGAGCTGTGTTTCTAAAAAACTACGAATTGCATCATAATATTGAATAAATATTGCATTTTAAATTTATTCAAATCTCATAAATCCCTTTTTTTTATCATGAACATGGATACATGAACTGGGCTGCTTTTGTAAGACGACTAAAAAATCACGGTGTATATACATTATTATGAAGATATTATAAAGGAAACATTTTCCAAATTGAAAAATAAATTTCGTAATTTTACATGGTACATACTTTCACCTTCCAAGCACTTTCCTTTATCACTTTATCCACTGCAAGAAAACATATTATCTGTTCTACCTATAACTAACTACTAATAACTATAAGGAGTGATTCATTACATATTATTTTCCAGGAAGAATCTCTGCTTAAAATCCGTGAGGAGGAAGAACGCCGCAAGGAGACACAGGCGAAGTTCCAGAATACTCTGTCAGAGATCACGGCGATGCTGCAACAGAATAATGAGAAGAACGCCAAGCTCCGCGATGATAACATTAGTATGAGTGAGAAGTTCAAGTCAGTAGTACAGCAGTACCAGCTGAGGGAACAGCAGGTTTGTAACCATAGCAACAGCTATGATTGTGTAAGAAGAACAAGCTTGTTTCCTGTTTGGTAGATAAATTGATGATCAGAAATAAATTATTATATTTTTTTGTCCATTCATTCGCAAGTTTATTACAATAATCTTGTGTTTGTAGAAAAAGAATGATGTTTTCCTCTGACACTTTTTTTTCGGATGGTAATTCATCAAAGACTTGGGAATTTAGGTATTATGGAACTTAGGAACTTAGGAAATTAGGTAACTTTAGGTTGAGCGTAAGAGAGTGACAGACTTCGGAATAAAACACATATTCCTTCATTTGCCTTTCGAGTACCGGGGCCACGGTAACTCTATCGACAATCTTGCTTCCAAAATCTAAGAAGTATGGGGTTGACTAGGGCTTGACTTTGCAATAATCTTAGAAAATCTAGTTAAATCAATACATTAAAACTCAACATCAGTTCTCACAAACCTAACAATATTCATAATGTTTCAGGTGGAAAAAATGGCAAAACAAATGGCTTTAGAGTCTCAACTATCAGACGCCAAGCTGCAGAAGGCTAGTCTGGAGCACCAGGCCGACAAGGAGAGACTGCTGGCAGAGATGGAACAGATCAAGGTCACCGTCGCGCAGTACAGAGCCAAGATCAAGGAGTTGCAGGGCACTGAGACAAGTATGCATGTTTATTATTTTTGTTGTGATATCCTCTGCAGAGGAAATCCGGTCTTTTTTCATTACATGTAGCCGGCCGTTCTTTTAATACAATTTTCCTTTTCTTTTCGAATTTTAAAAAGAAGAGTTTGTTCTGTTTGTTATTGTTTTGAGTTTAGTGGAAGTAAGAACATAGTTGTTTCTTATAAAATAATCTCTCATACATCAGTGTGTTACTCAATTTTCTAGGTCTCCGCAGTCAACTTGCTGTGTACACGGATAAATACGACGAGTTCCAAAATGCTTTGGTCAAGAGCAATCAGATGTTTGGTGGCTTCAAAGAACAGATGGAAAAGGTAAAGTCATAGCTTAATGTTTTGATGCTTCATCAGAAATTATTTTTAGTTACCCGCTTTATCACTGGTCTTAGTCACAGCTATGAACCTTTCACGATTTTCAAAAGGGTATTTTACGCTGATTTACGAGAAACTCGTTTTGCCTTAACGTTTTGATATAATTCCAGATGTCAAAGAAAATCAAGAAGCTGGAGAAGGAGTCGTTGTCGTGGAAGAGTCGCTGGGAGAGCTCGCAGACGGCGCTGCTGGACATGTGCGGAGAGAGACAGGCCAGCGAGGAGCGCGCCGCCGCCGCCGCCCGCCAGCTCGCGCACATGCAGGGGCTCTGCCGCACGCTGCAGGTCAGGGGACTGTACAGTTACCGGCAACGATCTTGAGCGTTCAGCGGAACACTAGGGATCGCTTTCCCAGTCGCCAATCTTGAACCGTCTTGAAGTGAAAGTCGAGCCGTCTTGCCGTCTCATGTCGGCTATGACGCGATGCGCTGCGGGCCAATCACTGCACATGTCCGCCCCGTGCCTCACTTACATACCGTAAAAGGGACCCAAAAAATTTACTCCTGCGTAGGTGAAAGTCAGCGTTCAAGATCCGTGCTGGTAACTACTCTGTATAAAAGATTGCAACGCTTTGCCATACACCGACACAGAAACGTGGATGACGTAGCACGGCGGTTCAGGTTTAGTCAGTAAGAGTCTGACACTACTCATTTCCTCCAATGAGGAAATACGATTTATAAAAAACTACCGGAAATAGGAAAATCGTCGTCATAAAGAGAAATACCACTTAATAGTGAGTTTTTGCTTCATGTTGTCTAGTGATAAGGTTCATTGAGTTTAGAGTCAGTAGTAACCTGGCCTCTTCCCGCAGGCGGAGCGCGGCGCCCTGCTGCTGACGCTGAAGGAGCACAACATAGAGCGGCCCGCGCTGGCCGCCGCGCCGCCCGCGCCGCCCGCCGCCCCCGCGCGCGCCGCCCAGCCCGCCAGCAACGCCAAGGTAACACTCAGGCACTTAGGTTGCCTGAAGGACCACAACATAAAGCGGCCTGAATTTAAAATGTATAATTGATATTCTACAAACTAAACTACTTCATACCAAAACCAAGTTTTCAATCCTTAAATACAAGAAATTCATTTAATTTTGTTTCAGGTCGACGCCATGGCCGCTAACTGCGCCCAGTTACGCCAAAGTCTTGCCCACCTCCAGACCCAACTGAACACCCTCACTAACCAACAGAAGGAAGAAGCGGCAGCAAAACAAGAAAAACCAGAGAAAGTTGAGAAGAAGAAGTCAAAATCTAAGAAGAACAAGGCTGAAAAAGCTAAAGCAGAGGCTGAAAAAGCAGACGTACCAAAAGAAACTGAAAGTGACGAATCAAATGCTAAGGATCTAACAGATGACGTACAAGATGCTACAAATGGCACTCCAACCGAAAAGGTCGATGAAGCGACGCTAGAAAACCTAATACAAGCCATTAACAGCGCCAACATCAACCTCTGTGACCTAGAAGTCGTCAATGACGAAATATCAGACGAAACTTCAAAGGAAAACTCGGAAAAGTTAGATACAGACGGCAAACCTGAAGACGTCAAAGAATCTACTTCAAGTGAAATCTCATTAAACCCTTCGCCGGTCGAAGAGCAACTACTTAAAGACGTCACAAGTGCAGCTGACGTTGATACACCGTCACCTGCTGCCGTCACGAATGTAACAAATGACGTTAAGACTGTGCCAAGTGTCGTCACGAATACACCTAACGACGTCACAAATGTACCAAGTGATGTTGCAGAAGTTACAAATATCAATGATGTTACCAAGGCCATAACTAAACTGTTGAACGATGCGAAAGACGTTTCTATCACGAATGGGTGTGAAAATCAGAATGTGTCAAAACCCCAATCGTCCAACGACGAAGTATCGCATTTAAATGAAGTTAAACCGATAGCGAGCGACGCATAAACCGTCAATTGTAACTAAATAGTGTTTTTGGACTTTTCTATGTTGTTTTAGACAAATCAGTAAGTTTTTGAACGTATTTTATTAATGTGGTATCATACACATTTGGTTATTCAAACTGTGTTACTTAAGATGAAATTGCCAGTATTAAAAAGTATTGGTACTGCAGTGATGTCTACAAGTATGATGATTAAATAAATACGTAACTTGTGCTGCTTATCATTTGTTGCTAACTTAGCTTTATAATTGGTTATTGAATAATTACCTTGACTTCAGAGAAACTCCACATTTAGCTATACTAACGCTCTCCAATACTTCATAGACAAAGACCTATCAACCTTTATGGTTAATGATTTATAAATAGATTTCTATTTCTGTATGACATTACTGTACTACAGATAATTAAATAAGTTTGATTTCAAAGACTGCTTCGATTAAAAACTTGTCCATTGATACTTCCTAATCACAATGTACCAAAATATGAATTTAATTAATAATAAGTATTTTCTAATTATAATAATGACTCATATTAACGAGGACCTAACTTGTCTCATCGAATTATAAAATACTGGAATAATATTAAAGTTACTAATATAATAATAATTAAATGTGTATGGTAAAACAATTAAATTATGATGATATGGTTTTTTTTAATTCTCCTAACTTACAATCCTTGGCTGCCATTAGTTCCTTTTTTGAAATATTTCATTCTTCCGAAATATAATTTTATCCAAAGTAGAAGTCGGCTCAGGCCGAAATAAATCGAATGTTCCTTGTTTTCTAAAAGTATCCATGAAAATACATCATATATAATTTTGTTTAAGTTTCTATTTAAACTTCCTTTGTTTCGTACTTACGTAATAGATTGTAACTATGACTTTCTGAATTCTTTACTTCTACTTTTATCAGTTTATTAAATAAAAAAATAATATCAGTGCCTAAATTATGCCTAGTCAGACTACAAAATATTAGAAAATATTTTAACCTGAGTACTTAGAAAATATAAATTTTCGAAAACATTATCTTTTTCGTTCAAAGGTAAATACATAACGTAGTGAGTAAGTTATTGTAACTTCCGGGCCAGTATTGTAAATGTGTAAAAAGTATTATTTTGTGCCTAAGATCACTCTGAACATTGAAAAATATTCTAGGAAAAAAAGGTTCATAATATAACAATCAAGTTTGCCGTCTTTGGCAAAACGTAGAGAAAACGTCATCAAGTCTTCAACGAAGTTATTTCATATTCTTGGTTGACTAATAGCATAAAAATCTCCTGTAACCCGTATAAATACATTTTTATTTTGAGTAAATTGAGTTTTATCACATGTCCTAATGGTCGGGAACTCACTTCGAGATTTCGCGTCTGCCATCATACTATACCTATCATTATTTTCGTGGTGAAATGGAAGTGACAAAGAATTTGGGCTCAGCTTAGAGCGCCAAGAACGTGAAGACTTGTCTCCTATCTATCAGCATATTGGAATAATTCCAACATTTATGCACCTTATACAAACAACTTTTAAGATTCATTTTTAAATACCTCTTCTATTCTTTTAGTACTTTGACCAGTTCAATAATGTTTATTTATCCGGGATATAATTCTAAAATAATTATAAATGTCATATTATCGTCGTGAATCGATGTGTCTTATGCACTTAAATGCAAGTATTCATTGTGTAAACCATTATACCATATTGTCTACCTTTAAATTAATGTTTGTATACTTTAGTCATAAGTCTAGGTAATGTCTGTAATCTAGTTTTTTATTGTTGGCTTTTGTAATTAATACAAGTTTTTATACTGGTTTTTTAAACTTGTTACTAAAAGGCAGGTGGAGAAATGAACGCATACTTTCCTTTTTAAAACTATAATGCTGACACCATACAAGGTCTGATCCAGTACGTGCAGTTTTGGCAGCTAGATGGCGCTCTATACGTCTCTCTTCATCTACCATTTTTTGGTCTTTGTCTCAGCTTGCTGACTGCACGAATAGCCGAGTGGTTGAGGACACTGTACAAGACCACTGTACGCGCCGTGTCGCGGGTTCGATCCCCACGTAGGACAAGTATTTGTGTGATCCACAAATGCTTGTTCTGAGTCTGGGTGTCTTTGTGCATGTGATTTGTATGTTTGTAAAGCCCCCCGCGATACAAGGATTAAGTTCCTTAGTGCGGGAGTCGTTTTTTTAAAATAAAAAAAAAAAAAAAAAAGCTACGAATTTTAGTATGTACCTACGTTACTGCTTTCAATTGTTATTTTTAATGTTATTGTATAATACACGTGATTGTGTTTAACCCTAAAACTCTGAGTAATCTGACGCAGTTCGTTTACTGAACTTATTACGTTATATTTGTTTGAATTTTTACTTAATTAGACGAAGAATGTCTAAGTTTTTTTTTGTAATAAAGTTAGATTTTGTATCTACAATGGGTATTTTACTTGTAATTCTCCTTAATTTTTATATGATAATTGAGTATGACTATTCAGAAGGTTAAATTACACTTCATTTATGTTTAAAAAAAAACGAATACTGCATAGGTATTCAGTTTTTTTATATTAAACTTCAAAATCGATATAACTTAGTCCAGCCGTTTCCAAACTAGACTAGATATAACCAGACCACTGATTACCAAGACTTGCAACAAAATATAACAGATGCGTTCTTTTTATTTTAGTTATAACAGAGTTAGTTAACTGCAGGTGCATTGCGGCCATTACGCCAGCGGCTTGATAACGTTGCATTACGATGCAATTGTTGCTCTTACATTTTACCAGTTATAAAAATAATATGGCTAAATACCGAAACGTCAGTCAGTTAATATCAGCAATAACCCTTATTTTATCTTTTTTACTATGTTTAAAGCAGAACAGGCACACATTTAACAAAGTAAATACTTTAAGATTTTACTTATTTAGAAAATAGTTCCTAATTTTAGAGGTACTTCAATACATATATTATGTGGATATTATGTGGACTTTAGCATAATATACTGTTTACATGACCCTTTTGTTTCCCGCCAAGCAATCTGTCATTCTAAAAGTTCCCGCCTTTACAATGGCCATGCATGGATGCGTTCATCCATTGCGTTAGATAACAGTGCTTTATCGATTCGAGAATAATCGCTAGATATAATTGACACTTTTTATAAAGGAAATAAAATAAAAAATATTCGCCATTTAAAACGAGTTAAGAGTTAAATGATTTCAATAGGCAAAGTGAAGAGTCTGTATTTTTATTAAAGCTTTTTCTTCGTTTCGTTACATAACGAAAAGTGAAAGAATCAGATGTTCTATAGATTTATTTGGAGTTAATTCTTCTTTATGTTTGCAAACAGATAAAATGGATGACAAACAATTTAATGTTCAATCAAGACAATCTGAGATGTGTTTATAGAAAGTTTTATAAATGATCACTTTTTATTCATACAGAATAAAATGCATTCTTGTTATTTTACTTTATCATAAAGCCTAATTACCTAATACATATTATTACAAAAATCGGAGACAGTTAAGTCTTTCGCGGCTGACTGCTCAATATAGGTCTGCCATAAGTTGTTTCACAGTACGTTGTCCTTCGTCGTGTATTTTTAAAGTTAAGGTATAAATCTTAAGGCCTATTATAATATTTTACCTTGGTACCTACCTATTAAAGTAGAGGCCATTACATAGACAAATAGAAAATATGGAGCTTTGAAATGAATAAATCAATTCAAACAAAAGCCTTTCAATACAAAATAACACGAACATTTAAAACAAATCGACTTTCGGAATCGTGCAAAATAATCAAACTGATTTTTAAGCACGTTTGATATTCCTTACAACTTACAACATTTTGTTATTCAAAAACCGGCTTTATGTCTTGACGATAGAGTGGTTTTTAAGTGAGTAGTATTGTTTAGCAATGGTTTGTCACGGTGATTGCAATCACGCGACAATATCTTGGTCAATTTGTTTATGAAACGAATGTTCCGCAAGTAAGTGCGCGTGATCCCGGTGGGGTCACTGCTTGAGGTAAGATGGGCAGCCACAGGTGTTGCCGGGACAATTGCTTTACTTAATTAAATTGAATTGGAGTAACAAAAGCATTGGCAATCGGCTTGGTAATGTTAAGCGATAGTTTATTGTAATGAATCATGGAATTGAGATTGTAGTGATGCGGTGATAGGACCTACATTTAGCTATGTATTTAATTTGTTAAAAGACGTCTAGGCCTGAAAACGAATGGTCTCAAATCGGTGTAGTCCGTTTTTCAATTTTAGTTAAAGTTCTTTTAATTATGTAAAACGTAGGGAATTATTTAATAAAGCGGCTCTGAATTAAAACTTATGTAAAAAAACCCAACTACTTATTTTTTATTCAAGGGGTCTTCAGAAATACGTAGTGCCTATGAGATTTTCCGTGGTGCGTATGTAAGGATGAGAGGGACAAGAGTATGTGTGATGTGGTCCTCCGTCCCGTAGTTAGAAAAATGCAGAGTTAGAGTAGGACCTGCGACTTTTGACTTTGACACTTCCCTAAAGGAAAATAAATTTATGACTGTACGAATCGTGGTTTAAGCTCGTTATTATTTAACTTTTTGCCATGACGGCAACAGTTGTTACGACCTGTGTTTTTTTCGAATTTCAGCAATCTAGCTTCAGTAGTTTATGATTTAAAGCCAGGTAATAGATGAAAGAAAAAAGGCCAGATAGACAGATATCAGATTAGTAAAAGATCTTCGGACTTGGAATAAAAAAAAAAGAAAATCTCTAAGATTTTTGATAACTATGAGTTGCATATTATTTTGTTAGGTACATATTCACAGTTTTCGTAGTTTCCGTCTACTCCGTTTTTTTCGGGTTTCACCTCGGTTCAGAAAGCGAAGCGTGATCTAAAAAATATTTAGTTTCAATATCTGTTGTTTTTGGTCTACCAAAGTTATTGAGATCATGGTACATATATATTACTTGGGTAGATAGCAGAGAAAACTGGAGTAGCAGATATATTTATGTTCGTTTATTTGGTTGAAGGTTCAATGTGTCGTTATCGTGTAGTACATACATTAATAAATTGTTCTTACTTTATATGCTTATTTCTTTAAAAAGTTGAATAGTAATTGGTCCTGATATAAAAGTTATCGAAAGAAAATATAACTCTATCCACACTTACCTACACAGTGATGACTTGTATCTGCATTAGGAGAGCCTTATAAATACCTACCCACAACCTCCGGTATACCATTTATGGCCGTCAGTCACCAGACTGCAACCACTGTAGTCTAACAATGTATGAGTACCTACCTACATTATTGATGTTTAATCAACAGTAATCGCATGGAGAATCGACTGACATCTTCAGAGGTCTTCAGAAACAAAGGTCCGTCATCACAGAAATATGCTCACTGTTCGCCTTGTACCAGACAATGCCGAACTCTACATCTCTCCACTAAATAAATTAATTAAAACCGCAAAACAAAACAACATTTATCATGATTATTCTGCTCGATATTTGCAAGCTACGTAATAAAACGCATATTTGCTAGGTCAAGGCCTCACGTGCGTACTTTCGCCTCGCTTTGCATTTTGAGACAAAAATCTGTATTCTGAATGATAGGTTCATTATTGTTGTCCTCAAATTGAGGCAAGTTTTATTTAAATAGAGTTTTTACAAGATTTCTTTGATAATGTTTAAAATTAGGTTTTTGGTTCGTGAAAATTTGTATTATTGATTTGAATATGTTATGTATTAGACAGATGCAAAATCTACTCCACTATCGTCGACATTAATTGTGGAACCAATATTTGAAAGTAGGTAGGTGCCTTATAATACATGTTTTGTTTCACTTAATCTTTTACCAGTAACAAGTAATTTTTTGCTTTTCATAATTCAGCACTTACTAAGAATCATTATTATTAAATAAAGTCGGTTCAAGAGTAACTGGGGTTGTACCTACCTACGATCTCAGATGTAAAATCCATTGACGTACCTATTTACAAGGTTTATTATATTATCCAAAATATTAAATATTTAATTGCTTAATACAATTTTGACAAGTGATAGCGTGACATTGAACAAAAAGTGATTTAAAGGTACATTTTTTTTGTTTACCTTAAAAGGTTTTCGCAACTTTCAGGTTTGCAAGCAGACTGGTCTTTTGTTAACAAGTATTTAATTAAGAGTGGCAAGTTACGAGATACCTTTGTACAACAATATATGATAATATTAAATCTTACTATTTTTTATTTTTTAAAGGGCCATCTGATTTACGGAATTATTAGTAGAATGACAAACTGTTTAGTATAACTAAGTAGGCCTTGCGGTTCTATGTTAGAACTTCTAGGCAATGATATGCAAGTTCGATCCCAAACGGTGACCTTTATACAACACGATTAGCCATCACTTAGGTGATTACCTATTTACTATCTTTTGCAAATGACTCCTCCCACTTTGAGTTGAGTGAGTGAACTTTAATAGGTATTAAAATTAGCTGGAAAGACATATTAAAATGCCTTCAGAATGCCTTCAATTTGTGAGTCACGGGGCATTGTAATCCGTGAACGATCACAATGATATCTAAGTCAACTGAAACGAAAGTATTTTGAAAGCATCCCTTCGTGCCTGAACGTCCGTCGCGTCGTGATTCCAAACATAATGCAATTGTTTAGGTCACAGTTCAAATCTGAGAAATTGGTTTTATATCCTGGTGTGACGTAAAACTTTTATAAAATGTCTTCACACTAAACTAAATACGAAGAAAACTTTCAAAACTTTTGTTTTTTTTTGAGATCCATTTTCCTTGATCTGAAACGAAAACTACGTAATAATCCGTTACAGTAATTTTGACTGATTATATACGAGTATGATTTTCAGCCTACCTAAACATATTTACAGTTATTACAGAACTATGCGTTTCAGGAAGTAAATAACAAATATTACGTAGAGTTTTAACTGCTAATTACCATAACATAATCAAATAATTAGCAGGCCATCCATCACTCTGACGCATATATAAGAAGATAATTTATAACTCAGAAGACAGGTGTATTATTAAAGCAAGGAACGGTCATAGTAAAAAGCATACAGAACTAGCATCATGTGGTCAATTGTTACTAACGTATTGTTAACAACGACCTGTAATAAGAAGATTTGAGACTTTACTGAAACAAATTAATAATAAATAAAATAATTTGCTCAGATTAGAACTCTGTTCTATGCAGAGTTAAAGTATGGGCTTTTAGTTCGACATATCTCCAAGCCGTGAAACCAATACTTAAAGCACGCACGAAGATACCTAAACTCAGGACAAGCATTCAGGAGCACAAACGCTTGTCCTACGTGGGGATCGAACCGCAAACTGTGAGCTTAGCGTGGTGACCTCAACCTCTCGGATAGCCGTGCAGTCAAATAAAGGGTTTCTTATGAATTGTATTATGCCATTTGGAAGTAGGTGTGTTGCTACAATTTATCATTAATCAATCTGAAAGTAATCATGGGAATTAAGACCTTCGTTCCAAAACCTCACGTTATCAAAGGACAGTGTTGCCTTATTTATCAATATAATAATATCACTAAATATCTATGGAGTATTGTGTAACTTGGAGGTTGAAGGCTTTCTACTAATTATATTGTTGTAGAACCTTATCATTTAATTGTGGTAAAGTGTATCAAGGAGAAACGGAATTATTCGAGTTATGAGAATTACTAATTTGCGTCAAAGCTGCGTCAGAGACACGTTTACTTACATAAATTGGACATGCCATATCTACTCGACTTGTTAGGGTCCTAGTATTAAAAAATAGCCGAGTGGTTGAGGTTGCCATGCCAAACCCACTATGCGTGTCGTGTCGCGGGTTCGATCCCCGCGTAGGACAGGCATTTGTGTGATCCGCGAATCCTTGTTCTGAGTCGTGGTGTCTTTGTGCATGTGAGTTATATGTTTGTAAACCCCCCGCGACACAAGGATTAAAGTGCGGGAGTCGTTTTTTTTTAAAAATAAAAAAAAATAAAAAATACAAAAAATATCTTGCTGTAATAAAATTATGCTGAATTACCTTGTTTTTTTTTATCAAACACTAGTAGAATCGTCTTCCAGCTCATACGACAAAGCTTAGTTTCATATTCTAAAAAGCTGACGTAAATAAACAATAACGATTCCTGGCAGGAAAATTAATAACAGTTACATCGCGTTTTATGTACTATTAAAAAAAATACGTTTTTACTGATCACCAGTGAGCACGCAACGTACTGCGTAAAAACACCACATCTGGGGCTCTGCTACCACGTCTTAAAGAGAGAATGGCGCAGTAGAGTGAGAGAGATGATGCTCTAAGCCTTATAGTGCTGTCTTACTTCCACAATGGCAAACGATATACTTTCAGAATTAGTGGTAGGTCCACGAATGCTATTATGTTATGTGTGTAATTGGGTGCGAACAGTAACTGCTGCTATTGATCTAGGTTCAAAGATAGTTGGAGCATTGAAAACATCAATCTTTTTATTGTTAGTTGTCTTTATCAGGTTCTCTCAATTAGTCTCTAACCCAACTGGATTGTTTAATTATAAGCTAATACGACGACGAAGACGCGAGGTTCACCAGTTCATATAGGGGTTTGCAGTGGTCTGCGAAAGCTTCCCCGTTTGCACCCCTATTTTAACAACCTAGAAGCATTCCGGTGATTTTAGGAGAGCACACCTCTTCGCCTTCCCCACGACTGAGGAAGTCCATGAGGATATAAAGAAAAAAATCATTGCCTCAAAGTTAAGTACTCCAGTAAGGTCCGGCCGTATTATTATTCACACAGTCTGGCTATTTTTAACTTGTATAGATCTACGTTAAGTGATGTGGTTAAATGTTTTATGTATGTGTTGCTTGCTAGTTTTAATAAAATGCAGTACTAGAATATGTTTCAAAGCAGACAATCACGACAATTACATAAATATTTTAATTTGTAAATCTAAAATTCTGTATTAAATTTGACAGAAGTCGAACGCTATGCTCCGTTTGACGAAAAAGACAAGTTTGTGTAGAAAAACAAAAAGACTCACTGGTCGTGGTAAATGGCGCGAAAACTCATTAAAACATCTTGATGAGACTTAAAAAAAGATAGCTATGATATCCTAATTATCGCAGCTTAGAGTAAAACTAGGCAATTATTACTTAATCTGGTCTTTTTGGCGGCCTTTTTGGTCCTTTCGGAGTTTGAACACCAGTTTTCAAAAAAATCTCAGCCTTTTGATTGAATTACGTAAATCAATCAAGCCAACATAGTTCGAGTAATGCAAAACCTTCTCATAGAGAAAATATGTATAATAAAATCACATGTGTAAATATAGAATATTTACAAAAAGAAGAAAATGTTTTAGTTACCTGGATTGTTGAGTAAACTGAATGGGAATCGAAGTGAATAGTTTATAGCTTACTACTTGGTTATTTATCGCGATGGGTCGAGTTTGAAGCTAAAGGCCTTAACTCTTAAATTGTTGCTGTTGAAAAGAAATGCAACTCTATGCTGTGCAGTGTTGTCTTACTTCCACATCTGCCACATCTATAGTGACACTTCTCTATAAAACGTGGTTGTGAGACTCAAGTTTCTGGCAAAGAAGAGCCAACTAGAAGAAAAAAGTAAATCTTTCCTCAAACCTCTAAAATAATGTTGATGAGACTTGGTCTGAAGCAGAAAACTAGCGTTTTATTTTCTTCTTCCATAAGATTTTAAATTGCACTACTTATTAAGAGTCTGTCGATTAATTAATGGAGACAGGCCCACCTCGTAACACACACACACTAATCATCATAATATTTATTGAGTCCAGAAGATGATTTAAAAGTCACAGGAAGCAGACAGGATTATTTTATGGGTCGTTTCCTCCGAATCCGATGAAAACCAAATTCCTGAAAGCCTTATACTCTGCTCAACTGTAAAATTTGTATTATTTCAGTAAGTATTTTCAGCGAACATTACGTATGTTTATTACGTTAGTTTATTTTGTAAGATTCGATAATATTCTGTAATAGTTACATTATTAAATTGAATAGGAATGATTGGCGAAGCAACACGCGAGTGCATGCTATTGACAAACATTATGACGCGGCGACAAGGCTCGCCCGCGCTCTGCTAATGCACAATGATATAATTTTTCTCCACTTTGCACCCTGAAACTGTGTGAAACTGTAACAGATAGTTCTAGAGATGATAATACCACCTTTAAGCATGAAATAAAATAAATTTTACGTGCAAATCGTGCCAGGAGTATTTTGGCAAATATTCTATCTGTAATTAATAAATCTAATATTAAGAATAAAGTTAACTTAATATTGAAAAAATCTGAAGTACTAGGGAAGAAGCAAAGGAGTTTATTTTTTTTAACTTATTCTTGATGAGATGATTTAATCTTTGGATCACGTGATTTTTTTTTCATTTCACTTTAATTAAATATTACGCAGTGAAAACGTTAAGTGCAACTTTATTCAGCTTTTGTGGCGACGTCTACCAGTAGGATCTCCTATGCTCCAAAGAGTCCCATTGAAGGTATTAAGTTACTAGTTTTTATTCCAATCAAAAATACATTCGAAAATCTCGACAGCAGTATACTTAAAAAAAAACTGTAAAGACTCACTGTATTGTCAGTAACTTACTCCAATTAATTAAAACCTTTTGATAAAAAATAAAAAATAAATCTTTCCAGAGATTTCTTCAGCTACAACAAAACATCAAAACCATGGTACAAAAAAATGGTACAATTCCCTTACTTTTCGTACGTACAGCTCTATATTTTTCCTCCTTGGCCGTTGGTCTTTCGCTCCGTAGAGCAATCACTATAAATACAAGTGATTTTTGTCTGTCTGTACATTGCCTCACGGACCGCAGAGCGGGGCCTTTCTCACCCCCTTGCCTAAAACATAACATTTAAACTTTTGTGAAAGTATTGGAAGGTAATCAGTGATATTGAGACTTGTGAATAGTGTTTAAAGATTTATCTAGAATTTTACTTTAAAAATCGTTTATTTTTTTATTTGAGATAGTATTTATTAATTTAGTGTTAATTAAATTCGGTGTTTTCAGTTCGACTGTAGCGACAATGAAGACCTTTACTGCTGTATTGTTGTGCATGGGTGAGTAGTAATAGATAATATGTTTCCTTAAAATAGATAAGAGATGAGGTTACTTTATAAGATAAAATAAAAAAAAAAACAAAATATCAATAATAATTATTTAGACATACAAAAACATTATCACCGGCCTAGCCTTCTCCCAACTATGTCGGCTACCAGTCCAACCGGGTTCAGCTAAGTACCAGTGTTTTACAAGGAGCGAGGAGCGACTACCTATCTGACCTCCTAAACCCAGTTACCTGGGCAACACGATACCCCTTGGTTAGACTGGCTGTCAGACTTTTCAAGCTTCTGTAACGACTGTCAAAGATGTAGGAATAACAGCCGGGACCCACAATTTAACGTGCCTTCCGAAACACGTAGTAACTCGTTATGACAAAGATGGTCACCCAGTTACGGACCAACCGCGTCAAGCATAGCTTAACCTGTGATCGAATCACTTATGCGGTTATAGCTCAGCCACGAGCTCCCCAGACATACAAAAATAATAAACAAGAAATAATAATTCAAATATTTTTCTTTATGATTTATTTATGATATCATCAAATTTAAACTAATTATTCATCATGCTAGGTATAAAAATAGTGCTAAATTGAATTAAATGATATTAAGTTCATATTCAAACAAAGTTGAGGAATGTATTAATCAGGAACTAAGTTACCTAGTTAGTAGTGGTTCAACTCATTATGCTACTGCACGTTTAGAAATCCATTTAAGTACAAACTGACTACTGAAAGCAATACGTAACAATCGATAAAAAAAGTATGTGAATACATCCGATTCCGTTTTTTACCCGACTGCGTATAAAAGGAGGATCATTCGCTCTTGTTGGATTTTAGCTTGAACGATGCCTTTAAAATGGTAGGTACTTTGAGAGTGAATCTAAATATATTTTTAAGGATAGTTTTAAGTTGGTTATAATAAATAAATATTTGTTTGAAAATATTTAACTAAATGAAGTGTAAACCAAGTTGGAGTATTCAATTTTTTTTGTTTATACTTCTATTTTTGACCTTAGTGTTTTTTAGTGTTATTTGTTGGCAAATAATGCCCGCAGTTAGTTAATATTTTCTGACTTCGTTAAAATAAATAGACATGGTCTACATGACATTCCTGAAAATAATAAAATATTTGAGACCAGACTTTATTGTTGTATATTTCATTGTTTATTCAAAAGACAAATACTCAGTAAACTAACGAGTCCCTTACTTGTGCCCCTCTGTCCGTCAATCTGTCACCAAAATGTATGTCATGAATCAAAAGTTGTATGGGTCAAGTCACATGCACATAAGCACGCAGTTTTAGGGCAAGCATTCGTGGATCACACAAAGGCTTGCCCTACGCGGGGTTCGAAGATGCAACACGTCGCTCACAGTGGGTTTGACGTGGTTTCCTCAATCACTCAGCAGAAACCGTGCAGTCTTAAGTCTCTTTGTCAAGTTATTGAATGAATGCCGAATATACATTTTAGCAAACTATTCTTGCATATTACGCATTAAATACTATCCATTAAAGACAGTTGAAGCAAGTTCTTATTTTGAATCAAGTGTTCTAATTACCAACATCAGCCTTGCAAGTAAATAAAAAAATATGTTGGTAATTACCTAAACCAATACAAATATAATTACATACAATTATATCACGTATCGAGTTTATATAACATAGTAATGTAAATAACAATTCGGGTGCGTTAGGAAGTTACTTGGTTTCCTCACGCAAGATCGACCAACGTTTCCTACATTGAACACGATAAATGTTGAGTTAGTTAACTAGTTACGATGCTTCCACGATGGAATTTCATGGAATTATAGGTACTTAGGTACCTACATAAAAGAAACGGTGGTTATATATTAAATATCGTATCCATCCTATGCATCTCTGGATTCCTGGAGGCTAGTTATATCGCTAATGCTGATTTAAACCTTCAAAAGTAGAGCTGACTGATTCGAAGTCATGTCACGCAATATTATGTCAGCTTAGAGATGTCCACTGTTGAGTGCAGGCCCTTATATAGATAAGGTTTAAGCATTGTTCACCAGTCACCAGGCTAGGTCAGTTCGGGTTGACGACTCTGGCACAAAAAATAATTAATGAGGTACCAAAATTTGATAAATTTTGATGTGGTGTAAGATGAGATGAGATAAACTTTACATATTTTTTCAGTGTCAGTTTTAACTGCCGCTACCTATGCCTAAAGTAAAATTGTTCCATTTGTGGATCTGCTCTACATAGGGTAGTAAATGCAACAGACTTATTTTAAGAGGTCATGGTTATTTTCCATCCTCCTTTGACTGACTCTCCTCATTTCCGCAGGTCTCACCCTCACCGCAGCCGCCCCGGTACCAGATTTCGAATACGACTACGACCACCCTGGACAACAAGCGCAGGCGCAGCAGGCACAGGAACCCCAGGAGTCAGCCAGCCATTACGACGCCTACATCCAAGATGTGAAGGCTGCAGCTAGCGGCGGTGGCGGCGGAGCCAAGAAAGGGTTCAGTCAGGGCTCAGGACTGAGGACTATAGCTCAAGGATCCGCCAACCAAGCGAAGACAGCGCTCGGCAACCAAGCTGCTGCCGGCTACCAGGCCGCGTATGTCGCTAAGAACACGCTCGCGCAGTCCGCTGCTCAAGCCAGTGCGACGGCTCAGGCTGCCCTCGCTGGAAAGCAGGTCATCCTGTCAGGGCTGGAGCAGCAAGTGAGGGACGCGAAGGTTGGACTCCAGGGAGAGGAGATGCAGCTGCAGCAAGCCAAGAGAGCCGCCCAGTCCGCCGCGCAGGCCGCCCAGCAGGCCATGCACCAGGTACGTAACTAATATTTTATAGTGTGGTAGTATAGCAGGTCATGTATTAAGGCAAAGCATAGATTAATTTAATTTATGGCGATGCTGTTTCAGTACGCAGTCTAATTTGTTTTAAATAATCGCATAGCATTACGAAAATGCCTAAATAATCGTTTCAATTGAAAAAAAAAAACGGTTACTTAGGAAAGAATTAAATCAACCAATAATATATCATAAATACTTATTTCAGATTATTACAGTATTTTATAATCCGCTGTTACAGAGCTCTACGAATTGAATGATAAATCGACGTTTAACGCATAATTTGTTTAATTTAGCCGTTAATTTTATAATCATTACAATTGTTGGTTACATCTGCGTTTTACGGTCGCGACAAAACAGCGCCAGCGGACCAAAACAAGTTCGTTATTATTGTGAAAATACTCTTAAATGCAATTTGCGTGAATTTTGGCAATGAACTATTTAAATATCAGACTTGGCATCAGCTTTTTACAGAGATAACGCAACGCGGTCTTAAAGATAAGGCAATTTATATCAAAAAACGCAACAAGACACAAAAAGCCGGTTGTGCAAAATAGTTACAAATGAGTTTTACGAAGAATTTAAGAAAAAAGAATTATAAAAGCTAGTTGAATGATATCGGAAAGTCGGTAATTACATTGTTGCGTAACTCCGCGGTCCACTAACTGGTAAATAAAATTGATAACGTTACTTTTACTGTTTGAACTATTTTCGACAATTGTTGGAACCATTTTCCGTGTCACGACTATGGTTCTAAATTGAATTTATTGTTGTCATTGTTTAGTAACGGACTGAAATGTTGTTGGGTTACATAAAATTCTATTATTGAAAGGCTTAATTTGTTATAACATAATAGAAAAATACACTCACATATCGGGCTGAAATATTAATAGCAAAATCAGATCTATGGTTAACCCGTGATAAGAAGAATTTTCGTATGAATAATGTTGGAGTATCGCATCTGAAATAATTCTTTGACTGCCTGCATTATAGAGAATCTTGTTTTTTTTTTAAATGAAATTGCAAATAAACCGTAAGGCTTTTCTTTTTGTGCTAGAAAAATATCTCTTAAAAAAAATTACGTTCCGTGTTAAAAAAAAAAGAAACAATAACAAAACAAGCGCAATTGAACAAAATCTAAACAAAATCGCATTTTTATTCAAATTTCAATGTGTAAGCTTTATATTTCCAAACATTACGTGACAAAATGTTTACAAAAACATATTAATTCGTTTACCAATCTAAAGTAATTGATTAGATTTTGTGTTATGGTGTTTCGTAATAGAAACAGTATGAAAAACTTAGTTCTTGCAATAGTTGTTAAGAAAGAATCACTGATTTGTCGCTCACCGTGCCTAATGGCCTGTCGAAATACTGACCGAGTAATACTCTAGGTTTCCGATGTTATTCTGATAAAGTTAGCATTAAAATACTATTTCTAATTCTATTATTTGTGGTTCAGAGATCAAAGTACGGTCTAGCTGTAAATTACATAAATCAACAATTATTATGAAATATTGGTATCTAATGTTTTTAGAGTATACACCAAATTTCGAGGTCCTGGGTAAATATCCCATGTCTCCTTTATTAATTGTTTTCGAAAATAAAAAAAGGATATAATATACCCATAAACGTAGGTTTATTTTTTTAAATGCGATAACACTTCGAAACTCCTCACCAATTTTGTGATAATGGCTATTAGTTTCCTCAATACATTTTGGCGATTTAGAAATTGTCAAATTGTTGTTAACTTTTTTAAATTTCTTAATTTAATTTCCCCCCTTTAGTAATATCGCATTGAATATTTCGAGTCTAGACTGATTGTCTCATAACTTGGCGAAAAATCTGCGGTTTATGCAACTGGAACTATTGTTACCATAATTATTCAATTCGTTTGATTGTAAAATGCGTTTTAAAATGACTCGACTATAGAGTCAATAAAAAACTAGTTTAAATTTCGGTAGAGCCGAAACGTGAGTCATGTGATTCGACACTAGAATATTTTTCCATTTAAGGCATTATCCAGTAAAACTTTTCAGGTGTTTAAGTTAAATGTCGCGAGCCTTCAATGGACTGATGAATTAGGTGAAAATCAGTATTAATTAGGAGCATGTATTGCTTTAAACTTGAAACTTTTGAAAGTTATTTAAACATCAACCATTTTTAATTGAAACCTAAAAAAACAGATACTGCAAACATTTTGCAACAATACTTTGTAAATCACATTGTTAAGTTTATGTTACGAAATGTTAATTTAACGTTTGACTCATTTTGTGTGTTGATTGTATCGCCAATATCATTTACTGACTTGTAGAGAGACCAAGGTTCAGTAAAGTACAGCTTGCATATTCGATAAGAAATTAATGTCAATTACAGCCGAATATATTGTTGTTTGCTTTGCTTCATATTTTTTCATAACTGTGCGTGTTTTATACACAATTGTATTGCGTGGTATTTTAAATTACCCCCAATGTTATTTCAGCCACTTACATAAAATTATCAATTTAAAATTCAACTAATTTTATTGTAATAAACTTGCGTAAACATTCCCGATTTAGGTACCAAGTTAAATGTTAATTTAAAAAGCATGTAGAAACTTTGAATTTTAAGGAGCCCCAGGCAGGCAATATTAAAACGCCATTACTAAATTTACAAATACCCTTTTCAATCATGAGTTTGTAGTAATAATCAATTAAATCTGTCGAGAGAAATGACGTTGTAACAAGATATGCCCTACACTGTTTACGCAATTTGATCTTAACATTGAGTCTGATCTGATAACTTTCTTATATTCACGGCGATACAGATTGTGCACTCAACCAATGAACCAGATACTTTCGCTCTCAGCATTTCATAAGAAAACTATTTGCATGTGTTACACAGATCTTGTTGTTCACAAACAGTTGTTACAGAATTGACTAAACACGTAATTTTTAATTGTAATTTTTTACTGATGGCGCGCTACATATTGTCACAGAAAATTCTCTTATTTTTTTTGTCGCCTTGCAATCCAACCAAAAATATCTCTTTTATATTATTCCTTTTTGAGTATAAATTTGCCAGACAAGATTCTCCCTTTGGTCTAGCTCATTACGCAATAATTGAAACAAACATTTAACATTTCTGTATTGGTTGCAAGAATCTGACCTACATGGGAAGTCAAGTCACTATAAATTGCGAAATCTTAACATCTTCCAGGTGAACGTAATACAAGCAGCTTTAAACGCTGCTCAAGCGACATCGGAAAACGCGAACGAGGCGGCGTCGCAGGCGGCAGGCGAGCTCGGAGCGCAGACCGCCATGGTGGGAGCCGCGCGCCAGAGGCTGCACGCGCTGCAGGAGCAGCTGCATGGAGTCAGGATCGACTTCGAGGCCACGCAGGCGGCGGCGAGAAAGGCTCAGGTATGTACGAACTGGAGGTAGTAGGTTTAATCATGCTCTTAAATCGCTTGTGAGATATAGGGACATTGGCAAGAGAAGAAAAAGGAATTGGCAAAATTTTGGTCCAAAATATCTGCAGCTAGTATGATTTTGTTTAGAAATATACTTAATCGTAACGTTTAAGGACGAACCTCTGGAACTAGTAACTCAAGTATAATTTTGGTAGGACTAAGGAACACTTTTTAGCTATAGATAAACGAAAACTATTTATACTTTGTTAAATTGAGGAAAGTTGATTAGAGAATCCACATAAACTAATTAGAGTCGTTTTCCTGAACAGGAAGCGAAGAGGAACGCAATGGCTTACATTATAGAGGACATTACCATTTCCATGGTCTACTGAGTGCGTGTGGAAGAACATTAACTCATTGTTATTTATTCTTTTATTAAGTTCCAATAAACTTGTCGATGTCAATTCTTTCTTTCTTTCCCGTAAAGTCTCTTGGTCCTTAAATCTTTCCCTAGCATAAAGGTTCGTTTACTATTGATTTTAAATATTAACAGTAGTTTCATTTTTTCTCAAGTATAACTTGTATTATTTGCCAGATTTGTTTGTCATTATCCATTTCACACGCTTGTTCTTTTACCGAAAAGATGTCTCTTTCTTCTTAAAGTTCGAAAAATATATTTGACTGTACATTGCACAATTCCGTCACGGCTACTTGATACCTAAGTAGTTAGCCATCATCAATTATGAATATAAATACCGTCAGCTAGTCAAAAGCAAAGTCCATCACACTTTTCTTCAAATCTGTAACGACTTCTTCTCTCTATACAGGCGGCAGCTCAACAGGCACAGGCTAACGCTGCGGCGGCAGCAGCGAAGGCGGCGGCAGCTGGCCTCGGCGGCGGGCACCACGACGCCTCAGGAGAAGGTACTGCCCCCGAGGAGTACCAGGCGGCTCCGCAGCAGGAGAGCCAGGAGTATTACGCGCTCCAGTCGGACTACCACCACTAGTAACTTAAGGTTTTAGGTCGATACGTTCTGGGATTCCTCGTGTTTTTGGTTTGTTGGTTTTGTTTTCTACTCTCCTTTTAACGTCTATCCTTCTTTTATTCAAGTAAGTTCTTCGATGGTGGAGTTTTCTCCAGTGTTCTTTATCCTCAGTCATTAAGTTAAAATATTTTTTGTGTTCTATTATTACCTCTCCATTTTTACAACCTTTCCCAGACTAATTTTGTGTTGCATATACGTTTTTTGAAATTCCTGTACTTCTAGAGGCATGCTTAGCTTCATTTCCAGTTATTTTATAATGCTTTCTTTTTATAATTAATTTTTCCTGTTTTGATATCCTGTCCCAAAAAAGTAAAATCAACAAATGAAACATCTTAGAATCCCAGAATAAATATCATAGGTTAATATTAGTTTAGGATACTTTAGTATTAAAATATTTATTTCACATTGCATATCCTATACTAATCTTAACTGATAAGTAGAGAACTTCTACTCTATTGTAAATAAGCAATGTTTTCTTAGTTAGGAGATGAACATCGAGTATACGTGATATTTGTTATGTTTTTACATTTTTTTACTTTTTTTTATAAAACAACAGCTTATTTATATTTTATGTAGCGGTCTCGCGTGGATCCAGTTTTGTATATGTGTAACTGTAGTGTTATACTACAAAAATATTAGAGGTAATGCCAAATACATTCGACCCTGTAACATGTTGCGCAACACAGCGAAGCTCCCATCTAAAGAATATCTACAGACCGCCGTTACTGCAACGTGTTACATAAGCGTGTCATGTACCGTGTCGCGTTACATGTTCCCCAACTCATTTTCCCATAGAAACTAACATAGAACAATTAAGTGCGATGTCTCAAAGCCATAGAGTGTCGACAGAAAGTGTGAATAAAAATAAAATATTGTTTTGTTTCATCTGTTTTTTCAATATTATCTTGACTTGTGACTATCTGACTATGACTTCTGACTGTAACTTGACATCTCACTTAATATCACCACTCGACTTGACTAACTTACACCCTGCTTCTTACACCGTTATTCAGTAATCTAGTATTTAAGACTGCTGCCCAGTTCTTCTAAGTTCTCGAGCTGTGATTAGACCCCGAACACCTGGTACAATGGAATTTGCTAGTCGCACACTATTATTGATATAAGCTAGCAATCAAGGAGACGTAAGATTATATTAAAAGTATGTATCCAAGTTCAACTGTTTCAATGGATACCTCTATTCAAACCAAAGCGTGCTATATTCAGTCACCCTTAACTATGAGATAAACTTACTGAGAAACTATGCAAGTCTCCATAGTTTCTCAGGAAAAAACTATAAGATGCATTACAAAAAGTTTTGATTAGGTAAGTGACACCTATCTTTAGCAGCTTCCCAAAACACAGTACACGCACTCTTCGTTCATTAAACTTGTTTCTAACAAATGCTATTAAAATATGTTTTCAAAGTTTACTATGTTTAGATTACGAAGAATTGTTAGAGAGCATCCGCTTAATCTATGGCTTTGTTTCATGGCTCGTCAACGAATCAAGAAGGTTCGTTAAGCGAGTTCTTTCGTATTTCAGAGTGGGCCAGCACCAACCAGGACCCTATTCAAGTGACCAGTGAAATACCCTTGCACACCCAAGAAGCCACAGAACCCCTCGCTCTCACCACAACCACGCCAGAACCGCTCACAGTAGACCCATCACAGCTAGCGCAACCGCAAGAGAACATCGTAGACGAATCCTTCGAATTCCAGTTCCAGCCGCTCCGATCCGCTTTCAACCACTTCAGATATAACCCTTTCGTGCCGAAGCCAACCAAATTAGCCACCAAGCCCACCAAACTAATAGCTCAGCCAATCAAGCCAGTCGCACAACCGGCTAAAGCAGTTCTTAAGTCACCTAAAATAGTCGCACAGCCGACGAAAGTAGTTCTTAAGCCAACTAAATTAGTCGCTCAGCAAAATAAAATAGTTAATAAGCCGAATAAATTAATTGTCGCTAAATCCTACGGGAAGGTCTTCCCCAATGCTTACGTTAATTTGGATAGTTTCTTTAGGGATAACAATCAAAATTATAATTACGCGAAACAGTATGGATTTTATGGATGGTAGTAAAGGGAGTTCTCACAGGTAGGTGCAGTGTGTAGAAGCTTTTGCTATATTACACTCCCCCCAAACCCTTTAGGCCCCCAACCTCAGTAAAGTAATTACTTAGAAATTCCCTTACGTATACTACTTATGTATAACTATTTTATTCCTGTATTTTTATGAAAAATAATACTTCTTTTATTGAATTTATTTTAACGCTGTTTATTTCTAGAAGTTTATTTATAGTACTTAGGTAATCTAACTTCTAATTAAGTGACTAACTCAAAAATATTAAACACAACTTCTCGGCAACTTATGAAACTTGGTGCTTAATACAATTGTGTGTGTTCTAGCGCCAGCAAAAGACGAACAGAAAGCGGCTGACCCCGGGGAAGAAGAGGCAGAAGAATCAGAAGAGGACTGCGAAGAAGAAAAGAAGTAGATAAGAGAAGTTGAATGCCATTTATTAGTTCGATGTCTACTTAATTTAATTTTTGTTACTTAATTTTAAGTGTTGTAATAAAAGTGTTGAAAATAACGTAGGTCCTTATTTATTGCAATTGAACTTTTTGACAGGAAAGACCTACAGAAAGAGTACAATAAGAAGAATAATATTAGCATATTTATTGAAGGGACAGATCTCTGTTTTTTTGTGGTGCATGACTCGAAATAAATGTTGAGAGGATAAACTGTTTTAATGTAACCTTTGCTGTCAACCTGATCCTGTTTTTGTAGGTACTACTGCAGAAAGACTAAGCGAAGAACTGAAGCCACCTTGCAAAATGATGCGCAGCTTGTTGCGGGTTCAATACTTGCAAATTGAGTGTATTATGTAGGAATTAAGTTATGAAAAAGATGTTACTTTTCATATGGTACGAAAATCAAAATGTAAACGTGCGACAACGTAAGTGGGAAACAGTAGAAGCCGACTAGCCGTAGGTATATGGCATTTGAAACGTTTCTTTTGAAGTCTTCTTCTACATCTACTTCATAATATCTACATACTGATACTATGTTTGTAGATATAAAGTAATATGGTTAGTATGATAGGCAGTCGTGCTGACGAGTAGCATAGAAAAGTGATTTAGCAACAAAATGCTTTGATGGGTAAATGCGTGTTTTATTTAAGCCTTCCGAGCCATTTTAAAATGTAGAAATGCAAAATTTGTTGACGTAACTTGCATTACGTATGTGAATAAAAAAATCACTTTAATGTAAAAGTGGGATTAAAATGTGTGTTGTTATAATATATTTGAATCTGAAAACGTTTAAGATAATTTTGCAACACTGTTGAATTGCTAGCCTCTTTCGCTACGAGATCGAAACGTCGAGTGAAACATTTCCAGATACTTAAATTTTATTTTATTTATAAAATGAAAAATAAACATCGACTAAAAACACAATACATTATTATATTTTAACTTGTAAAACTTAATTGTTCCATACGATACTATAAACGTGACCACAAAATAAAGTCGGGGAACGGAACGCATCTTTCAAATCTAACATTGACGTAAAACGCATGTTCTTTTTACGTCTAAATAAATAATAAATAGTTACTCAAAGATGTCTGTGGTAAAAAAGAAGAAGCGTGTTTCTAAGAAGAACAAGAAAGCGTGGGGAAAATACAGTGATATCCGTGACGTGGAGGAGTTTCTAGAAGACCAACGATTAGAAGAACGTTTAGGGTAAGGTTATGTTGACATCGTGTGTGCGGCTTACTCGTGTTTATTTTACTTATTAAAGACATATTTAATAATTCACAACACGATATAACACATGAAATAACCAAGTTATACGTTGTAGCTATTAAACGTTTGCAAGAAAATAAAAGTTTTACATAACAATTGTATTATTATTGCCAAATAATCACTCGTGGCATGCAATTAATAATTTGTAGTGTTACGACTTCTTATAGTAATTACATTAATAATTCCAACTTCGTGCATTACTATTTTAGTATAGAATTCAAGTAATACTTTAAGTATACCAAAAAAAGAAACTACTATACTTAGCAATCATTATTATCATTCCAGTAAATTTGAAACAAAGCCAGACAGTGAGCTTTTCGTGGTAGATACAGCTGGAGACAATGAACCAGAGAAAAAAGAAGATGGCGAAGAAACTAAACCATTGTCTAGGAAACTACAAAAGAGGGCCAAGTTGAAAGAAGTCCCAAAATGCTTTGAAGTCTTGTTACCCACTTCCAAGGTATGTTATGTTCCTGTTTTATTTCTGAGGTACATATATTGGATTTAAAGTGGCAAATAGGTAATTACTAGAATCATGATAAAACATTTTTACATTATAATTTGTCAAAACACTTATTTTGCCAATTGTTTTTGACCTATGTGGATGTCCATTTAAATAAATACTATTTTTGCTCTGTTTTCTGATCAAACTAATATAATGAAAAACTGTTTAAATTTACTATTTTATCCCAAAATAAATAAAAAATTTACAGGTCCAAGATCCAAATGCTAAACGAAACAAAGTAAATCCCATTGGCTCGAAGCCGACAGCTCTAAGCAAGTTAACGCACCAGCGGCAAGCAAAGAAGGGTGTTCTAGAAAAGAAGTTGGTAGAAGCTAAGAAGAATAGGAAGATGGCCATAGACAAAAAGAGGAAAGCCAAGCAAGTCAGACAGAACTTCAGTTTGGATTTGTGGGGAGGCGACTGTAAGTTACATTCGTTTTTTTTAAATGCCTTTGAAATAAAATTAATCTGATTTAAGCAATATAAGAATAAGAAATAGAGGCATAAGGATAGAAGATTTGTATCCTTATAATTTTCATTGTAAAACCATAATTTATGTATACTATAAAATTAGCATTTATTCCTCATTTTCTCAGTACCAGAAGTGAAAGGCATACCATCCACGTTGGTCGACGAGTTCATATCACCCGAGGCTCAGCTGCACAATGTGCTCCCCACACAGCGACTGCGGCCGAAGCCTCCGCTAGCCAAGACCGTGGTGACCAGAGCGGCGGTGGAAACACCACACCCTGGTGTCAGTTACAACCCTTCATACAAGGTTAGCAGTTTATTTTTAAGTTTTTTGAAAATGATGATGGTAACATAAAATCCGAATAAAATCTATCCTATGTGTTATCCAGGTTAAAAACTATCTATGTACCAAATTTCGTCCAAATTAGTTTAGTGATTTTTGCGTGAAAGAGTAACAAAGATCCATCTAGCTAACAAACTTCATGTTTAGATGAATGCTTCATGATATTTGGTTTGGATTTCCAACCTAATGATTTTTTTTTCAAGATTTATTTCTATATGTTAATAAATCACCAAAATCATCCTCGGCTTCACTAAAATGACATTGTTACGAATTGGAGGGGACTTGGCGGAAATATTAACGTCAACCCTATATGTGTGCCATTTATATCATCATGAACGATTCCAGTATTGTCTCTCGTATGATTATGATTTCGTAATACTTACGTGGCTATTGATATTGCAGGAGCATCAAGAACTGCTGCAGCAAGTTGGTGCTCATGAAGAGAAGATGATGAAGAAGGAGGCTCACCTGATGAGGGTCACTACTGGCATGTTCAGGAGAGTCACACAGCAGGAGAAAGAGGTTAGTAGTGATAGGCAGATAGGTCTCGGTATGCATGTCATATGGACGGTTGGATGGTTAATTTGTGGACTGTCCAACCGTAGTTGTAGGAGGTATTGTGAATTTGCTGTTGTAGTTTAGAAGCAATAAATCATCCTTTTCAGGTATTGTTTTTAATAATAGTAGCATCAATACTATTGATATACCTAATGTCTCGTACAATACTATTCAACCCGTCACCTGTATCTTGATACATACCCAGTTCGAAATGCGCACATTTTTAATCAGACTCAGAAACCGACATGGTTACCAAGCGTGATACATGCTATGCTAGTTCCAATCACTTAAATAAATCTTTTAATGTACTCAGTCTATCCCTGTCCTCTGATAAAGTGAAAGTTAAAACTTAACCACCTAATCACAATCCCCAGAACCAATGGCGCGAAGAAATGAGCGCTGGTCTCCCTCAACCTCACAACCCGGCCGAGGACCCCGACAGCGACACGGATAACGAGTACAAAGCCATCAACCCGCCCGTCAAGAACAAGAAGAAGGATCACAAGGCCAGGCGGAAGCAGAAGGAACAGCTAGCAGAGAAGGAACGGCTCAAGCGCCAGAAGATTGATAAGAAGAAGATTACAGATCTTTATAAGTGAGTAGTTGATGTTGCATGATTACTGCTCTATACTCTGTCCGTGATAAGTTGACCTTTTTGACAGATTTTCGTGAATTGAGAATTTTATGTTTTTCTTTGATTGCGATTTATATTAATTAATAAAAAAAAACTGTCTAGTTGACTGCTTATGAATTAATGCAAAATCTAGTTGATTCTTCACGTATTTTTTTAACATGTGTATTTATTAAAATCGAAATCAAACCATGCATACACATCAAGCAAATACTATCATATGATCTTGAAAAATTACTGTACACACAGACACTTAAACGTCGCTGACTTGGAAATAATGTATCCATTAAACATACTATTCTATTGTCCAGACTCCGTCAGCTGAAGTCCACGATAAAGACTCGTGAACAGAAACAGTCAGAGGAGCGCTCGAAGCGGGCGGAGAAGCGCGCGGCGGCCGAGGCCACGGCTCTGCCTACACTGAGCGCTCACAAGACGCCCATCAAAGAACCAGACTTCGTTGACCCCAAGCAGCTGTCCGGCGACTTAAGGAATATTAAGAGTACCAGTAAGTACAGTATATAATTCAGTAAGGCCTAAGGACTTTCTCATGGGCCACCGGCTGCCACCACAAAATGCCGCTACCGGCATACTGCCTGGTGTTTCACACATTTTATAGGGTCTCGCCGCACACGGTTGAAGCAGCATAACATGGCTTTGTTGTATTCTGAAAGTGAGACGGCGCTATACACAGAGATGCAGTCATGAAAGTTCGTAGTGAAAGTCATAATTAGTCGTAATTTTCTAATTATTTATTGCCTTTTCTCGTCTTTATCAAGGTTAAAGATCCAAGATTCAAAATTCAAAAATCTTATGATATCATTTTTGCCCATTCAATTATCGAAAATGAACCAAAAGTATCTAAACATAACTTTCAATTTACAGCGAACCTCCTCCGCGACCGTTTCGAATCCCTCCAACGTCGCGGTGCCCTCGCAGCCTCCAAGATCATGATGAAGAAGAAGAGGAAACTCAAGAGCTACTTCAAACCCGGACACAAAGTCACAGAGAAAGATATTGAGAAATATGTGACCAAGAGTGCAGGCAAAAAGAGATCTTAAGTGAAAGGCAGAAGGAAGGATTTTGAAAGATATTGTGTAAGTAATGTACGAATTGTATGTTATTAAAGAGTATTTAATATTGGATTTGGTTTATTTATTTATCACTTAGTATTTAGTGTAGTATGTAGTATGGTATGTTTGTGGAATGGGTCACTGCTAGAGTAATTGTATACCAGGGATGTCTTTTGATACCCGAATTTTAATTCGGAATCAAAAGACATCAAGAATAAATGAAGATATGGATGGTAAGGTAAAAAAAAAGAAAAAACTAATATTTTATATAAAAATTTACTAAAAAAATATCTAACATATAATACATCTAGAAATAGTCCACTTAAGAATATATTACAGTTATATTGTGGCAATGTAACAAATAGCGTAAAACTAACGTAAACATAGCATCATGTAGGTAACTCAGTATTCTAAACCTAGATTCGTTTCCTAAAAATAGGAAAATATAAACTTTAAAATTGCCTATAAATAGAATACTACGTGTTAAACTATGAAGTCAAAATTTTATAACAAAACGTAATAAGTTAACTAGGTAATTAACTAAGGGTGGGTTGCACAACGTAACGTTACTATCTAATTCAATTTCTTTCAATGCCTTCTGTGATAAATTTAAATTGGGCACCGGTGACCGACGGCCAGTAAAAGATCTTGTTCATCGGTCCCCGGTGCCCGAAGCAGGTAAATTGGCAATGTACCTTTCAAAATGATATATTCTGCAATTGGTATTACGCGAATACTTTAATATGGATCTTATTAGGATATCAAACTTATATTTTAATAACATTATTATTATTTAACGTTAAATTGTGCCACTCAGCCTAATAGGGCTGTTTTATTCTTTCAAGGTGCTTAGTATGTGCAACATGAATTGAGCTTTTTATACCGCATGTTAATTAAATTTATTGATATTAAGACCGACTTCAAATAAGGGGATCTCAACCAATATATATTTGTTTGTAGTTTTTAAACTTCAAACTTTTTATGAAAACCTTTTCGAAAAAGAATATCTGGATATTACAAAACAAAGTGACCTGAATGATGATTTCCTGAATGATGGTTGTTTTGGTAACCTTTGAGTGTTTTACATCAGGTAGATCATTTTAGGTACGTCAAACGCTTCTGAATTGTCTTTGTATACTTGTCAAGGTGTTAATATCATCGTGTTATAATCATGTTACACATTTTATGTTAAAATAAACAGCCTAACGGTATAGAACTGCTGTAATTTTCTAGCAAATGAAAATAAAGACGTTCCTTAAATTTAGAATGACAGTTCAATGAATACTATCTACATAATCACATTTACAGTTTATATTTAGGGTCTCGAATTATTTTTCATAGCAACACTGCTGTTGTAACTTGTATAACAATTAAATAGCGAATAAAAAATATCTCATTCGTCTAGTGTGTTCGGTCTTTATAACCTATCTTTACGTAATTAGCAACAATGTCTACTTTTTAATGTGAATTTTGTATTACTGACAAAGTTATTGGTTTTTAAGGAGTAACTTGTAATGTATATCGGCTCAAATTGTAGAGCTCTCTTTAATTTTTTTAATATCTGAAAACAAGTTACAAAGGCAACGCCAACCACCCGGTATCTGATCTAAAATATAAAATAATTACACCTCACTGGACTCAACCCTAAATATAAAAACAGGATCAGGATCCTTAGAACACTAAAGAGTTTTCAACCCCACCGCGCTGCGATGGAGTAAAGCGACCTTAATAATTCTAACGCCCTAGTATCTGACGAAGCTTTCGCGTCACTGGAAGGTGCAACCCTAGCTTCAGCTATAGGAGCATCTATAAAAGGTAGTTTTGTAGTAGTTTTAGGTTCAACTGTTGTTGTTCTCGTGTTGAATTTCTTAACACCTCTTCGACTTGCCGTACTAGTTGTGATAGGACTGATTGTTGTAGAAACTGTTTCTAAATCTTCCGTTGTTCGCACCCTTTCTGTAGTAAGCGCATTTGATAGGGAGTTGATTGCGCTAGGATCGAAGTTTAGGCTTTTACCTCTCCTGTCTCCTCTTGTCCTTTCTATTCTATCAACTCTTCTGAATACGTTAGTTTCTGTTGTTGGAACTTCTGTAGCTTCTTCCTCTTTAGCTATATCCTCCATGTCTTTTTGAGAGACAGCCATGAGAGCTTCGAGCAAGGCTTTCTTAGATGCTTCAGCGGTAGTGTTGTGGTCGTCATCACACGTTTGAATTAACAGCAGTATAAGCCTCTTCACTGTTTTTGATTTCGTTTTCTTCATAACGTTCATTAGCTTCTCAGCTGTGGTTGCGTTCATGATTTCCTTTGCCTTTTCTACAACAGTATCACTAATTGTCGTTAGGTCCTGTGCGGGTTCCGTAGATGAGTAGTCTCTGAGCAGCTTTCCTTGTCTTTCAGACTTTTCTTTGGTCTCTTGTGTGGTTATTTCATAATTGAATGTAGGAGAAACTGTTTGCTCGGTAGGAGCGTATTCTGTTGTGGTGGCAGTGCTTGGTATGTAAGTGTTTTCCGATAGCCCTTGGTTTTCTGGCGCTGTTTGGCTTAACCCATCGTTAAGTGTGATAGGATCTATGACGGTACTCTGCCAGTTTCCATAAGTGCTCGACCAAGTGAACTGGTTAGCTGTTGTCTTGTCGCTGTCAGGTGAAGTGAACACTGTATCGGGTACTGTTGGAGTAGTCGTAAGGCTTTCCGTCTCCGTAACTCTGATGGTAGTAGGCTGTGGTGTTGTTTGCTCGGTTGTCAGATCTTCACTGGGTATGGTAGGAGCTTCTAGATCTTCAGCGGGTTTTTTCAACGGTTCCGACTCGAAGTTTAATTGCTTGCCATGTCTTATGCTATTGGCTTGAGGCGCAGCAAACGATTGACTATGAGCTCTTTGTAATTCTTCGTCGTTTTCTAATTCAACACTTTCTGTTTCTGTAAAGTAGACTGAAGTAGTTGTAGGTAACGCTGTGGTAGTTCTGATCTTTTTACTTTCGAAATCACTGGTAGTTGAGACAGACGGATCTATTCCCCAAGCAGAAGGCAAGTTAGTTGCTTCAACGTACTCGCTCAATGGTTTACCTGCTGTAGACAATCCGTTTGTGCCGTAAGGAGAATCGTTTAATGTCAAAGCATTATTTTGGAAGCCACCATATTTGGGAACGGAATAATCGCTTTCCGTTGTCGTTATCGATTCGCTGTAATTGTTGGCCAATCGGAGATTTGCATTAACGGCTACTGTGTTGCTGTACAGGGGAGTGCTTGGAGTCCCGGCAGTAGAAGGAGAAGTGTACGAGGCTGATATTCTTCCACAGCATCTGAATGGACTCCTAGGAGTGGTAGAAAAAGTACTGTATGGCGACGGCACGTATTCTGTTGTTGGTTTCAGAGTAGTTGTTATCTCTTCTCTGATAGGAAACGCTGTAGGAATACCTAAAGCCTTTGGTTCTCGTGAATTGGATAATGCTGGCACTGATTTATGATCATCAGAGAAACCTAATATTTCGTCATCTTCCTCGTTAACTGTTGTCGTTGGTTCGGTATTAACAGATTCTTCAGTCGTGGTTAACAGGTCCCCAAATGATGGATGCGTAGGTCTGATATCTGATAACACTTTTCTGAACTGAACTGGGTCTTGCAGGTATGCAGATAAAGCATGTGTAAATACTTGAGCCAGTTCCCTGATTTGAGGAGAGGTGGCCAGTGGGTTTTGGCTTTGCTGTACAGTTAAATCTTCAGCTAACTCATTGTACGTTCCATTAGGATCTTCTCTAATCTCTTCTAATAACTCCGCGCTTGGTGCTGTGTGACCGAACAGGTTGCTGTATTTATTAATGGTTTGACGACTGAACAGCGCTGGCAGGACTTCTTCCATAGCCTCGTACTCATCGAAGGGTGGCGTCGCTGTCTCATTTTCTTCAGGAGTCGAGGTTGTCGACAAATTGTCTAACGCAGTCGCGTAGTAAATGGCCAGGCTATGCAACGTCTTCGGGGTGAGAGATGGGGGCACAGCTATTCCAGGTCTGTTGGATTGTTCACCAAATTGTCTGTCGGTGATACTCGCAGGAGCAGAAGGTTCCGTAGGTCCAGTGGGTCCGAATCTGTCTAAATTCAATTTCCTCATGAGTCTTTCACGACGTTCTTGGTAAGAGGCTTCAGTAGTGACTTGTGTTTCTTGGTTCGTAGTAGAGTAAACGTCGTAGCGGTCAGATGAAGCTGTTTCAGTGTACAAGTCGGCTCTCGTCGTGTGAGGTATCTTCGTCGCTGATTCAAAGGAGTCTTTCGTTTCAATAGTGACCTTGTTCGGTTTATCACCGTCGGTTCTTGCCGTTGTTTGCGTTATTTTTTCCGTTGTTGTTGTTATTGCTGCCAAAGTCTTATTCTTTTCCTTTTGTAGAAAACCTTTCAGCAGAGATACTCCGGGTCTTGTATAGGGTTCTTGCTTTTCAATTATTGTGGAGTAACTTCTTGTGTATGGCAACAAAGTGGGACGTTTTGTCGTCGTCGGTTCAGGAGTTGAGGGCGCTGCATTTTTGTCACGAATATCATACAGGGTCGTCAAATTAGGATTATTTTTGGTTTTCGACTTTACCGGTAAGTTCGGCGTGTATACCGGGTACGGCCGGTAGTTTTTGTTGTGCAGATCCTGAAGGTATTGTCTGTTGTTATTGTTTGCGAAGGCAGCAGTCTCCGCCGCAACCTGCATTTCTCGCAGATTGAAGTCAGCAGTACTTCTGTATACTGGAGACTCCGTGTAAGTGGCTTGTGTTGATCTGGCTGGAATGTTGCCGAAGTTGGTAGATATGAGTTGAACTAAACTCTTTCTACGCTGTTCGAAGGCAGTAGTGGCGGCAGTACGTTGAGTAGGACTGAAAGTGTCTGTGAACAGGGCTTGGAAGGTCTTGGCTGTGGCTTTAGGGATCTCGGTCTGTCGCTGTCTGCTCCTGAGCAGTCGTTCAGTCGTGCTGGCCACATTGACGGGCGTGCGCCTCGACTCGGCCCGGATGTTGGAGTCAGCACCTATCTGTTGAAGGTCCTGGTTTTTGCTAAGGCTCTGAGTGATCTTCTGGCTTTTCTTCTGTTCGTTGGAGTAGTATTCGGCGCTGGACTCGTAGAGGGCTGGGGCGGAGGCGCAGTCCACCTTGAACCACCAGTCACATATGAGGTGCGACTGGCTGAAGATGGTACCGTTGGGACATAAGAACGAGATCTTGCGTGATGTGTCGCATATGTGGAATACCTAGAACATAAAGAAGCTTAGTAAGACTGGGTATTTTTATTTTACCAATGACTTGCGACATTGTTCCGCTATTTCTTCTTCATAGAACGTAAACAGTTGTAATTATACAAAAAGTATGTAGAATCTTGTTACCTGGCAATCAGTCTCCAAGTCAGCGTAGTATCCGGTGGGCACGTTCTTGCAGTTAAACCCTGTGGGTGGGATGTTGGGGAACGCCGGGAAGTCCACGCCAGCCCTGCCTATCACACCTGGAAGCAAAACAAAGTTTATTTCAGATCTAACAAACCTAAAAAAATCTAAAGAATAAGTATTCTGCAGCACAAAATATTCGATTCAATTGCTATCAAGAATTGCTAAAAGCTTGACACAAAATGCAAAAATGGTGTCATAACTTGGGCTACTTCTTGAAGAGCTCGTCTTCAAAAATCTGTATACGGACCCTTTTTTTTGGTATTGCGGGTGAAGCATCATGGACCCTCGCTCCTTCGGTGGAGGGAATGGATCCTATATCTATCAGACTCTTACTGTCTAACCCTGAACCGCCGTGCTAGATCATCCGCGTTTTTGTGACGGTGTATGGCAATGCGTTGCGATCCTTCATACACCGATCTCTAAACTGGCTCTAACCTCACAGGTTCTGGTGTACTGACCTTGATACTCGACGATGTCCTCGGGCTTGTTTTCAGGCGGTATGAGCCTCTTGACCAGCGCCTTGCCCTCCGTGTAGTGCTCGAAGCCGGCTGCTCCCATCGCTTGCGCTATCTCCTGCAGGCTCTCCACGCTGGGCGCTGGAGCGTACAACTCCGAGTCCTGGAAGTAGCAGAATCAGAACATCGAAATACGCCCATATTGTTATTTTTAAAAACAAAAACAAAAGTTATTTTTACGAAGCGGTTGATATTTTTGTGAAATTTTGTGCACCAAAGACACCCAAACTCAGGACGGGTTGGGTTGGACGTAGTGACCTGAACCACTCAGCTATCCGTGCAGTCAAAATTTAAAAAGGTTTCTTTGGTAAAGAGTGATTTTTATTTTACCTGTCGCCTTTGCGCTGTACGCCGTGCTCCATCACAGGCGCCTGAAATTAAAAGAAAATGAGTCATCATAGTATAATCAATAATATCATCAATCAATATCAACAAATTAAAAGTATTTAATTTTGTACATCAAAGCATTTTTAGATGATTATTCCATTGTTTCCATGTTCTCCAGAAAGATCCCTTATCAAAATTTTAGAGATTAAGTATGTCATACAGTACCACAGGTAGGTGATAAATTGGCTTTTGTAATTATGATTATCAAATGATTAGCCCAGCACAAGTGGTTCTATGAGTATTAAGGTTCACACAATGGGACCTGCTTTCTAATGTAAGTCGTGGTCGCGGGGATCCCGCAGTCATTCACGATTCACGCTATCGGATTAGGAAGGTGACATAGTGATAGTGGAAAAGCGATTTTACTCATGAATTAAACTTGTATCTTATACCTTCTTTGCTAAGATCCAAAATTGATAAACCATAAAAATCGGATTGTTGACATTCGATTAACCCATTTTCCTGTCAACAAACGAATATTTGAGAAATAATTTGACGACGCCTAAATACTAACATTTTGCAGTGGATTTGGTTTTATCGAATAACTAAACAATTCTTATTCTATAGTCTTATTATTCATCTCCTAACTGCTAAATAAAATCGCTCCTCGCTAGCACAGCGTCCTCACTCCGCATAACGCACCGACTAACTAGAGAGTGAAAGTATCGATGTGATCGATGACTCGCACAATACCTGAATAGAGCTGTGCTCTATCGATATGTAATAGTGGTTAACACAATGCTCGATAATAGAAGCCGTTGTTTGTTTTAGATGTAGGCCTCTAATGATGCGTGAAAGTTTTTAAATGGCTTTTTAAATAGTACATGTTATAGTCGGTCGTAATTGGAGTGGTACTTAATTTAAATAGCGTGTTCATCTGTTGTTAACGCCGATGTACTATTGTTGTTCAGCCTTTTGTGGTTTACCTTTCTCGCAACGAGAGCGAATGAATAATTATTGTTTCGTTAACTTTTATAATTACATAACGTATCGCGGATTTTCTATGCCTACCTGCCTTATTTAGCACACAATGCGTTTCAAGTAATTTATCTTGAAATTTGCATAGGTATGTAACTAGTTCCGATACTGCTGAAAAGGCAGACTGTGGGACTTGTCTAAGCCACTAAGTTTATTTTTTGTAGGCATTCGTAACATGCTGTTCTAAAACGAAATAATTTATGTACTTACAAGAGTATTTAGCAGGATTCAGTATTCAGCCCATTTTAAACTGATGGCGGATAGCATATTCCTGTACTATAGATTTTAAGAAACAGCATTTAGTTAGTCCATTGTTAATTAAGTAACAGTTACACAAACGTCTCGTTCACGGTTTTACACGACAGCCGTCACATAATCCTAACTCCATTAATTATTTTACAAAAGCGAAAGACTGTAGTGAAAACGATTTAAAGTCAATCATATGTCATGTTACCATTCCCTGTCCAGTGGTAATTATAACAATAATCATGGATCATAGGAAATTAACAGGAAGTGTTACTTGTTCAAGCTTGACACTATTGGTAGTTGATGATCAACGGTTAGTCACTTCAGTGTCCACTGTACGGATAGCCAAGTGGTACAGGTCAGTATGTTAAAGCCATTGTGCACGAAGAGCGGGTTCGATCGTTACGTAGGGCAGGCATTTTTGTGATCCACAAAGGCTTGTTCTGAGGTTATGCTGTGCACGTGAGATTAATGTTTGTGAAATCTACCGCGACACGATTAAGCTCATTAAAAGATAATATGTGAAATATTGAAAATTTTACTGAGTTGTCTTGAAACATATCGAGCAAAAGAGAAATATATTTTGATAAAGATATCTTGTACGAAATAGTAAATAGTTTATCTTAAGTTGAGCATAAGTTTGGCGATATCGGTATGTACATTACGATTAGATAGCAGTGTAAAGGCACTTCCACCCATGTTCCCAAGTTCCATGTTACTAATGGTTGTAGTAACATTAGTTGCCTACTCCTACATATCATGATCATTGTCGAGAGCGATGTCTTCATTAAGTAGAACACTCTTTGTGTTAATCTTCATTGATTTTATATTGTTAAGAGTCTCATTGTTGGATGTGGCGACATTGACATTCGCTTAGGAAACGCAATCAAGAGATTTCTTATAGAGTGACTGTGACGTGGTCGGGGCAAGGACTTGGAGTTTAAGAAATGTGAACCTTAATAATGAGTTATTTCACTCAAATATCAATACCTCTCGCACATAATTGATGCTTCAATATTAAAAAAAAGATGTTGCGACCGATACCATTTTCGTACAAAGAAATATTAAATTACACTTCAAATCTTTATCAAAATGCTTTAGAATACTTCCATCTTAGTTAATTCCTCTTTCAATAAACAACACATCCGTTCACTTTATCACAATTTCCTTAGGCCATAACTCACAGTATCAGCAGATCTGCATTGACAGAGATAGACTAGCGCCATCTATCGGACTGACCATAAACAGTGCGTACACCTACAGTCCGTAGGGCAGAGGTTAATACACCTGTCTTACAACACGTTATAACTCAACTGGAAAGGAAACTTGTAGAGAATAATATCCGAGTCCAAATAGGTTTGTATCAAGAAGGTTTCATATTTGCCATGGGAAGTGTGAGTGTCCTTTGAAAAGTTTCGTTGGTATTGCGACCTTGGTTCAATATCACTGAAGTATTATCGTTTTATAATTGACTACTTAAAGCAGTTTTAATGCTTTTTTAATGTTACTAAAGTAACTGCAATTTAAATTAAAGCGATAGATTAACGGAAGGTTTTAAGGTAGAAACTAATACTACAGATTACTAAACCAATGATCGCTGTGTGAATCGTGCCTAATCATAACAAAAATAGGCTAACAAATACTAAGTACAAAATACTATCAATAAATTAACTCATCAAACCGATTATTCACAGCATAATAACGACATACTATTATCCGATACAGATAAAACGCGGTCTTATGTCAGTTTGCGCAAGTGCAGACTTTCGCTCTGAAGATTAGACGAGTTAATTACGTTTTACTACTATTTAACGCAGTTATATCATCATTTTATGGACGTTTATTTATGCTTCTCAATGTTCTTACGTCGTAAATGTTCTTACACTTAATAAAACAAAATATTTAAGTAGTTAGTTCTCTGACCTATTAACACCAGTTACGGCAATTTGATGCGGTGTTTAGAGATTGTACAGTATGTTATGTTTCTAAGGTTCTGTAGCCAGAGTGCTAAAACGGAATCTTATTGCTAAAGCCTCGCTGTCAGTCTGTCTGGGAGTCATTCCATCCGTTTGTCACCAGGCTTTATCACATGACCTGACCTTAAATTTTACAACGTCTCCATTTTTTGTATTTGTTTACATTTTTTTTATCATATGTATGTTCCTATTAATGTGAGAGTTTATTCCGCTTGTAGGCCTCTAACTGGGCTTAAAACACCCTTGCAAAATACACTGGTGTGCAGCAAGTCTGTAAAAAGCCTTAAAATAAATCGTGAGAAGAAGCGTCTGCGAGATTTATCTACAAATACAATTACAGCCTTAAGCGGTCCATCAATTGTTTAATATCGTACATCGTTTGTTCATAGCCTTTTATAGCCGATACTGAGGGTTATAAACCTTGAACTCTGTCAGTTATTATTTAAACTGTGAATTAAATTAGTTTAAGATTTTGTTATCATTTTTAAGAAAATCAAGGTTTTTACTTTATTTATACTATCCCTAGTATAAATTAAATTATTTATAAATTAATTATAAATTATTTAAGGAGAAAAATGCACTAAGTGAAGGTAAATATTTTGGGAAGTAGGTTAATTAAAGTTATAAAACTATTTTCTGGTTTTAATGTATTATCATCGGAAACGTTAGGAAAAAATATTTATTAAGGTAACTCCCTAATGATTGCGCTTTTCCTCCGAAACTTGTTATAAAAAGTAGTTTCTGTATCGGACAAGCCTGCAACTCTTCGCGATCATTGCAAATCTTGCTAACAAGGACCAAAAATGATTACGAAAACTGTTTTTTCAGTATTTGAGCTCAGTATGTCTCAAAGAAACATTTTCTTCATTTCATTGTCCTTAACGAAATAAATTATAAGTAGTACCTACTATAACCATATTATATACTCCACTGCAATTGGGAGACAAAAGGAATAGCTATATATTTATTCCTCAACTTTCCCATTAAACAACTATCACAGCACTATCCAAGAACGGAAACCCCGTCACACGAACATCCTCCATCAGATTTAAACTCCGACATCTATCACGTATCAGATACATTGGCACAGGTTTACGAGCTTCATAGTTTCCTGCATCGCGGCGGATCCTGACAGATCTCGCAGTTACATCGACGGGAACATAACTTGACAATACGACCGCAGACCGCATGAGCGTAAATGTCACAGTTCCTATATTACATGGAGTTCTGAGGTAGGGTTGGCAGATATAGACAGTGGTGTTAGGTGTTGGGAAGGTTGTGTAGGAAAGTAGAGGGACTGGGCTAAAAGTGTTGGTTTGGGTCATCCTTCACACTAAGGGCATATTACCTCAGGTCGGTGTTATAAAAGATAATCACAATCAAAATTTATGTGTTCAAATATGATAAACGTTTAGGCAAAGTTTTGTAGAGAATCAAAGTTATACCTATATTTTTTGTATAGTAAAAAACTTAGAAAATAATATGATCTTTAAGAGGGCCAAGAGGGGGGGAAATATATTACGCAAATCCTGACAAGATTCTCTAAAAAAGCGATAACACAGACATGTAAAAAAAAACGGCGGAGTTTAGAAACGTCTCCTTCCCCAGAGCGTCAAACTGAAAAACTGAAATCGTTTTTGTATGAATTAATTTAATTTGAATTTCGTGAAGAATATTATACCATATTCTTTAACCAACGACAATATAACAGAACCCTCTTAATTACGATCTGTAAAAGCCACAAGCGAATTCTGAATATACTTCTTAAAACTTCTATATCTAATGGGTCCTCGCGCCACCCCTAAACCATTACGTAGGCAGAATATTAGCAAAGTTACATAAGCCAATAATACGATAGCCGACTATGTACTTAACGTATAATGGCTAAACTTATATTGATAGCAACAATGGATGCAGGTAATAATACTCTGTAATCTGTGATCGACGAGGATATTCAATCTAGAACAAAATTATTCAATCTTTGCATTGTCTTAAATCCGGGTTCGAGGATACAATTACAATCTAGATTTGATTAGTATGCAGCGTTTGAATCTTCAGGTGAAATGTTTTTAACCGACTTAGAACATGAGGAGGTTTTCAATTCGTCTTACCTTGTCGAACTTTGTCGTGGATGATCCGATTTGCTGTTTAATTTATTTATTTAACGTGAAATAGCTGAATAGCTGTCATTTGGTCCCATAAAAAATATCAGGTTTAGCTCAGTAGTCTTCTATTTGAAGTTCATGTTTTTAAAACAATATTATTGGAGACGATAATACTATTATTAAAAGTGAAGTTTTATAATGGAATTCTTATAATCTAGTCAAATCCGCTGTATAGTTTAGTATTTGATCAGGCGAAACTGAAGACTGCATTTAATAGAGATTTGAAACAGGCTAAACTAAAGTACAACTGAAGTCATAAAATCTAAGAAGTTCCATCAGAAAAAGAACACCATAACAACAACGAAAATAAAAATATTTGACTAGACTATTTGACATCGCGTTCATTTATGTTACGAAACTCAAGTGAGAGAATGATCATTATTTTTCCCAAGACCCAATCTATTGTATTGAAAGCCTAAATAAATTACTAACAGCAATTTATAAAATGTACTTTAGATCTAAATCTTAAGGCAAATTGGAGGTTGTAAAATATTTTAGCAAAAAACTATGTCGAAAGCCAAACGAACGATATTTAACGACATCTCGAAGGCCTTTGTGAAATACTATTGCATCCCTAACTCTGATCATAGTAATTATGCGCAGACGCACGTCTTAGCAATGAAGTCTAAAGCTATCGATAAAAGATCAATATTGTTCAAAATGATAGTTATTTTGATTCACAAAGATAGATTAGATCGTTTTGCAAATGTTTTAGTTTGCGAATTAATGATGGTTGGCATTGAATGTGGACTTATAATGTTAATGGTAAAATAATATAATATGTAACCCCCGACGCAAAAAAGCGGTGTTATAAGTTTATCTTGCCTGTGGCACCATAGCTCTCGAACGAATTGAGTTATTTCTATTTAGTTTATTTTGTTTTAAAGATGAGTTACGTGTGAGTTAGAAAAGGTCTTGCTTTAAAAACTTTTAGGATATAGAACTAAACGACAGACCAGACACCACTGTGTTACCACTAATAAAAACTGATTCTTGGACTATGTATCATTTAAAATGAATTCCACGATTTTTCACGTTGTCGAAGCACCGAACATTTAAATTCTATTGGCAAGGAAATCAATCAGAAATTGTAAATAGGAGAAGTTGTATAATGAAAGGTTTTTTGTATGTAGATTGTTATTACTTACATATCATAACAACAATCAGTAGTATCGTCTTCATCATGTCGCTCGACTCACTCCGCCTCCACCGCATGGCTGATCTGAAAACAAACAGACAAATTTCAATATATTTTTAGATAATAGTCCTTGTATCGCGGGTGCCTCACAAATGTTCAATTCACATGCAAATTCGTGGATCACCCAAATGCTTGAGATTGAACCCGCAACACGTAGGATTTGGCATGGTGTCTCTTGCAGTGGATTCTGTGCTTTTAAAACTCTGTATTTTTTTTCGGTTTCATTATTATATTACAGGATTCGGGAGAGTTTTCGATTATGTCATACTGCCTTCATCGATGTATGGATAATCCAAAACTAAAAACATATTTTTAAATCGTACGAGGGTTTTGCAAACAAGCTCTTCAACTTATGTCTTTTTACTGTTTGTCATTTTTATCTTGCCTAATTTTCCGTCTTTTAATCAATCAAATGTTCTCGAGTATACATTGAAATTCTTCTCGTCAATATATATAGAGTTGCCTCACAGTCCCAGACATACATAATGCAGATTCAGCTGCACATAGTTAATAACAGGTTATCATCTAGGAGTCTGATGACACCGTTACGTAATAAATTGGTTCTAGCGCATTTGCTCGTCGAGTTCCGGTTTGGAGTTGAATATTACTATTGGTTTTGTTTCAACTATCTTATTGCAATTATATAAAACAGTTTTGAAGTTATAGCTGGATTTGGTTGGTGAATTTGGCAGTTACTTTCCTAAAGCTGCGCAGGAGTTAATTTATTTTATTAATTGTGTTTTCAATTCAAAGGTGTTCTGATGCGTCGATTGCAATTTAAATTGTGTCAATCCCGGATGATGTAATACAAACTCGTAAATTCGATACATTTATAAGGTGAAAAGTATTATTAATAACTTTAATATTAAAATTATTAATGTCTGTGGAAATAAGTGTAAGTTGTAATGTTGTAGCATTTCAAAATTCCTTTACTTCTCATATTTAATTAGAAAGTATGAACACATTGATGCATAACCCTAATATTGTATATTAGTTACTTAAATGTAAGTATAAGTAATGTAACATAAGTATGATAAACAAAACGTGAAGAAAATCATCGCTACCGCTGCGCACGCGCCTCTACGGAAGTCGTGAGCCCCGCATCTTGTAAGATGGCTGCCTTTCCGGCCGCCATTGTTGCTATGCCAATTAATAGGGGTCACTTTCCATCGACATTTGAACTTGTATAAACATTTTCCTGATTCGTAAAAGGCGTTAGATCGATTACAAGCTAGACTTTTTTCCATATGCGGTCTATTCAGCATACCTGGTTACTGGTGCGTTTTAAAACCTGCCTGGCTTACACTGCGATATTAACAGTTGAAGCAGTCAAGGCATACTCAGCTCCACTTCATAGGACTTCGTAGACTATAAAAAGAAGGAGTTTCTTAATTCATCTGTATTATTTGTCTGTGACTTCCAAGCTTTGGACTGTATGAACCGATTTTGTTGATTCTTTTTACTAATACATGAAAAAGCTGTCAATTAAAACCATTAAAACAATTAGAAGTCTAGCAGTATTTCTTAGGTATTTGTAAGCGGCTGTATGTTTTTGTTCTTATAAATTTCTCCAAGACATAAGGGTCGCTCGTTTGGAATAAGTTCGTCTCAAACGCTAGTCTGTAACCGTCCTTATAGGTATGCTAATGGCCAGTCACGGTCTCACAGACTGTTGTAAGCAATGTTACCTGTTTATGGGAATTGTATTTATTCATAAAACGTCGCAATATATTGTAAAACATGTAATACATGGATATGAAAGTTATTATGACTGTTCTTAACGACGTTCTTAAGTTTACATGTCATATTTGAATTTAATAACTCCGAGAAGGCTTATACATATCCGCAAAGTATTATTTTAATTACCAGGTATGAGGTTTATGTGAAACCTTACTTAAAATTCACGATCGTTATAAAAGCTTTCGGTAATTTTGTTACGCCTATGACTGTTTTATTACCTGCCTAAGAATTTTAAAAAGCAAAACCTTAGGTATTTCATTCGCATGTGTTTTAGATACGAAGTCTAATATTTCTGATTAAATATAAGACATACATTAAAATCATTAGAGTGTTTGACTAAACGTATACGTTAATTAGTCTGATGGATTTCCGACAATATCGGATTAGTATATTTTCTTTTATCGTGAAATGAAGACGTAAGTAAAAAACGACAGTAATTTATAGCCTGATGTGACACCAACTACAATATCAGTGCTCTTTTTTTGACAAGTGCCATTATAACTCCTACTTTCATACTTTACATTATTTTTGCCAAATACCCGAATGCCAATATCTGCATTGGTTAAGTATGACAGGAAATCAAATCAGATTAATCGCACTATGTTCTTAGCCATTCATCTCAATGCCTTACCTTCCCCAAAGACAACAAACAAAATCTCACTACATCTCAAAGAAACGCTTCCTCTTTTTAAACATTGGTTCCCGCAGCATCACTAACTACTTCCCTTTTATGATCATAAACCCCAACGCTTATGCTCTCTCCAATTGAGAAGTGCACGACAATGCTCAAATCATTGGCTACTGAATAATTACGATCGGACCTTAGCCGGTGGTCCAAGTTATGAACTCTGAACGGTATAGTTATGTAAAGTCAGTCTAGGAAGTTTGTAAGTGATTTGGTTGTTAACCCTTTCTAATTGACTTCTAATTATAGGAGGTTAATTGGCTACTTTATGTATTTCGAATTAAAATGGTGAGTTGGTCGAGCTTTGTGTTTTATAATGTATCCTTAACTTTAAATTACAGCATTTCATTTCATATCTCAAATTATAACATAGTCATACTTTACTAGCTTATATCTCCACGCTATTTTTTTCAAACATTTTAATATTGTTGCTTCGCTACTGTCATAGGCAAAAAAAATAGTCCTCGATCCATCACATAGCGGATTAAAGCAGGCTGGGGTTAATTCGTAAAAACCAGAATCCGAGTAAGAATCATATTAAACTTTATAGGAGAAGTAAATGTTATATTTTCTCTTTTAAAAATAGGAGGAAAAATCACACCATCAATTTGAACTTCTATTGTAATTCTAATTCGTCTCTTAATTTAGTTATTTTCGTTAGCTGTTAAATCGTGCAGTAAGAATCTAGCCGTTAACGAGCTCACTTTTACCTTGTTTGCTCAGCTTTCACACGATTCCACACAAGTTCGCGTGTTGCACTGCCCGTATTTAAATGTCTGACAGACGAAGAACCACAACAATTCATAATACAGTAATACAAAAAGTTTGCAGTGACATCGCTTAAAATTTTCATCCTAAAAATTATCTTAAGCTACTCTTAGGTACCGATTAAATATGTAGGGTTGTACTTTTTATGCAATTTATTCACACCTGGGCAAAGTCTACCCTCTTCCCCCCATTTTCATTTTAAGACGGTCTAACTTAAGCTATTATGTAAGTTGTTCCTACACGCCTAACCTTATTTCATCCCATTTCTATCTGCACGTACCTTGAGGTCTACGATCAGATCTGTCGCTACATCTCACCGCTCGGTCCAACTTCCTGGTTGCTCCCTATCGGTACATCTCTTACGAAACCCAACGTTTTCGTCTTTCCCATGCATTAGCCGCTCTCGTACATCACGAGTGGCCGATTGTGCGCGATTGTGCCCGATCGTGGCCGAAGATAACCGAAGATTACCGAACATAGCCGAGCGAATACCAGGATTCCTTCGTTATGAGTCGCTAATTGAGGACAGAAGGGTTAAATAAATAGGAAGAGATTTGACGATAAGCTATTGTGTAAGGCCGTGGGTAAAGTTTTTGATTGAATTGTTGTTGTATTGGTAGAAGTGGGCTTCTAATCAACTGTGAGAATTGTGTGAATTCAAGCCACGGAAAAAACAATGTATTCGGACCAATTGATGTCGATGGTAAAATATACTCAGTGCACTTGACAACGAACATTATTATAAAATGGGTAATATATCCGTTAACATTCTCTATTAAGTTAAATCTTGTGAGATTGAAAGCCTTTAGGCTAACCTGCCTAAGGCTAACCTGGCTAACACCTTCTCACATTTTAGAAGACGTAGACTAATATCCACTACTCTAAGAAAAACCTTTTCACTATATAATTTAGATGTGACCGCTTTGACAGAGACAAAAGATTAACGATACTCTAAATTAGAAAATATTACAATTCTGTCACACCAATAGTCTATATTACACAAGTTTCATAGACCCATAAATTTGAACGCTCATAAATAGACTTCATATATCCCTTAAGGCACAATAGAACTAACATACGTAACAATTATAATTGACACCACAACAGCCTACCACGGTTTGAGCTAAGACTTTGGCAGATGTGGAAAAGAGACCGAGCTCTACATTATGTAGAGCGCCATCTCTCTCGCACAACTACAGAAACCTTCTTTTAACCTGTACTAGAAGGCCCACTTATATCCCTTAAGGCATAGTAGGCATTAACATATACATAATAATTATGTTTGACACCAGTTCCCATCAAACCTTTGTGCTCGTTAATTTGCCTTATAAGGTCAAAGATATGAAATCGTACAGATTGACCAAGATATCAAGTGAGCCAAATATGGTAGGCCTGAGGGAATTCCTCGAGTCAATTGTTTTGTTTTTAAAGTTTTATTTAATTTACTTATCTATATTATGTAGTGAGGATAAGTTGTAACGTGGAAATATGTAAAAGGTGCTGTTTGTTGATGCAGTCAAAACCTGTTCTTAAGTTAAGCACAGGTAATTTATTAAGTTACAGTTAATAAAAAAAAAAACTGTTTGTGGTAAATGTAATGAAGGACTTTATTGATCGACGTAGCCGATCATCCGGATGTTTAAATGGACCAGGATAAAAGATTCGGTACTTAAATAATATGTTGTATTTAGATCCCGTTGTAATCGTCTAAAATATCAAATCTTATATCATATCATGAACGAAAATGTACTCCTAGCATAAGAATAACGTCGAACAATCATGTCTTTAAAACAAACTCTGGCTTACTACAGCACAAACAAATATACGAGATTCGATTTTTTATTACAGGTTAGAGACAGTCGGACAACGGAATCCGATGTTTGCATCATACCCGTGCCCTCTAATTACATTTCCTCACCGATGACCCGACCAACAAACCGATACAGATCTGTAACCACATACCGATACACGAATATACCATGATACCACTTATTACCGTGATTTGACATTTGTTTGTTGACCATTGCCCGCTGGTGTAGACTACAACCTTTCTCTGAAAGGTTGCAGTGATCAATGTATGATAAATATCGAAAGGTGACGCTTCATAACATCCACTTATTTTTGAGTTTTGATATTTGTCTTTTAACCATTGCTGATTAGAAGAGACTACGATCTTTCTTTAAAAGGTTTATTGTCATCAATGTATAATAAATGTCAAATCGCCTAATTGATTGTAAAGCTTCTGAACTTTTTGCAATGTTTGCTTTTGTCTGATCTCAGATTTTAATAAATTTCGTGACATTTTCGCATTATGCTCTGAGGAGGTATACATGCAATGAATATAAGTTAATTTTTATTTCTCTTTACTACAGTACTCGCATCGGCGCGGTGTTATTGCTTTGCTCACACACATTAAGCGCATCAACCCATGTCATTGTCTCATTTTCTCTTAAGAAACCCCTCAATTTACATTATTTTAATATTCCAGTGTTCATAACAGAACGTTAAACGACTTACTAAAACATTGTTACGACATTCCAGTAATTACACTGCCGAGCAAAATAAATGGGACGTTGCGAACTCTAATGTCATCTTAATTGCACGGCAGTGTACCTTACGAAATGATAAAACATGTATTATTATGGAAGCTATCAAAACTGGGGCTAGGATGTCTGACCTATAGACTCTCGGATATCGACCACTTAGCTAGATAATGGATGATTATTTTACACTAAACGAATGAAAGTGGTTAGTTTTACGAGCTTGCTGTATTGATGATGACGAAATTGATTCGAGTTTTTGTGGTTGAGATAGATATCATTAATAGTGACACTTATTGTAATTGTTTTAGTATCCGTAGGTAAATAAATAAAATTTGAACAAGCATTAATGCCAACGTTACAACAAATCGAAATATCTCAAATTCTACAAATGTAGCGGGAGGTCTACAAATATTCAAGTCACCTGTACAGAGACACCCAGACTGAGGACAGGCATTTGTGGATCACACAAACTCTTGTCCTTTGCGGGGATCGAACCTGTGACTTTCGCGCACATTGGGTTTGGCGTGAACTCAAACACTCGGTTATCCGTGCAGTCAAAAGCTCTATATTCTAACCTATGTATACTGCACCATAGTGTCTTAATATTCTCATTTGTGCATTTCATAAAAATATGTTATTTCTATCTGGTTTTACAATCTCAGACATCTTGTAAATCTAATTCAATCATTTGTTATTTTGTGCTAGGTCTCGCTATATAATTTCCCCCCGACTCGCCTCGCTCTCATAATAAACAAACCTAGCTGATGTCCGATCATTTCGCATTGTTACAGCTTTTCGCAACCGTTATTATCTTTTTAAGTATACCATACAACGCTGTGTTTATCGTTTTTTCTGTTTGATCAAGTACCTTGTATTTATTTTGGTTTTTCGGAGGATATTTTTGCTTCTAAATAATACTCGGAATACTGTAGGAACTTTCAATTTTTTCGCTTAAAGATTCTAGACTTAAACTAGATAATTACAATTTCGCCGCCAATATCTGCTAAATCAATGCACTGGATTAAATAAATCTATTTCAAACATATTTTGTCGTACTATTAACGAAGTATATTTACACTTTTCATACAACACTTGCAAATCACACTTTGTATAGTGAAAAAAACAGATGGTTCCATCAATTCATTAAGGATCTCTAAACACCGCAACAATTCCCCAATACATCACTTGGTCCAATGACAAGCATTTTCAGTTACAAAATATTTATCTTGTTGATCGCGCACGCAACTGGACGATCAAATTGTCTCTACGTGCGATCGCTCCAATATAATGCTATGAAACCGTGAAATTGTACACGCCTTCGCAATGTATAGGTAGATGCTACACGGCGAGGCGAGGCGATAGAATATAGCAAGAAATTAAAGTTGATATTTGAGCAAGGTATTTGCTTTTGACGGCTGAATTACAATAGAAAAATGATAACGCTAGTTTTGCAATATTGCTTTAAAAAAATAATACTGTACTGCGTTCTATACTCATTCCGCCAATATCGTATTCCGCTAATTGTCGCTGCCGCAGTGCAAGATGTTAATTATGAATCTTTGCAAAATTCCTATTTATTTCTCACTGGAGTTTTGCTGTTGTTCTGCAACTTAAAAATATTAATTAAAATGACCTGTGACATATCTTAACAATAAAATAATTAATAAATGTTACAAAGAAAATGAATCCCATAGTTAACTAACAAAAATATAATCTTATAGCTTCTACTAAATAGCTAACCTAACCAGTATCGTCCAGTCAAACAAGCAAACAGTCAGAACAATGAATAATGGCGCCTCGCAACACTCGTCAATTATTTGCGCTAACAAATTGTAGCGCTGTCTGCACTATCGATCTCTTTCAAATACTGTGCATTTCTATTAGTACTTTTACAATTTGAATAGTTATATCGTTGTTAACAATTTATACTGCTTACCCGCCTTGAAAAGCATTAAGCGATAACCAGGTATCGCATTTTTAATACCTAAGTAAATCAGTAAAAAAAAGTTTAATGTTAAGGTATTGTAGGGCTGATACCAATGATTTGTCTGGTGTCCTAATACTAGCAATGTCAGCATTGACTTTGATTCAATTTGACAGTATGAATAGTCCAGTGATCACTAAGGCAACCCAACTACCCGGGAGTTGTCGCAGGTTCGAACTCCGCGTATGGCACGTATTTGTGTGATCCACAAATGCTTGTGCAGAGTCAGGGTGTCTGTGCATGTGACTTGAATGTTTATGAAACTTTTGGGAAACGAGGATTAAATACCTTAGTGCGGGAATCGGTATTTTATTTATAGGCGAAAAGAAATACAGTATTACCCTTCATAACCTTCTCGTTAATGATTGATGTAATATAAATACATTAAAACCCTATTTAATAGATGCAGCCACGATAACCTAATACCATTTTAACTGTGGTTATGGTTAGTTAACTGCGGAATTAGCCGTGAAAGTGTTTTAGTTGCGAAGCCGGTTATCTCTCCTATCTTCACGCTTGGCCTGATCTTTGGATGGAGGGTAGGCAGAATTAAGTTGACATATACATTTTAAAAGATCATTCTTTGCTTTTGTTTACTACCGTGTGTGTCAGAAGCTTTCTTAACATTCGTATGTAATGTCCTTTTTCTACCCCATGGCAAAACAACGCTTGCCAGGACAGCTAGATTTAGTATTTAAAAAAATCTGCCGATTCCACAAGTGGTTTTACACGAAACAAAATGTTTTCAAAATTTTCTTCTACTTGAAGCAATCCACAGCCTTTCCTTAACAGGTTCACGAGCTTAACGCCAAATTATTATAATTTACAAAGGAACATAATTTATAATGAACAATGAATAATAGACTTTGTTTCAGAGTGATTTGTGTGAATTATACCGACCATTGTATTAATATATTAATATTGTGTTGAAAATAAATTATAAGTGTTTTTATTTACGAGTATACGATCTAATGCCAATAAGAACATAAATTATTCAATCACTTCTGTAAATCAGATATCAGTACAGTTTATTCACGACTAGTTCTCGGGATCGCCTGACTAGTTTCAGCCTTGCCGATAGGAATTATTAGATATTTTGTATTATGCTGCTTCATTGCCGTTGTCATATCGCCGCAAAAGTTTTCCTGACAGACATAATCGCAAAAACGACGGACGATGTTATAATTTTAACGTGTCTGTATGTACATATATGTGCATGCGTATGTGATAGCACTATTATAGGTCTTAAACGCATGAACCGATTTTGATTCATGCATATTTTAAATAATAATAACATCAATTACAAACAAACAATGCTGTACTTGACCTAACATCCATCTTCGTCTAACCTTAGACTAAAGGTTGCTTATGATACACCTACCTACATATATACCATCGGAAGTATACCACCGGATATATCTGTAGCTCTATTATTTCACATCATAGTTCCTATTGTTTGGCAGTGGCATTGAAACGTCCTTCAAATCTGAATACACTATGATATGTATTGCATAATTTGGTATGCAAAAGTAGATAAGCATGTTGCTCTCTTACTTGTTTCAAGGAGTGTTCAAATATTCGATGTCTGCTAAGCTGAAATCGACCTTATGAATTCTGTTGCCATACACTTTATGCTTAAGACTTGATTATGCTTGCGACTTCTTTAAGAAATAACCTTAATTCCTTTTACTCCTTTTTTTCATCAAATCTTATCGTTATCAAATTAATCGTAAATCATCAAATGAACCGCTTTGGGTTGAGTGGAAGGAAGTGTGAAACTTTTACTGATTAAACCCCACCCATGTTTCTTTTTCTGCCCTTTGTGTACCGGGGTCGCGCTAACCCTTTTGGTCAATCCCGCTGGCTGATAGGCATCGGCCATATTGGATCTCCCATGTGCTTACTGATAACCTTAGTTTAATTTTAATCTTGAAAGCTGGAAACAAAGTTTTCTAACTTCAAAAAACACATATCTTTCCTTTGCTTTCTTTTTTAAGCAAAGCGATTTTTAGTATAACATCAGCGATACATAATAAAAATTAAACACAAAAATTTGACAGATAACGCTTGTAATAGTAATGGCACAGCAATAAAGACATTTAACCAACACCTACTTAAGTGCACTATAAAACCCCGTGAGAAAATGCAAAACCAGAAACTGTGAGACGAAATAACAAGAAATAAACCCACAGAGGTAATCAAATAATCATCAGATTAATTACCGAAGCGTTTCTCATGTTGCGCAAGCGATCATCTGTAATTGTGAGTGTGACGCGCGCATACCGCTGTGGGCGATCACCTGCGCACGCGCAGCGTATGTGGAACTAGGGGCGGTAGGAAAAACTTCTTTCAGGAGAAAGAATAGCCACTTCGAAAGAAAGAAAAAATATTCAGCACGACTACTTGATCGACTTAATCTGTTGTCTTCATTGATCATATTTAAAAGAACATTAAGTTAGAGATTTCACTGGAGTTTTTACAAGTTAAAACCTGCCTTATTTGTTTTCCCAGAAATCAGTAGTTAATAGGAATTTCCCAATTAATCAGAATTGAATATTAATCTATAACTATATCTCTATAATGTCTTGCACCACACGCCACTTTCACCGCTCCACCTGGGATGCGCAGGAGTTGTCGACCGACTAATAAATTCAGTAAAATCATTGCTTTAATCTCGTGACTGTAATACTGACATCATCGTTGTGGTCGCAGAACCGTGTCGGTGTATGTAACGAAGAAAAGCAATCAATATCGTCAGTAATGCAGTTTAAACACATTCATTTTAGTCAATTACTGATTTACAATCAATTATATTTAATG